>NC_141698.1:95195499-95563799 GCF_964263255.1 Lissotriton vulgaris
AGCCAGAGCTGAGCCGACGAACATCTTTAATAGTTAACTGTTTGTTAACTGAGCCAGAGCTGCTGGCAAGTTTGCAGGGAGCAGAAGAGCAGGTGCACAGAGGCCCCGGCAGTATGTCAGAGTGGCATTAAAAAGCGTGACATTGCATTTCAGTGCGGTGATGCGGATCACCGCACTGAAATGCGTGAGTGTCACACCTGTTGCGTGACGCTTGGCATGACTGGTTTAATGATTAATGAGAAGGGTCATTTAAAGTAAACAAAGTTGCTGCTGCTGGCCGAGCTGTAACGGCAGGCAGGAAAAGTCTTTTAAAACCAGCGCGGCCACGCAGCTACGAAAGTGAAAGCGTTCGGAAAAATGATCCAGAACAGATGGCACCATGCGAGCCCCTGCTCGTTCCTGCAAGCTGGAGGCCGTGGGACACGCACACGTTTCTGGAGTGATTCCTAGAGGACCTCTCCTAGAGCAGCGCATGACCGCATTGCATAAACAAAAAAACTAGAACACATTTTTAGTGTTACTTCTGGTTTTTATTAGGATACTTCAGTTGTATATGTTTTCTCAGTTATAATTAAGTTTGACAAATATTGTTACAGCAGTTTTTTTATTAAACCTCATAACTTTTAAACATGCTGCACAACATTCACAGTGCTCTACAACACATATTAAAAACGTTAACAAAGCCAATAGCTCTTTCTAAACACTTATAAGGCCCCAAAAGCGAGACCTATTGTCTATGCCAATGCTTGTTTACTTTTTCACACTGGCACATCTGCAGGGACTTCAAATGTCTCTGTAGCCTCCTTACAGGCTGGTTTTAACCTTGCCCTTTGCCTGCATTCTAAAGTGTAGTCCTGCTGTCCAGTTTAAAATATTTTACTTACCCAGATTGACCTACAAAATTAATTCCAATTCTAGAAATGCTTTCCACTGAAAGAAAGTTTTCTTGTATATTATTTGGCAGTTGATGTGTAAAATGAATTTCCCTTGTTTTTTTAAAGCGCCTAGTGGGCCACTACCATGCCATCATAGGTACGTGGTTTAACTAAGGGAATAAAAGGTCCATTTAGGTGCGGGGTTTATTTTGTTTGCTCCATGCGGTGGAAGAGTCTGTGTGGTAACCTCTACGCTCCATTGTGTAAAACATTTTTTTTCCTTCTGACCATCAAGGGCAGAATTTTATTTTCTTCACTTGCTTGGTTTTTTAGATTTACAAAACGTATCTGTTTAACAGGAACAGTTGTTGTACTCACAGTGCTTGCACGAAATGCGTTCTGTAAAACAGAAGGAAAATCCAGTGCAGCAGTCATTCTGTATAATTCAGTTTCAGTGAAGTTCTTGTTTCCAGGAGTAATAACTGAAAATGACATAACACTCAATAATACACGTCTTCTGTTTCTCATTTAGAAGGAAGGAGACTACACCTTAAGTACTCGCTGCATAATGGAGATGGATCACTACATCCACACCGCCTATCAAGATGTAGTGGGCACGTGTAACATCTGCCACAGCATAGTAATCCAGGTATGTGTACAGTGTTCATTCCACCTTCCGTCTTCCAGGCATCTGAAGATACACTTTCTCCCCCACCCTGATCCCATGTAATAAATGGAGTGCGATACTATTAGTTTCTTATTACATCGTCTAGAACAGGCTTCCCCAACGCGTAGCACGTGAGCCGCTGGTAGCTCTCCCGTGTGCAGCCCACTGAATTAGAAACGTTTGCATGATTGAATGTATATATGAATACCTAAACTCAAAGCTTGTATTTGAGAAGGAAGTGTGTGCATTTTCAGAACCTATATGCTGATGTTTGTAGAAAAATGGTTCACTTTTCAGAATAAATGTATATCTAATACTTGCGTAATAAATCAGGTGGCTTCGGGGAGACTTATTACGAATAATTCCAGGGGCTTTACAGCTGTTTGTGTTATGTATTACTCATGTTAATGGTATGTCCATATGATTTGGCATTTTTTGACATTACCTCAGTGCTTTAAGGAGGATTGCAAGAAATAATCACTGCTGACAGTCTTTCTAATCTTACTAAAGGTCCACTGTCCTCTTGTCTGTTGTGCACACTAATATTATCAGTAGCTCAGGAGGACTTTCATTCCACTTGAGTCTCTCTTATTGCAGAAAAAGTTTAGAGAACCCAGTCTAGAATTACTGCTCACACTTGCTGAATTGTTGCAGTCGATGCACTTTTGGTCTTGGCCACAATAATCACACAGGTGCACCATCCCACCACTGCTAGAACTACTTTTTTTTTGTTTTACATGGCAATGTTTGATTGCTTTAAATGTTTTTTAAAACCATATGTAAACGTTGACTTAATCTATGAACCTTTTACGCACATATTTTTGGTGGTGGGAGAATGACACCCTCAAACGTGATGACATTACGAATCACCTTACTGATGATTTCACTAGAGAAATCACTTATCGCATCCAAAATAACATCATGATGACATCCATTAATCCACATATTCTTTGTTTTTTTTTCCACATTCATTTGGTAACCGTGTAAATGTAGCCTTCTTTCGGTCTGTATCTTTTTCCGGGATATCTGTACGTTGTCTGTGGTACTGCAGGTTTACAGCTGCCATTAAGAGTTTGAGGATATGTACTTGAAGTGAGAAGAACTTTACCAGCCTTTATTCTTTAACTATTCTTTATAAGGATTTCTAGTTTCTGACATTAATACACAATAACTATTTTCAGGTACTATGACAGTGATTGCAATGGTAATGTAATATTACAGCAGTGGTTTATTCAGTGTAATTTGTGATGTTATCAGCAACCACAGGTTAACTCATGAGCAGTACATTGAGGTGCATTATCTTTGTGTCACTTATCAAAGCTGTTTGGGTAAAAATAAAATTCCAGGTAGTCTGTTTTCTATGCCTATTGTCATCTTTGTGAGAAAGGTGAATCGGGTGAGAAGACCAGCCAGAGAAAAGGAAGTAATGCGCCTAGCGACCCATGTAAGGAGGAAAGGGAAAAGGGTGCTAGAGTGGGGAAAGGCACTGGTTAAGAGGCAGGAAGAGGACTGGAACAAGGTATCTTGTGGTATCCTGTTCCCTTCTATCATAATTGTTTGGAATGTCAGTGGCGGCTGCCACCAAAATAGCATGGGTGAGACGGGGAAATGGAAAAATACATTTAAAAAAGTTACTTATCTTGCTGTTGTATTACTGTCTCGTCCTCTTCTGTTCCTGTTTAAAGCAGGAAGCACACCCAGGCTCCCCATAACCATTCGCAACACTGCAATGCAGCGTTGTGATTGTTCTGAGCGCCGTGGTTCGGTGCTCAGACAGGCAATTGGTGCCTGCTCCTTACCTGGCTGTGTATTACAGCCTGGTGGGGAACATGCAGAGCGCGTATGACTGTTAGGCTGGCCCAAGACCAAACCGTCATGTGCACTTAAGTGCCCATCGCTCCTCCTGTTGCTGGCTTTGACGATAGCCAAGCCCCACTCCGTAAACCTGCTTGACCACTTAAAAAGAAAATAATAATGTAGTGTTATTATCATTTAATCATTTTTCCTTTTTCCACTGCTCAAAATGCAGCGGGACGGCACTCCTCCACCTTAGCGGAGGTGCCGCTGCTGCAGAATGTTATGCTTAGAAGGTTCAAGTCTGATCCTGGTCAGTTACCCCAGTGTTGTTGTCCTGATTGGATGGCCCCGTTGGAGCCCTTGTACTTCTTTTGTGTTTCATCCACTCCGCATAGGGTGACCAACCGTCCGTAAATTTCACGGACAGTCCGTAATTTTGGCTGTCTGTCCGTTGTCCGTGAAGGATTCTTTAACGGACGCCATTTGTCCGTAATTTTAACCGGGCACAGCTTGCCCCCACCTTCCTTCTTGACTCCGATGCTGTATGAAAGCTCAGACCCCCAGCAGCACTGTAGAGGCACAGCGGGATGGCAACCCTCACACCTCCAGCCCTTGATGAGCTGTTAAAAGGTGCTAGAAGGTGACTGAGAGGGAGGGGCTGCAGTTTCAGGAGCAGGGGCATCCATTCACATGCAAACAGCCCTGAATGCGTCTTGTATCTGCTATTTAGAGGGGAGCTCACACATTCCATTTCTACCCAGGGCCCCAAACATCCTAGACTCGGCCAGATTGCACCCCTGATTACACCGAGGCAGCACCTGCTTCTCTTCACCGAGCTTAATTACTGTCACTAATTTGTAAGCAAACCTCGGTTCTTCAAACATGCATAATGTAATACAGTAAAGAAATGGCACAATCGCACCCACACTGATTAACAAAGTATGGAGGACAATCAGTTCTCTCGGAGTATCTCCTGTAAGTACTGTATATCACAGTGGGGGGTGGCATATTGGACAGAGAGCCTGTCTTCTCGTTGTCTTGTGCAGGAGGGGGCGAGAAGCCCAAGATGATACTAGAATACTGCATGCCCACCCCTGTGCCCACCCTGGTGGATCATGTTCCCTCTCCTGTGATGACTCCTGCTCCTGTCCCCCCATGTGGTGGCTCCAGTCCACCCCCTGCCTGTGATGGCTCCTGTCCCCCCCTGTGGTGGATCCTGTCTCCGCCCTGGGTGGCTTCTGTCCCAGTCCTGGAACGGCCCCTGCAGCGAGGTTGAAGTTCTTGATGGGCCTCTTCTCAAAAGGGCTCAGCTCAAAATTAATATGGAAAGGTGGGCGAGTAAGTAAGTGAAGGGATGTGTGAATGGCTGGATGAATTAGTGAAAGGGTGAATGGATGAATGAAAGATTGAATAAATGGATAATGAGAGAGGATAGATGGATTGATGAGTGAGGGGAAGGATGGAGAGAAAATGTAAATAGCTGGATGTATGGGTGGAAGGGTAGCTGGATGATTGATGAGGGGAAAGATGGATGAGGGGGAAGGATAAATGGATGAGGGGAAGGATGGATGGATGGGGAAGGATGGATGGCTGAGGGGCAGGATACATGGATGGGATGGATGGATGGGTGAGGGGAAGGATGGATGAAAGGAAGGATGGATGAGTGGAAGGATGATGGATGGATGGAGGGGGAAGGATGGATGGATGAGGGTCAGGATAAATGGATGGGATGGATGGATGGGTGAGGGGAAGGATGATGGATGAGGAGAAGGAAGGATGGATGGATGGATGGATGAGGGGAAGGATGGATGGATGAGGGGCAGGATAAATGGATGGGATGGATGGATGGATGGGTGAGGGGAAGGATGGATGAAAGGAAGGATGGATGAGGGGAGGGATGGATGGATGGATGACGGGAAAGGATGGATGATGAGGGGAAGGATGGATGGATGGATGGATGATGAGGGGAAGGATGGATGGATGATGATGGTGGGTGAAAGGATGGATGGATGATGAGGGAATGGATGGATGATGAGGGGGTGGGTGAAAGGATGGATGGATGGGGGGATGGATGGATGGATGGATGATGAGGGGATGGATGGATGGATGGATGATGAGGGGATGGATGGAGGGATGGATGATGAGGGGAAGGATGGATGGATGGATGATGAGGGGAAGGATGGGTGGATGGATGATGAGGGGAAAGGATGGATGGGTGATGAGGGAAAAGGATGGATGGGTGATGAGGGAAAAGGATGGATGGGTGATGAGGGAAAAGGATGGATGGATGGATGGATGATGAGGGGAAGGATGGATGGATGGATGGATGATAAGGGGAAGGATGATGGATAGAGGGGAAGGATGGATGGATGAGGGGCAGGAAAAATGGATTGAATGGATGGGGGAGGGGAAGGATGGATGAAAGGATGGATGGATGAGGGGAAGGATGGATGGATGACGGGGAAGGATGGATGGATGACGGGAAAAGATGGATGATGAGGGGAAGGATGGATGGATGGATGATGAGGGGAAGGATGGATGGATGATGAGGGGGTGGGTGAAAGGATGGATGGATGGATGGATGATGAGGGAATGGATGGATGATGAGGGGGTGGGTGAAAGGATGGATGGATGATGAGGGGAAGGATGGATGGATGATGAGGGGAAGGATGGATGGATGGATGATGAGGGGAAAGGATGGATGGATGATGAGGGAAAAGGATGGATGGATGATGAGGGGAAGGATGGGTGGATGGTGAAGGGAAGGACAGATGGATGGAAGGATGATGAGGGAAAAGGATGGATGGATGATGAGGGAAAATGATGGATGGATGGATGGATGATGAGGGGAAGGATGGATGGATGATGAGGGGATGGATGGATGATGAGGGGAAGAGCAGATGGATGGATGGATGATGGGTGGGTGAAAGGATGGATGGATGGAGAGTGGGTGAATGGATGGATAGATGGATAAGTGGGTGGGTGAAATGATGGATGGATGGATGATAAGTGGGTGGGTGAAAGGATGGATGGATGGGTGGGTGGATGGTGGGTGGGTGAAAGGATGGATCAGTGGATTGGATGGTGGGTGGGTGAAAGGATGGATGAGTGGGTGGGTGGGTGGATGATGGGGGGTAGGTGGATGAGTGAAATGATGGATGGATTGATGGATTGATAAGTGCAAGGGTGAATGAATGGACATATGAGTGAAAGGGTGGGTGTAAGGATGGATGAGTGAGTGAAAGGGAGGGTAGATGGACAAAAGGATGAATAGATGTGTGAAGGAGTGAAATGATAGATGGATGAGTGATAGGGGCAATGGATGGATTCATGAGTGGATGAGTAGATGGATGGATGGGTGGGTGGATGGATGGAAGGAAGGCTAAGTGAAAGGGTCGATGGAGAGAGAAAGGGAGGATGGATGGATGACTAAAAGAGTGGATGGGTGGAAGGATTAGTAATTGAAAGGATGGCTGGATTGGTGAAAGGGTAAATGGCTGAATGGATGAGTGAATGGATGGATGGGATGAAGAGTGGATGGATAAGTATACAGATGGATAGGGTGAAAGGGTGGATGGATGGATAATGGAGGATGAGTGAAAGGATGGATGAGGGGATGGATGAAGGGATGGATGAGTGAAATGATAGATGGAAGGATACATGATGGATAGGTTTGCAAATGGTTGAATATGTTTGGAAATGGCTAGGCTTACTTATATACTATTGCGCGACCTCTGATGTGTCTGTAAAACGTACCTATTGTCCTGAAGTTTTGTCCTGAATTTTGACCTCCTGTCCTGAATTTGTGTCCTGAATTTTGACCCTTTGTCCTGAATTTTTACACTCACCGTCCTGAATTTGCACCAATGCCAGTTGGTAACTCCAACTCCGCAATGGCGACGAAGATGGGAGGCAGGGACATCCCGTGTTTTTTTTTTCCTTTTTAAGATTTCGTGATTTCCCTTACTTGGCAGCGATCGGGACTTAATCTTCATTGGAACAAGGAAACGCCAGCAGTCTTCTCCGTGTCCTGTTCCAGAAGGCTGGATGCTTTTTGGCAAATATTTCCAGCTCTTCAGTTTTCCCATAATTGCGCCTACTCTCACGCGCTCAGAGCAGTGCTCTGGCTTGTGCTTCTTGCCCCTGATGTTCTCATGCGCTTCAGCTGATTTCAAACATTCCTTGCATTATACTTGCATACACTGTCCTATACTTGAGCAGATTATTCGACACCAGTCTAATCAACTTGACTGTTTTCACATTGACTGTTCCAGGTAACTTGTCAATTCCTTTTCGTCTTTCGCTTTTTGGGTTGATGGGCCGTTTCTAAGCACTCAGCGCCATCTACTGGATATATCCTTGAATTATTTTGAAAACATATATATTGGAAGCTCTGTTAGCCGCGATTGTCGCGCTTTAAAGTAATAGAAAACCTACAATTCAAAGTGGAAGGAAGAGGCAACAGTGATTGGCACACTTCAAAATACAAATTCTACAACACTATTTAATATTTAATATATGTCAATTAACGCTTCTGTGGCGGGTCACACTCTATTTTACAGGCGATTTGCTTTTGATGCTGTAGATAGACTATAGGATAGCTTTGGAGGACATCATGTGCCATAAAAATGCCCACCTTCTCCCCTAGCTAAAGCATGTCAAATTCCATCTACTCAACCTGGGCATGAGATGTTTGGAATAATCCATCATCAATGGGGGTTGACACAGAGTAAAATAGGTATTTGGGGACAAGAGACTCCATAATCCCCATAAAAAAAGCAAGCTATGGGGGGGAGGGGATGGGCAGAAGATGTTCTGGCCTGCAAAGATGTCCCTGCCAAGAAGGCATACATGGACCAGATTCAACCAACCGCGCACATTGTAGATTAAGTTCAGATTCGGAACACTTAATGAAAATAATTTTCCATATAAATAGAAATGCCATCAAACTAGTTTTCCGAACGGTGATACCTGTAAATACGCCATTGAGGATGTTGAACATGCCTTTTTTTTTTTGGCCTGCCTACGCCAGACCCAGGCAGAGATGGATCAAATCGCTGTGTACTCTTTGGGGTGGGAGGGCTTACTGGGTGGCTTAGCATATTTTGAGATGAGTCACTAGCCAGGTAGTTGCATCTGGTGTTAGTGGATACTTTTATATAATGTGGCTATACAGGAAAAAGCAGGGGGGTTGTTTTAATTGGATAACACTTGTTTTTATTATTGATTAGTTCTCTTACACATGTTCCACAATGGCCATGGGTCGATGTGTATTGGTTATTGTAGCACTGCACTTTTAATGGAAACATGCTAGCTGCTATATTTCGATTTCTTTTTTTAGATGAAGCCCCTTTTATGGTCAATTACCGGTTTACTAGTGATGGACTGTGTTTGGGATCATTTTGCTTTTATCTGTTTTAATTGATCTTTCTGTTGTAAAAATGGTTTTATGATCCAAATTTATTTAGCAAACTAAAATTGTATCTGGCAAATGTCATGAATCATTTTTTAATAATGTTTTCGCCTGCTTTTATGGTTTAAAGAACCGAAATAAAGATGAACTGAACTGAGCATGCCTTATTCAGAATCCCATGCTTTTTAGAACACTGGCTCGATCTACTGCAAAAGCTGAACGTCCATATACCTTCCCAGATGTTATGTTCTGCTGATCTTTTATCTTCTGCATCCACTGATGCAGCATTGGCAGCAGGCCTTTTTCCCACCAATCCTTTAAAAACTGAAATCCGCTCACTAATCCTATTCAGTGAATCTTCAATTTCGCATATTTCCAAAAATGCTTGAAAACGTAGTTTTTCAAACTGCACTAATCTCCTTTCCACCCCTTATTCAGCTGAATCTCTAGCACCAGGATGCCCTTTGGATGGTAGCCGTGCATGTTACAAATTTAACCCCTTCGCTGCTGATGACGAGCTCAGCTCGTCATCAGCCACGGGTGGCGTGTGCTCATGACGAGCTGAGCTAGTCATGTAACGCGGTAAAATGAAAAAAGCCGCACAGCGCAAAAATCGCCGCAGCAGCAATGCAGTTAAAACATGAGATAACGTGTAGGTGTTTTGGGTGTGTATGTGTGTGGTTCAATAACTGGCGAGTGTATGGGTGGCTGGTAAGGGTCTGCTGTAGGGTAGCTGCCTTGTATAGGGATTGAAGTGTTTAATGGGCAAAGTAAGAATTTGTTGTAATTTCATTAAAGGACGATATTCCATTTATGCATGCTTTTGATTATTACCTTTTACAGGGAGTGTTCTATGTAACTCTGCCTATTATATGAATATCTCAGAATTCCATGGAGGTGGGTTATTTTGGTTGTAAGATTAAAGTATTTTAATGAGATTTGTATGGAATTACATTGTGAAGGTTCTTTATTTCCAGAGGCAGACCTGTGAGACCTGTGGCATTCAAATGCATTTGCCCTGTGTTGCCAAATACTTCAAAGGTCAAACTGAACCCCATTGTCCGAGCTGTAATGAGTTCTGGCCTCATGAGATTCCAGGTAAGTTACAAGGTTTGACCATTTTGTTGATTTTACCACGGACTCGAAATGCCAACAATGCTATGCCATTTCACACCGCTTAACCTACTTTCAACCGAGTCTATGAAGTAAGCCCAAATGATGACCAGTCATATTATTTCTATCCTATTTTGGGGTATTGGAAGATAATGTGGTAATGAGTGGCATAGTGATACACGTGAGTGAGGTGTTTGCTTCGGAATTTATTTGGTTCTATGTCCGAATATCAATACCAAAATTCCCATCTGACCTACATTTTGTGGCCTAAAGGCCTAAAGAATCCTTGATAACATTCCTGTAACCGTGAAACATTTTTTTGTCTTGTTGTTATGACAAATGTTAATGCCATTCGATTTCTTTACCCTGTCACCACAGGGTTATACATGGTTACTGAAAGATTCGCATAACCTAGTTTGTTAAAATTGGGTTCTGAAATTTCAGTTTTCTACTCTCCAATTATTAGGGAAATCGAGTTCTTGTTTTGTCAAGATACATGTTCATTATAATACATGGTCATTAATGATGCAGTGTCTACTTTGTAGCTTTTCATTCACTTAACCCCTTCGATGCGGATGACAAAGCCAGCTCGTCATGGGCGTTACCTGCGCTGCGCGCATGACGAGCTGGCTTTGTCACGTAACCCGCGATTTTTAAATTTCAGCGCGCAGCGGGAAAACCCGCTAGCGCGCATGTGGTTAAAAGAAATGAAATTATTTAATCTTAACGTTTCATGCTCAATTGAGTGAGCAACGAAACCCTTCGGATTCCCTGTTCTGCTGAGCCTATTGGGTGGGATAGTGCCGCAATATCACGATTTGACCTTCAGATATATTGTGCGAATAAGATCTACTACAAAACATGGTCATGGCAGAGATAATTTTAGTAAATTTACACCTACATTTGCTTTGTTTTGGTAGTGCATGTTTTGGTCCCAATATCGATACACTGACCGCAAAATTGTAACATAGAGCCTGCTTAATATGCTATTTGATTTAGTGATGAGAATAGTTCTAGCTGCAGGGAATATGAATCGGCTCTTTGGTAGCAGTGGGATCAGAAAAAGATAACAAGTAATGAGAAAGGAGAGCATTGCTGTCTTAGCCATGTTGAGGTCCACTATTATCTGGAACAATACTGGTTAGTAGACGTAGCAGTTTACAATGTGCATAATGTTAAATTTGGAGTAACGTTTAAATAACGTCATAAATTGCGGATCTTCTCTTTTAGTTGTTGTATATAATATTAGCAATTAAGGATAATAGGGTAACCCTGTAACACTCAAAACCTGGGTATGTATGCAAAACAAAAACAGTGGTTCTGTCGGGAGTCACATATACTTGGTTTCTAATGTACTTAATACAGGTCATGAAAATTCCATTAATCATTAGTGAAGGAAACACACACACACACACACAACGTTACACTGACTTCAGGGAATGAGTTCCTTTTTACTCTTTAGATAAATCAGTCAAATTATATACGGCTGTCCAACACAATAAAGCAGGTGGGACTGTGAAGCAATTAGTGACTGATCGTGATAAGTGACAATGTGCTGTACAAAAATAATAACATAACACATATTTACACAAGTGGACGGAATTTTACACAGATTTCCAACATTAGATGCATAGACCACAGCAGGATAATGTGTTCCTTATTCTAGTTGTGGGGTTGCGTGGACAAGTTGAACTAACAACGTCGACGTTTCGACCCTAAGATGTGGTGCTGATTCGTAAGCACCTTTAGCGGATCTTCACCGGGACAGCAAAGGATAAGACAGCCTGTAAGTTCAAGAATTCAATCAGAAATGTGTGTCTGTTTAAGTAAAGAAAAATATCAAAAACCAAGTGGCGGGAGACTGCTCACCTAGTGGCAAAGAAGTGTAGTGATTTGCTTCCTTGTATCCTACTCGTAGAGGTGTCAGCCGACACCATTCAGGATAATCTGTTCTGCAACAGATGAGAAGAACAGGGCGTGGGTTAGGCCTGTATCACTAGGGACCTGTATAGTAATAATGGAGGAGTAGTTCCTGATATGCACGTACCTATGCAGATGTAATTCTCAAGTCATCATCAGAGGATGGAATGGGTTGAGTGCCGCCGTAGCGATCACCAAGTACTGTGGAGGCAAGTGGGGCATGGAGTTAGCCACTCAGAGATGCAGTAGTGCATATAAACCATTTGAGGATCTAGAATGATAATGGGACATGCAGGGAACCATTAATATTGTGTGCAAGCTATCGCGGGTGAATGGAAATATGTTGATTCAAATGAAACGGCTAAGGGCATCTCAAGGTAACGCGAGTTGTGATTGGCGTAGCGTGGTTAGCGTGAAACGCAGCAGTATTACCAATCAGAAGAGGTAGCATGCGCACACCTGGAGTTACCAGGTTAACAAAGTACACGCATAGTACCCCAGGTGTGTTGTCATTATTAGGGATACAAATGCGTGAGGCCATGAACTGGGATGATTTCAATGAAGCATGCGGTTGCGAGAAACTTCTGTGATTGAAAAATACTGGAACTTGGTGGGGTCTGAAATTTGCATGACAGAGGCAGCTATATTCTCATTCAAGTGTTCCAAAATTATAAAGGACTTTGTTATATCCTCATACCTAGGATCACCTAGAATCGCCACCAGTACCGGATATCAGATCACAACTCAGTCTGCCACCCATAAGAGGGCACCACAGATGTAGCCAGTGTAAGGCTTGCCGGTACACTGTCTCGGGAACTACATTTACTTACCGTGGAAAAACACATGCCCTTACCCAATTTACTAACTGTAACAGCCGGAACGTGATTTACGCTATCAGATGCTCATGCCAAGTGAAGAACAGGATTGTGCAACACCAGAGTAGACTGAAATACAAGACCCAAGGGGCACCCCTAGTAGAACAAAACACAAGTGCATGACACACCCATGAGCAGTTGGAATGGTGGGTCTTCGAAAAAATCACACTACACCCCAGGGGGGGTAACATCTCCATCTCCCTTAATTACAAAGAGTGTCGTTGGATACATGCACTTGAGGCTGTTAGCCATGGTCTGAATGAGCATGAAGAAACATGTATACAAATAAGCAGACTATGAGTGTCCTCTATTTGATGCTTCGCTTCTCTATACATTCTATATGCCTGATTATGTAGAATACTTTGCATTATTCATTATTAATTTTATGAGAACCATTGTCTATATCTTAATACAGATGTACATTGTAATATGTATTAGCTGGATATGGTGTAATTTTTACACATTTGCTATAAATGACCTTGTCGCTTCAAGTAGTATGACATCACATGTGTTCCGACTATTTTTGTAATATGTCTATACTCCTCCAACAAGTACATTTCACTGTCAATTTCATATCCCTACATATGTGTTAAATCTGATGTATTTACGCACACATGTACATCATTCTCTCCTTGTTAACCATAAGTACACATCTGTGTAAATATCGCACCCCCACATGTGCGTTTAGTCTGGTGTATTAATGCACATTTTCCTTTTTACACCTGCATACACATGTCATGTACATTACCCCCCGTTTTTAGTTCCCTCGAGTACTTCCTATCACCAAACACTTGTTCTAAGCACCTTCCAGTCCTTCACGTACCACGTTTTACAAGGAAAGTCTGTTCCCTTTTGCTCATCGACATGTGCCCAATCAGACGTACATTCCGCCCCATGACATGTTAAATAGGAACTGTTCATGTTCCCACGTTGTCATTCATTGCAAAGACAAAACAGACGAGGACGTCTCCCTCCAGATCTACTCTAGTAAGTGGTACAGGTTCTCCCCCGCCTCCAGACCGGTTATATTTCACTGTATGCGATTAATTGGAAATCACTTCCCCTCCGAGGTACCTCGCTAAAGTACTACAGTTCTCTTTTTCTTTTCTTTTCGTTTACAAAAGACTCGCACTCCTGGTTAACAGGTTAATGCCACCCCCCCTTTGGCATGCCTGTGTCTAGTTTTAACCGTAACGGCTTTCATCACATATCACTTTTGAAGCATAACGTTTTAATTATACTGATCAACGCGAAGTAGCTCGGACCACATTTCCTTTTATTTGACAAGAGAATCGCTTTCATGCCTAACATTTCAGTGCAATCTTTTACCGCGTTATTGTTTTTCCGTGAAAGCTTGCATCTCTTTTCTAATTTCGAGGCACCACGTCCTAGTAATATTTATGGCTACGAAATAGCGCTGACCGCTATTTACCAGTACTTTTATGGTAAAGTATGAGCCGTCACGGACACGCAGGGTAGAAGTTTCCCGCAACTGCATGCTTCATCTAAATCATCCCCGTTCATAGCCTCACGCATTTGTATCCCTAATAATGGCAACACACCCGGGGTACTATGCGTGTGCTATGTTAACCTGGTAACTCTCCAGGTGAGTGTTTGCTACCTCTTCTGATTGGTAATACTTCTGCGTTTCACTCCAACCACGCTACGCCAATCACAACTCGCATGTTCTTGAGATGTCCTTAGCCATTTCATTTGTATCAACACATTTCCATTCACCCGCGATAGCTTGCACACCATATTTATGGTTCCCTGCATGTACCATTGTCATTCTAGATCCTCAAATGGTTTATATGCACTACTGCAAGCATCTCTGAGTGGCTAACTCATGCCCCCCTTGCCTCCACGATACTTGGTGATCGCTACGGCGGCACTTAACCCCATTCCATCCTCTGATGATGACTTGAGAATTACATCTGCATAGGTACGTGCATGTCATGAACTACTCCATTATTACTATACAGGTACCTAGTGATAGAGACCTAACCCACACCCTGTTCCTCGTACATCTGTTGCAGAACAGACGATCCTGAATGGTGTCGGCTGACACCTCTACGAGTAGTATATAAGGAAGCAAATCACTACACTTCTTTGCCACTAGGTGACCAGTTTCCCGCCCCTTGGTTTTTAATATTTTTCTTTTCTTAAACACACACACAGTTCTGATTCAATTCTTGAACTTACAGGCTGTCTTATCCTTTCCTGTCCTGATGAAGACCCGCTAAAGATGCTTACGAATCAGCACCACATATTAGGGTCGAAACGTCAACATTATTAGTTCAACTTATCCACGCAACCCCACAACTAGAAAAAGGGCCACATTATCCTGCTGTGGTCTATGCATCTAATGTTGGACATCTGTGTAAAATTCCGTTCACTTGTGTAAATAGGTGTTATATATGTTATTATTTTCGTACAGCACCCTGTCACTAAACACGATCAGTCACTAATTGCTTCACAGTCCCACCTGCTTTATTGTGTTGGACAGCCGTATATAATTTGACTGATTTATCTAAAGAGTAAAAAGGAACTCATTCCCTGAACTCAGTGTAACGTTATGTGTTTATGTGTTTCCTTCATTAATTAATAATGGAATTTTCATGACCTGTATTAAGTACATTAGAAACTAAGTATACGTGACTCCCGACAGAACCACTGTTTTTGTTTTGTATATAATATTAGAACTGTTACGTTGTTGAGTTATCAAAAAATTGGTCTTGAAATTCACAACCTGATATAAAAGGCCTGCTGATCTTGATGCCACTTGTAAATTAAAGTTTTGGCTGCCTGAAGGAGAGCTAAACTTGCATGACTCGAAGTTGTGCTGCAAACGGGTTTATTCTACAAGGGATTTAGAATAACCAAAAAGAGAGCAGCTTAATGGCAGACCATGGGTGCTACCCGGGAACCAGGGAAGCATACAAATGGGATGCTTCCCATGGGAATCTGTCCTGTGGTGGGCTGCCTCAGTCCAGCTGATGGCAAATATGGAGACTGCCATTGTAGCACGAATTTAAGGTCCCCCACCTCTAGGTGGGGGCCTTTTGCTCGGGCAGTGCACCAACAATTGGGGAATGGAGAAATCGTGGGGATTGGAAACTGGGGTTGGGGGACACAGCTGTTACAGAGCTGAGCAGAACTGAGCTTTGGCAAAGGGAAATCCTGTAAGGAGAAACAGTGCACATACACACCTGTTAGATTTTGCACTAAGGGCAGTTGGATGCAAAGGAGCCATGTAGTTTGAAGGAAGGTTATGAAGGATTTATGTCAGGCTGCGTAGAACGAAAGATGAGTGCAGTACAGAATACTGCACGAGCAGAGTATACTTTTGAAGGAGGGACTTCTATCATGGTTGTCATAGTGGGGTGAGGAAATTCCTTGGGGTACTGGAGTTGGGCCACTGGGGCTGTGAATGGGAATTCACAAGTGTATTGATGACAGTGAAGGGTTAGAATGAGCTCCTGCTTGATGCTGGACGTTGAGGTAATTGTAGTGTGGATATGCTAGTCCTAGGGCAGAAGCAGGCCAGGCTCGCGGATTTCAGTTTTAGCAGTTTGGATGCCTTTCCAGTTTCAGAGGCATCTCAAGAAGGATATTCATTTCAGCCCCAGATGATTGTCGGGATGGTGTCTGGGAAAGTGCCTTGAACTCTGCTGTCCCATGAACAAAACTTGGAGGGTGCAATAGAAGGTGGTATCAGTGAACACAGCAAGTGGTATGGCCACTCTAACAAATCTTGCACTGTAAGGCATACTGGAGGCCCTTTGACTGTGAAACAGGTATGATCACACCAGGATTCACTTCTCATTATGTAGGTGTAGGAATTGGACACCTAGATTGGACCTCTTTCCTCCTGTTTGTTCATAGACGTCTGGGAGGCACCCTTATAATTTTTTGAGTCATGTGGATAGTAACTGCTAATAGGATTTACCATCTGCATTTCTATTAAAGTAGTGCCTGCCCCTACCTGACTGCCACTCTCTTGCTTACAAGCCAGGCAGTTTTCAGAGTCGCCTTTATTTTATGTTGTGAGATTATCCCTAGCAGCCATGGACTGACCTTATGCTCGCCCGGTCCTACAATACTCTGGTGTCCTCAGTCACCACCCACTGATGATGTGCTTCAATGTCATATTTTCAAGCAGGCCAAACACTTATGGCATCAGCCGCGTACTTCCCTGGGCTGCATGCCAGTCATTGTTGGCTGTGATGCTGCCTCACCACCAGCACCCTGTTTCTGGTAACCAGCAAGCATCACTTTTCCAGCCACACAAGATGAGGTGGGAATGGGTGGGGTTACAGAAGGCTGCCCGTGTGCAAGGGTGGGCCAGTCCGTGAGCATGTTCCCTGACATCCGTCAGGAGACTCTCACATCCTGCCTCTGCGATGTCGGGTTACATGTGTGCTCTATACATATACACTAGTACAAATTACAGGAGTATGACCCATATACCTAATTAGGACTGGGTAATGAAGATATAATAAAAAAACAATGTCCCAATAGGAAATAATGAACAGTCAGTTACATATGCATGCACATTGCATTGCTGACAAGGGAAAAAGGAGACTCTCTATAAACTTTCAGACAAGGTAGTAAATCATCTTGTTTTATAGTGTAAATTTATGGTCGGAATTATACAGTTATAAGCAGCACTGCATATATTCAATTAGATGACAACCAAAGAAAACTTGGTGCTCTACAAAAGGTGACTGTGGTGCAGGTGGCAACGCAAGTAAAAAAGTGAACAGCAGAAACTGCGCACTGTGAAGAGGTGCAAATTATCTACAGTGAGTGGTTCGGATCATGTGACAAAGTGGAATCACAGATACAAAATTACATTTCCATTTTTTGTTCTAAAGAACCACAATGAAGAAATGCGCCTATTAATAAGCTGTATAGTCGACGGCGTTTCGATCCACGCTAGTAAGGATCATCATCAGGACTTGGTTGTCTTGTTTGGGGCGTGCTGCAAGGGAAGGAGAAAGGGGGTAAGGGGCGAGATAATGGTGGTGGAGGAGGGGCTGGGAGCGTGGAAAATAAGGGTAGTAATTACCTGGAAAATTGGGCGATCTGGGGTGATCGTCAGGAAGTGAATCGTGACCTGCACGAGGGCTCTGTAATTAGAAAGGGAGGCCTTGGATCAGAACACTTAATCAATTACTCACGGTGTCAAAAAGGGGGTATTAAACCTAGAATACATACAGGTCTGGAAGAGCTGGGCGATCGTCTGTGATCCGCCGAACCTGCACGAGTCCTGTGAATGAAAGGGAACAGGAGCGGGGTGATTAATGCTAGGTTTGCGATCTATCCCTATCTCAAGGATTGCGCGATAGGACGTGGGTTAAGACTGATTTACCTTTGATCAGCGTGCCGGCACCGGAATGAATCAAGAGGTCTGATGGAAGCTGGCGTTCGGATAGAGAACGGGAATATACTTCCGCGTGTGGGAGGAGAGTGGGCGGGGTCTGGGGGAGTGACGTGGGGGCGTGGACTATGGGGTGACATATCTTAAAGGGAGAATATCTAAACAAGGGACGTAGACAGGCTCTGGTATTTTCAGTCCATGATAGCATTATTGTGAACATAAGTAGCGCAATGTATACAATACATAGGTTATTCAGAGTATAAGACAAAACACTGCATCTGTGATTTTGCAAACATAGCGTCCCTGAGATACGTGTGGGTCATGAATACAGGGATAACGGAGAGATGCCGCCGCCAATTTTACATATCCCAATAACAATGATAACTGTATACTCAAGGATCGCGATTGATTAATATACAATTCTACCTGCCATAAAATTACTGACAGTGTTATACAACATAGTTCGAATGAGAATTCAGAAGGGGAAGGGGACAGGGAGGGTTTTGGGGAGGGTGGGAAACAAGGAAGGAGTAGGGTAGGGAGGGCGGGGAGGAGGAGGAGGCTGGGGGGGGGGTTGGAAGGGAAAGGGAAAAGGGGAAAGGAGGTAGCAGGTCAGAGTGAAGAGAGGATTCAGTTTGCTGTGTGGGACGAGGTAGACTGATTGCAGGATCAATGAAAGAGAAACATATCATCAGGTGTTAACAGTGCTGTTCCATTCATCGATGGTGTTGAGGCCATTATTCACAAAGTCACAGATGGTTATCCATTTGCATTCTGCTTTATTGAGTAAGGATTTTATGTCTCCTCCACGGATCGGTAGAGTTGGTTTCCCCACCACTTGCCACACAATATCTGTGTCCAGGTGTCCAAGTTCTAGATAATGTGTCACTAGAGGTGCCGTCAAGGTTTTACAGTTTATCCTGCTTCTGTGTTGGATGATGCGTTGCTTAATCATCTGTGTAGTTTGGCCGATGTAGAGAAGGTCACATGGGCATTTTATCGCATAGATGACATTCTGCGATCTGCAGTTCGTGTGATTTTTTTAGTTTGTAAGAACGGCCCCTAACATTGAAGTCTTTTGTGTTGAGGGTTAAACTGCAAACACTACAGTTTTGACATTTGAAATGTCCCACAATCGGACTGAGGCCCCAAGCTGCTGTTATGGTGTTACTTTTTTTGGTGGTTTGTGGCCACGTAATGGCGTGTACAAGGTGGCTTGCCAGATTGTCCCCTCGTTTGTAAGAGAATAATGGAGCTTCCTGAAGGTGCTCATGGGAGCGAAGTAGCGGCCAATTTTTCTTGATAATTTGAGTGACCTTTTATTCATTAAAATTAACTCTCTTTTCTAAATAGGTTTTGGATTTTTCTTTTGTTGTGTTTTCACTTTATTATGGTTTGTGTGCTTCATTATGCTCTACTGTGTGTCGGGCGGCCCCCGTCTGTCTGTCGGTGGGCGTGTGCGGAGGACGGCCAGGGGCCATCCGAACCACGCTCGTGTGGAATTCCTCAGCACTGCAGGTTAATTCCGGCTGCAGCGAAGCGGTTAATACTTTACACATTGCTTCTAGGTTAAGCCTTACTGCCTTTGTGCCAACCTACCAGAGGGTTGAGCACAGGTTTATTAAGTGACTTTTAAGGTTCATCCTGACAATGATTGTGAGGAGTACTTGACAAGGGTTCTCACCACCCTCAATTAATACTCCCATTTCTTTCGTAAGAAAGCACTTTGATATACATGTGCTCAGGATGTGTGCTGTACACAAAGAGCACATCCTGAGCTCATGTTTTTCAAGGTACACTCCTCTCTCTTCAAACATATGATTTGCCAGCATCCGCCATTACGAGATATTACAGCGTTGATGTAGGCTGCTGCCCTCTGCATTAACCAAGTGTGCTCGTTACTCGCGGAACATTTATGACAAAAATTGTACTGGAAAATACTCCCCTATGCAGCTTACTCTGACTTAACCCTCACCACATTCATAGTCTGCCAGCTGCCACTGTTATTGACTATATCCTCAGGACTTTGCTGTTGCTGCTACAAAAGACAAAGAGGTGGAAAACTTGTATGTAGAGGATCTTCATTTTTAGCCTCAGCCCAAATTCACAATGTGAATATTGCCTTAGAAAGGGCTGAAACCGTGACCCTCACCGGACCAATAACCTGCAGCTGCATCCTCCACCTCTGAGCGGCTCCTGAAAGCTGCCTGCTTCAGCCTGCTACTGCTGCATGAGAGCTCCTTCTCATGAGAATGAAGATTGTGTGAGGCCCCCCAGGCCTACACCATGCATTCATGCCAGACCTTCTGCGACCGATGTCCATACAAATCCATGTGCTGCGTCCTGCATTATTACTCTTACTTGTGCAACTGTGATGATGCAAAAACATGTCCTACTCAAGAACTTCAACCACGCAGTAGACTCGGAGGCTATACCTTGTACCTGCTGCCACTCCTCTTTTTTAGGTCGCAGCATACCAGATAGTACAGCGTTCTAGTTTGCTAAAGATATCTTAGGGACATTCAGAAAGTTGACCTAGGAATGTATTCCGCCCATTGCTTACCATTGGCTTTGTGGTTTGTCACTCACATTTTCTTGCTTTCCATTTGCTGGCTTTATTTGCTTTAGGCTGTCCAGCTCGGATTTGTCCCTTTCATTGCCCAAACCGCGTTTACTGTATTCTTCAACAAACTTTGTTTCTGTAAATAGGCTTTTAAATCTTGTTCTGATCTTGTCATACTTGCTGTGCATTCAAAGACAGAGGTCAAATGTCAGGTTGTGTTTTCCAGGGAGCTTGATGTTCATTTTTCTTTCTCTAAACTGAGAGGATTTATGTGACAATCATGCTGGCTAGTGAGGGGGGAGGGGTGGGGGGCTGCTTGAGTAAGGCTGTACAGATGTTCTTTTTTCTTTTACCACACAACAAAATGTAAATGTCTGTAAATTAACTGTTGACGATCAAATCAATACATTGGGTGATAACATTTCCACACTTCTTGCTTGTGAGCTGTATACTTTAATCACTAAAACTGTACGTGAGTGCAAATGTAATGGTCATTTCAATTGAAGATGTGTTCTGTAGTAGGGGAATCTCTGTTATAGTCATAATCTAGTGAATAGTCCCGCCCATGTGCGTGGACCCCGGCAATCAAAAATAATCTCTTAAGTTGTCAAAATAATGCAGAAAACTGCAAAGACACTTAAGAGAGAATTTAAAGACAAATAATGCAGCCTATATCCACAGGCTACACTGTCCAGTACTTCAACTAGAAATTCCACCAAAAAAACACCACACACAGCACAGCCTGCCAGTTTCTACCATAGAGAAACTTGCCTCCCCCAGTCAAAGACTCTGGAATGATAGAGAGGAAGGTAGGGACAGACAAGCCCCATAGGCTGCCATTATGTGGCTTAAATAGGATACTGTGCCTTTAAGAGAACTTTCCAGAACTTCTCCCAGTATCCCAGAATGCATAGCAGGTCCCTCTACTTTCAGTTCTTTTTTCCGGCTCCTGCTTACAGGACCCTGGCATTGAGCTCTCCCTTTTTCAAGGGTTTATTGGATTTTTTTTGACACTTTTGAATTCTAAAAGTGTTGCAGTTTACTTCTTGGTGTTCTCTTCTCCTTTTTTGTGCTGTTTTAGGCGTTTTAGGGCTCTAAAATGCCTGGCCTTTTTGATAAGTGCCCAGCATGTGGGAGGAAGAAGGTCAAGAGTGATCCCCATGATGTCTGCATCGTGTGCCTCCCTGAAGATCATGTCCCTGAGGATTGTACCATCTGCCAGCAGTTTTCTGCTCGGACTCTGAGGGACAGGATGAAGATCAGGCTTTCTGGCCTTGAGGAGAGGCGTCTGCAGACTGCAGGTGGGTCTGGGCAGGCTGGGAAGGCTCCCTCTGCCCCTGCTGAGGCCTCTGGGGGGCTCCCCGGAGGCAGGAAGTCCAGCAAACGGTCCCGGTCTCCGTCGAGGTCGATTGCATCGACGACGCCGTCGAGAGGGATGACGGCGGTGTGCTCCCCTTCTCCCCGGGGCTCCGGGTCGAGACGGCGTGACGGCTCGACGTTGAAGATCATGGAAAAGTCGCCGTCGAAGCCACCGTCGACGTCATTGTCTTCGTCGACGTCGAGGTCTTCCTACCGACGCCGGAGGCGTAGTGACGAGCATCGGCGCTCCCCGTCGAAGAGGCATCGACGCTCGCCGTCGAGGCGACACCGTCGATCGGCGTCGAGGCACCAGTCGACGTCGAGGGGCTCCTCGACGTCGAGAACATCAAGAGGACGGCGGCGTTCGTCGTCTAAGACGGAACGCTCGACGTCGAGAAGGCGGCGTACGGCATCGCGGAAGAAGAGGATGACGTCGAGGAGTCGACGTTCGACGCCGTGGAAAAGAGGGTCGACGCCGAGAAGACGGCGATCGACGCCGGAGTCGAGGAAGCGTCGTTCGACGCCGGAAAAGCGTCGCTCTGCGTCCAGCAGACAGCGTTCAGCGTCTAGGAGTCGGTCAGCCTCCCCAAAACGGCGCAAGAGGGATTCTAGTCCCAGAAGTCACGCTGCTTCAAGTGGAGGACGCAAGAGGAAGCGGTCACCTGCTGATGGGGCTGGCTCTCCGCACCCTTCGCCTAAAGGGTCACCGGGCTCGGTGTACTCAGAGGTATACACACCATCTCGGCCCAGGACTCCGACTCCTCCTCCTGTTCCTAAGGAGGACCCTCCACCCAAACCTCCG
This sequence comes from Lissotriton vulgaris, assembly GCF_964263255.1. NCBI lineage: Eukaryota > Metazoa > Chordata > Amphibia > Caudata > Salamandridae > Lissotriton > Lissotriton vulgaris. The sequence continues at coordinate 95,218,267 of NC_141698.1, forward strand.
CTGCCTTCAGGAGACCCTCCTTCGCCTCCGGTCCCTCCGCATGGGCCCACCCCGCAGCCGAAGGTTCCTCCTCCGAGGTCCACTTCCCTGCCGTCCCTGCCTGTTCCTCCTAAGGGGACCCCAAAACCGAAACCCCGTGAGGAACCGAGGAAGACCCCTCCACGAAAACCGAAGGAGCGGCCACGAGCAGGCAGGTCTCGCTCTCGCTCTGGGAAGGAGAGATCGCGACGCAGATCATCCATGAGGTCGAGACACCGCCATAGGAGGCGCGAATCTCGCTCACACACGAGGTCCTCTGGGACCAGGGACTATTCTCCTACCCTATCGGGGTCACCGGACACGAGAGTGTCCCCGATAGATGACCTGGTGGCGTTCCATGACGTCCTTTTAAGGGGCGCTGCGAAGTTGGGCATATCCCTGACGGTGCCTACTCCGAAAACGTCAGTCATTTTTGAGACTTTACATCAAAAACACCTGTCTCGTCCTCTCCTGCCTCTGGTGCCGGGCCTGGAAGAACCGGCTATGGCCCTGTTTCTCACCCCTGCGGTGACGAAGGCGGCTCCATCAAGATTACTGAAGAAGTACCGGGCCCCCGATTCGGATCTGGCCTTTTTGAGAACGGAACCTCCTCCTGCCTCTGTCATTGTGACGGCGGCCCGCAAGCAGCATGCCACCACTCCTTCCTCCACGGTTCCCCCGGATAAGGAGTCAAGGTGGATGGATTCGGCGGGGAGGAAAGCCTGTGGCACTTCCGCTACCTCCATGAAAGCTGCGAGTGCCGCGGCGCTGTTGGGCCGATACGACCGCGCCCTCTGGGACTCCCTCGAGCGATTTGCGGAGCATTTACCTCGGAAGAAGCGTGAAGACTTCATGGAAGTACTGAGTGAGGGGATGCTGGTGGCCAACCAGATTATCAGCGCGGCAGCGGACTCTTCCCTGTTGGCTGCTCACGGATTTTGCCACGGAGTCAACCAACGGCGCCACGCATGGCTCCGGCTTACGTCCCTGAAACCGGACGCACAGCAGAGGGTAGCCAATCTACCGTTCTCCGGTGAGACCCACTTCGGGAAGCATGCGGACGATGAGATGGCCCGCATGAAGGCGGAGGCCGAGACGCTAACGGCTGTGGGCCTAGAGAAGCCTAAAGAGACCAAGAAGCAGTACCGCCCTTTCCAACGGCGGTTCGGCGGGCAAGGCCGAGGACGGGGACAGGCTGCGGGGCAATCGCAACAGCAACACCAGTTCCGTAAGCCGTTCCAGAAGGGCAGAGGTGGCCAGCAATCTGCCCCAGCGCCCAAGGGCCCGGCTGGTTCTAGGCCATAGAAACCTACTTCCCCCGGATCTGTTACCCACTCCGGTAGGGGGAAGCATTCAATTTTTTCTGGTAGAGTGGAGAAAAATTACTCAGGACAAGTGGGTGCTGAATATTGTTTGCAATGGATACAGTCTTCGGTTCACCAGCCCTCCTCCAGCAATTCCCCCGGTCAGCTCGCAGTTTCAGCTGCGTGAGCTTCAGGCGGAAGCGGATATCCTGTTGAGGAAAAGGGCGATAGAAGACGTACCTCTGTCTCAGAGAGGAAGAGGTCTGTACTCCCGGTTCTTTCTGGTTCGCAAGAAGGACAAGAACGAGTTCAGGCCCATTCTGGATTTGCGACAGGCAAACAAATGGATTCGCAGAGAAAAGTTTTGCATGCTGTCGTTGCATCAGATTTACCCTCAGTTGCAACAGGGAGATTGGCTTTGCGCTATAGACCTACAGGATGCTTACTTCCATGTGCCCATTGCACACAAACACAGGAAGTTCCTGCGGTTCCAAGTCGGCACCAATCACTATCAATACACAGTACTCCCATTCGGACTGAAGTCTGCGCCGAGAACGTTCTCGAAGTGCATGGCGGTGGTAGCAGCACACCTGAGTAAGAACATGGTGTTCGTCTACCCGTACTTGGACGATTGGTTGATCAAGGCATCCTCCTTCTCGGAAGCGCGAGCACACTTCCAGAAGACATGCGTTCTCTTGAACAAGCTGGGGCTGCACATCAACATGGCCAAGTCTGTCCCGACTCCGGTCCAATGCATACAGTACTTGGGAGCCTCCATCGATACGCTGTCAGCAAGCGTGTCTCCTTCGGAAGAGCGACGATTATCACTCCTTCGGAAGGCTCAGGCTCTTATGACGACTCCATCTACAACAGTGAGGACGATGTCTTCTCTACTGGGATCGATGGCCTCTTGTATCTTCCTGACGCCACACGCACGGCTGCACATGAGACCACTGCAGGAGTGCTTGGAGGACCAGTGGGATCAGAGGAAAGGATCTTGGGAAGACAAGATTCGACTGTCGCTGAATGCTCTTCAGTCTCTGAAGTGGTGGTGTTCGGCGGAGAATCTCCTCAGAGGGGTTCCCTTTCACAAGGACATTCCCACGCAGACTGTCGTGACGGATGCGTCTCTTCTGGGATGGGGAGCGCACTCCGGGACTCCACAGATTCAAGGCACGTGGTCGCCGATGGAGGCCACGTATCACATCAATTTCCTGGAACTCAGGGCTGTTCACTTGGCGCTGAAGGCCTTTCTTCCGTCCTTCCAGACCAACTCTCTGCTTGTACAGACGGACAATACCACCACGATGTATTACCTCAACAAGCAGGGGGGCTCGAGATCACGCACTCTGTCACAGGAGGCGCAGGCGATCTGGCACTGGCTCCTAGCCAGAGGACTGACGATAACGGCCACCCATCTGCCAGGTGTGCAGAATGTTCAGGCAGACGCACTGAGCAGACTGGTTCAGGAAAACCACGAATGGGTCATAAACGACAAAGTACTAGGAGAAGTCTTCGCAAGGTGGGGAACTCCAGACGTAGACTTGTTCGCCACCGCCGAAAACAGCAAGTGCAGAGACTTCGCCTCCAGGTACTTCCAGCAAGGGACGCTGGGGAATGCGTTATGGATCAACTGGACGAACAGCTTTCTGTACGCCTTTCCTCCCATTCCCCTGATTCCGGCGGTGCTCATCAAGCTGGCCCGGTCCAGAGCTCGGATGATACTCATCGCCCCGGTGTGGCCCAGGCAGTGGTGGTTCACGGACCTCCTTCACCGATCTCTCCTTCCTCACATTCGGTTGCCGTGCAGGCCGGACCTTCTCACGAAGTTCGGGGGACGGATGTTACACCCCAACCTCTCGTCTTTGAGCTTGGCGGCATGGCTCCTGAGATAGTGCAATATGGCCATCTGAATCTGCCCGATGATTGCATGGACATACTGAAGGAGTCCAAGAGACCTTCCACTCGGACTTCATATGCTTACAAGTGGAAGAGGTTTTGTATCTGGTGCCAGTCTAAGAACCATGATCCTACGACCTGTAAGGAAGATGTCATCCTTCCTTACCTTTTACATTTGGCGCAGTCTGGCCTTAATGTGCATTCCATTAAGGTTCATCTGGCTGCACTGACTGCCTACAGGAAATGCCCTTCACAGACTTCCTTTTTCCAGATCCCCGTGATCAAAGATTTTCTGGAAGGATTGAAGAAAGTATTCCCTCCTGTCAGGCTTCCCTCGCCTTCATGGGAATTGAATGTGGTGCAGTCCAGATTGATGAAGGAGCCTTTTGAACCTATTCATAAGGCTTCGTTGCAGCACCTGTCCAGGAAGGCGGCGTTCCTCGTGGCCATTACATCGGCCCGCAGGGTGAGTGAAATTCAGGCGTTGTGTTGTAATGAACCTTATACTGTATTTCATGCTGCTAAGGTTGTTATGCGTACTCACCCTAAATTTCTTCTCAAGGTTATTTCTGATTTTCATGTCAACCAGACTATAACTTTGCCTACGTTTTTTCAGAGCCCTTCATCCCCAGCGGAGAGGTCTCTCCATTCCTTGGATGTTAGGAGGGTGTTGAAATTTTATCTGGATAAAACCAAAGATATTCGTAGGTCTGACCAGTTGTTCATCAATTATGGATCGGTCAGGACGGGTCTTGCGACCTCTAAGCAGTCCATCTCTAGGTGGATTGTGTCCTGCATACAATTATGTTACCAAAAGGCTAATAAGACCTTAGGAGGTATGCCTAAGGCTCATTCCACCAGGGGCAAAGCTGCCACGACGGCTCTGCTCCGTAACGTGCCGATTGCTGAAATCTGCAAGGCAGCCACTTGGAAGTCGGTTCATACCTTTGCTAAGCATTACTGCCTGGACACTGACGCCAGGGCAGACGCTCAGGTTGGGCAGGCTTCGCTGCGGAATTTGTTCGCACAGTAGTGGCGTTATGTATTATTCTCCACCGCCGCTTTGGTGTGGGGATGGGCTTGCCATCCTATTCACTAGATTATGACTATACACAGAGATCCCCTACTACAGAAGGAGTAGTTTCTGTCCTGTAACTCCAGTTCTGTAGTAGGGGTATCTCTGTTATAGTCATAAGCGCCCGCCCTCCTCCCCGGTGGAGATTTGTTCATCATGTAAAGAATGCGACAGGTCTGGCGTGCTTCGCCTTCAAAAAGAACTGAAAGTAGAGGGACCTGCTATGCATTCTGGGATACTGGGAGAAGTTCTGGAAAGTTCTCTTGAAGGCACAGTATCCTATTTAAGCCACATAATGGCAGCCTATGGGGCTTGTCTGTCCCTACCTTCCTCTCTATCATTCCAGAGTCTTTGACTGGGGGAGGCAAGTTTCTCTATGGTAGAAACTGGCAGGCTGTGCTGTGTGTGGTGTTTTTTTGGTGGAATTTCTAGTTGAAGGACTGGACAGTGTAGCCTGTGGATATAGGCTGCATTATTTGTCTTTATATTCTCTCTTAAGTGTCTTTGCAGTTTTCTGCATTATTTTGACAACTTAAGAGATTATTTTTGATTGCCGGGGTCCACGCACATGGGCGGGACTATTCACTAGATTATGACTATAACAGAGATACCCCTACTACAGAACTGGAGTTACAGGACAGAAACTACTCCTTGTCTGTTATGGCAGTACGCTTAAATTGTAGTGTAGTTCCTATATTCTCAATAGGCTCTGCGCATTGGAATAATATATCCTATAGTTTAGGCGTAGGACTGAGGTCTACTAGGTCTCTATCGAATACATTAGACTTAATTGTGAGTGCCGACTAGCTCAGAGGTCACTAGAAACTTTGTTTCCCTAGGATAAAACTGATCAGAGTTGTGGAAACAATAGATAGATATTTCACTCAGTCAATCGTGCATGCTTGGTTTCACCAGAGGTGCAGAGAAATAGAGAGACAGGCATTTTCAATAAAAAGGTTTTATTGAACAGTCTTCTTTCTCAAGCATAAGAAATGAACTGCTACAATCGTAAAACTGATTGTAAAATATAATGCATACAGTATAAAGAGTAGAATAAAATAATACCGTAAGAGCATTGTATGGTTCCTAAACAATAGATAAATACATAAATAACAGAGGCTAAAAGTACTCAACTGGTGCTTCTAAAACACGCCTATCCCGATGTGACTAACCTAAGCTTAGTACGAGGGAAGAAGTAAGTGAGGTGTAGCATAAATGTAGTATTCTTTTGCCAAGAATCTATCCAAGATTTCTCTTAGGGTCTAATCAGCTCTGTACCTTAGTTTGGAATGAAGGAGGTCAGGCTCAGGACTCGATTTCCCAGCAACCCACAAGGGTAGCCTGGAAACACTGGAGCTGGATTTCTAGGCAGGATAAAAGACAGCGTCTCGCTGTGCGTCTGCTGGAGGGTCGGCTTCCTTCGGCACTTGCTGCAGCAGGATGCGTTGGGCAAGTAGATAGTCTAACTGCTCAAAACCACCGTGTGTTTGCTAAGGCAAGTGTGGGCATATTTATACCTTGAAATTGCCGAGTTTGACGTAAAGGTGGACATAATAATGTCATTAAAGACTCTTGGTTCTTTGAAAACTCTATGAGTTCTTGGACAAGTCAGTTCTCGAGCAAAGGGAAAGTCCCTAGCTGCTGAAGCTGAGTTTTCCAAGAAATCGTTGTAGATTTTCGGAACTAGTGGAAGTAGCCCTGCCGTATTTGGACTGCATGAGCTTTGTCTAAATATGGTTATGATTCTTATGCCTATATAAGGACATAATGATTTATACCTATATAAGGGCATGAATCAGGAAATTTACAATAGCGTCCTAAAATGGTTTACAACAAAATACTCCAATTTACCCCCACTCCACTCCACTACTCCACACCTCTGCGCCACACTATGCCACTTCACTCCACACTGCGTCACTGCACTCTTCTCTACATCACTCCATGCCTCGCTATTCAACACAACTCCACTCTACGCCAATGCACTCTACCCCACACTATTCTACTATGCACCACTGCACTCTACACCACTCTGCTTTGCACCCTGGCTCGCCATACCACTCTACAACTGCCCTCTGCACCACTCTACTCTGCGCTACTGCTCTCTACAACAGTATACTTTGCAACATTATATTCTCTGCCACTCTATTTTATGCCACTGAACTCTATGCCAATCCACTCTAATCCACTCCAATCTATCCTGCACCACTGCACTCTATAGCACTCTAGTCTATGCCATGCACTCTATGCCACTTTACTTTACTCTGAAACAATCTACTCTGCCACTGCAGTCTATGCACCACCCCACTCCATGTCACTGCACTCTACACAACTATGCACTACTTTACTCAAAACCAACACACTTTACGCCACTACACTGTATGCCAATCTACTCTGCAACACTGCACTGTACACCACTCTACCCCACTCTACACCATTGCACTCCACATCACTTCACTCTACACCACTGTAGGCCCCTGCACTCTTCGCCAGTGCACTCACTGCCACTGAACTCTCTCCCATTGAACTCTATACCACTCTACTCTGCTCCCCCTACTCTGCACCACTGTACTCTGTGCCACTGCACTCTACCATTCTACGCCACTCTTCTGCACTCTGCCAGTCTAATCTACTTTGTACCACTGCACTATACTACCCCACTCTACCCTGCACCACTCCGCTTTGCGCCTCTTCCCTCAACTCTGAAACAATCTACTCTAAGCCACTGCATTCTGTACCACTGCACTTTACACCACTCTACTCTGCGCCGCTTCAGTCAAAGCTGCACCACTACACTACGCCACTATTCTATTGCACTGTGCTCTACCCTGCACCAGTGTACGCTGTGCTGCACCACTCCACTCTCCTCTAAAACAATCTACTCTACTCCACGCCACTGCACTCTACCCTACTCTGCACCACTGCATTCCACGCTACACCACTCTACACAACAGCACTATGCTACTTCACTCTACTCTAACCCTTTGCACTCTATGCCAAATCACTCTACATCACTTTACTCACACCCTATGCCACTGTACCTATGTCAACTATTTTGCACCACTACACTTTATGCCACTATACTCTACAAAAAGAACAGTTGACGGACAGAATACAGAACAATGTCGTACATTCACCCCAGTACAGAGATCTGGGCCTAAATCGATCATTTTTTTGCTCACCATGCCATTCCAGTTTGCACCCAGCTATATGCTAATCAGTCTTTACCCTGTGCCCAATGGGAACAGCCCAGCCCGGACTGCCAGGCCAGGTGCTCCCTGGACTGGAAACAAGCCTCCTAGGACGGTTTCGGGCCTCATCCCTCATTGAGCAAACGAATGATGGATTAAACCCAGATTCTTGTGACTGGGGGTGAATGTTTGCATTGTCCAGCATTCCGTCCATCAATTGTTTCTTTTGCATATGTCACCTTAAGTGGGAAGGGTATGCCCAGACGTGGGTCCCGTGCTCACTACACCACTGGATTTAAGCCAGCCTTGTTGATGAAGGGTGATGCCCTGAAACCATTCCCAGGATGCTTGTTTCCGGTCCAGGGAGGACCTGGCTTGGCAGTTTGGGCTGGACTGTTCCTACAAGGAACAGGGTCAAGACTGATCTGCATCAGCTGGGTCCAAATTGGGGGCGTGGGCGCAAAAGAATGATGGATTAAACTCATATCCTTGTGACTGGGGGTGAATGTTTGCATTGTCCAGCATTCCGTCCATCAATTGTTTCTTTGGCATATGTAGCAATACTCTACAACATTCTACTCTGTGCCACTGCAATCTATGACACTGTATGCTATGCCACTTTACACCATTGCCCTCTACATCACTCAATGTATGCCACTCTATTCTACTCTGATCCCACTATACTTTACGTCACTGCTCTCTGCACCACTCTACGACCCTGCCCTCTGACACTCTGCATAACTGTACCCTGCACCACTTAACACTAAGCCACTGCACTCTACCCTGCACCAATCAACTCTGCACTACTCTACTCTACTCTGCACTACTCTACCCTGCACTACTCTACGCAAATTCACTCTACTCTGCGCCACTCCACCCCATTGCACTCAATGCCACTGCAATCTACTCTGCACCACTCTACTCTTGACACTGCTCTTTATTCTACTCTGCTTCACTGCACCGTACACCACTTTACCCAAAACCAATACACACTACGTCACTGCACTCTATGCCAGTCTACTCTGCACCACTGTACTTTATCCCATTTCACTCTACGGTACTCCACTCTACGATACTTCCCTCTACGATACTCTACTCCTTTAAACTCTGCACCTATGCCACTCCAGTCTACAGTACTCTACTCCACTCTGCCATTCTACTGCACTACTCAATTCTACGACCCTCTGTGCAACTCCCTCTGTGCCATGCCATGCTCCACTGTATTCTATGACACACTACTCCACTCTATGCCACTCCACTCTATGCCACTCCACTCTGATAATCTACTCCGCTGTCTGCGTCTCTACTTTGCAACACTCTACGCAACACCCTCTACGCCACTCCACTCTGCTCTACACCACTCAACCCTACGCCCTTCCTCTCTGACATACTACTCCCTCCTCGACACTCCACAACACTGTATACTCTTCCATGACACTCCACACCACTCAACTCTACTGTATGCCACTCCATAACACTCCACTCTAAGCCACTGCACTCTACCCTGCACCACTCTAATCTGCCTCTGCACTACTCTATGCCAATTCACTCTACTCTGCGCCACTCCACCCCATTGCACTCTATGCCACTGTAATATGCCCTGCACCGCTCTCTTGACACTGCTCTTTACTCTACTCTGCTTCACTGCACTGTACCCACTTTACCCAAAACCAATACACACTACGTCACTGCACATTATGCCAGTCTACACTGCACCACTGTACTTTACCCCATTTCACTCTAGGCCCCTCCACTCCACAATGCTCCACTCCACGATGCTCCACTCCATTAAACTCTGGACCAATGACACTCTACTCCACTCTGTACCACTCCAGTCTACAGTACTCTACTCCTCTCTGCCATTCTACGGCGCTACTCCATTCTACAACCCTCTGCAACTCCCTCTATGCCACGCCATGCCACTTAACTCCACTGTATTCTATGACACACTACTCCACTCTATGCCACTCCACTCTGATAATCTACTCCGCTGTCTGCCTCTCAACTTTGCAACACTCTACGCAACACCCTCTACGCCACTCCACTCTGCTTTATACCACTCAACCCTACGCCCTTCCACTCTGAAATACTACTCCCTCCTCGACACTCCACAACACTGTATACTACTCCATGACACTCCACTCCTCTCTACACCACTCAACTCTACTGCCCGCCACTCTGTAACACTCCACAATACAACACTCCACGCCACTCTTTCACCCTAACCTTTACCCATGCTGAACAGCAGCCACTCTGGTGTACAACATTGCTAAATATTGGCAAAGCCAAAAGCTCTTGCATAGGTGCGACCTATTGGCTTTGTCAATGCTTGTTTTTGTTCTTCTTCTTCTTCGTCTTCTTGACTGCAGGCTGTGCAACACACACTGAAATGTGTGACTGCTGATAAGCAGTGTTGGTGCTTGTGTGTGACTCCTGTGAAGCTGTTTGAAAAGGCCATCATTAAGCCTGAGTAATTTATCATACTGTGGCAATCCAAAAATGCTTACAAGCAGACACTGCTTGGCTGTAGAGGTCGGATCAGCCTAATTGTTGTATCCCTTGACCAGGGAGAGTGTAATAGGATTGTTAACAGCATTCAGAGAGAATTCTTAGTACCATAAAACTTACTGAAGTTACTGACCACATTATCTTGATGAAAATAAAGTGTTGTATTTCTTTTTTTTTGTTGTATTTTTTTTAATAAGAGTTCCAGTGCTTGATATCTTTATTATGAGTGAGGCATATGCTGCCTACCTTACCACACCCTTCAAGAAATAGCTTTAACTGTTTTACTGGGTAAACAACGTTTACCACAAAACTTTTTCCCCGCAGAGAATCACAACGCGGTTGTTACAACAACCGCGTTCAATCAATCATATCATTTGTAAAGCACACTACTCACCCGTGAGGGTCTCAAGGCGCTGGGGTGGAGAATGCTGCTCCTGTTCGAAAAGCCAGGTCTTGAGGAGTTTTCTGAAGGTCAGCAGGTCTTGGGTCTGCCCTAGGTGGATGGGGAGGGTGTTCCAGGTCTTGGCGGCAAGGTGGAAGAACGATCTGCCGACGGAGGTCTCTCTTTGGAAGCGGGGGACTGTGGCCAGGGTGAGGTCAGCTGAGCGGAGCTGGCGGGTGGGGGTGTAGAAGCTGAGTCGTCTGTTGAGGTACGTTGGTCCGGTGTTGTGGAGTGCCTTGTGTGAGTTGTGATTCAGCATACCATTACTCCGCAAGTCGGAACAACGACTTGCGGAAGGGGAAGGGGGTTGTATTTAAAATCTAACACCTTCCCTAGTGTTCACACAGACTGGAGTTGGAATAGTAAATTATACTATTCCAACATCCAGTACTCCCCCCCCGGCAAGTCCTTGTTCCGACTTGCGGAGCTTGGTATGCGGAAACACAACGCGGTCGTTGTAACAACTGCGTTGTAATTCACTGCGGGATAAAGACATGGATTCATTTTACTGTGCTGCCTCCTGAAAATCAGCGCTAAAAGATGAGGGTCTTGGCAGTTCCATGAGCTTGCAGTATTCCCTGGCTCTTGTGTTCCCAAGAACAGTAGTAATCCTTGTCACAGGGATTACTTAACAGCCTTTGAGTTGTACAGGCCCCGTAGAGCTGGCCTTCCGGAAGGGGGAATACATTTATTAGTGTGTTTTGATAAAATAGAGAAAAGGCATCAAAAATGAGCCAAAGTCTTTGCAAATTAGAGACCGGGAAAAAGTTAGTCATTTATCCAGACAGCAAGGTGGACCAGAGGTTTAAATATATGGAATTGAAATAATCTTGTCCTGTCCCTGAAATAATTTTAGGTGATTTCTTCCCACGCCTCCTCTTTAGTTTTTAGAATTAACATCTCAACTCAGCCCAAAGAATAACTAACTCATTCTTTGTATCTTATTGCAGACATTGCTCGTTCTGATTCCCAGAATCCTCCACAGCAACCATCAGAGGAGCCATCCACATCACAGAAAGATACGCCCACATCTCAAAGACAAAAGAGGGGTTCAGCCCCCTCATCTTCGGGAAGGAGGTCAAGCCGACGCTGAAAACGAGATTTTCCTTGGGACTTATTGCATGTGGAAGTTTCCACTCAAATTTTAAATAGGTTTGTAAATCTTTGAAAGAAATGTGGCGTTTGGACTTCGGCTTTCCTTAGCGCCACTCGCCCCATGGAAACATACTGATTTGCTGCAGTTGCATCCAATCCGAATGAATCCATCATATGCTGCTTGTGAGATTTGGTATAAGGTGGTGGCGGAGAGAGATTATTTTGGTTTATAAGATTTGCTGAAAATAAAAACTATTTTGCCAACATTATCTGCAGACCTTTTCAAAGTTATTAAAATGTTTTCTGATCTGATCATGACATATCGAACAGTTGTACAATATCACAGTCTCGATTGTAGATCTCATTGCGTATTTTGTCAGAGGTGAAAAAAGGTATGACCCTTCTTCACCAGTATCATGCCTGCCACCAGAAATACTATTACTAAGAAGGCTGAGGAGGGATTTCCGTCATGGAAACAGATGTTCTTCCTTCTCGGTTCTCCTCAAACTATATCTGGTAGTTGTGTTCAAGAATTGTTTTGTACTGTTGGCTCGCATTATACCTAACTATAGGTAATTCTGGGCCATATGTAGGAGGCCAAATACCGGTCGGTAACGGCCAATTTCGGCCGTTACCGACCAGTATTTGGAGTTTCGGATGTAGTGGGCCAAAATATTACCGAATCTGTAAATTTACCGAATTGGTAAATTTACCGATTCTGTAAATTTACAGATTCGGTAATATGGGATGTAGGTGGCACTGAAAACAGTGCCACAGGCCCTAAATAATTCGTTATTTACCATCAAATTCTATTTGACGGTGAATAACGAATTCCTGTGTACATGCACATCTGTGCATGTACACCTGTGCCATGTGGCACACATACATGCCCTAAGGGCATGTATGTGTGTCACATGGCACACAAGCCTGAATCCGGGGTGCAAGAGGGTGTCAAAGTGACACCCTGTCCCCCTTGTAAAATCGGTAATTTTACCGAATCGGTATTTACCGATTCGGTAATTGCCATTGGTTCCTATGGGCCTCAAGGCCCATAGGAATCAATGGCAATTACTGAATCGGTAAATACCGATTCGGTAATTACCGAATGTTACCGATTCGGTAAGTATTTCGGTAAAAATACTTACATAGCATTTACCGATTTGTAAATACCGAATCGGTAAAATTTGGTATTTACGAATCGGTAAATGCCATTTACCTACATATAGCCCTATGTCACTTAAGGGGCCTCTCCCCAAACCATTAAGTATACCTACTACTGTTTTAGAGCCGAGAAGCCAGAATTGGATCCAAATAAATTCTAGGATATTTTATCATTATTGGGTTTTGCATAAATGATGAAGAAAGAAATAGAGGATCACAGGCCAAGGTTATCTGCGCCTGATCAAATTGAGTTTTATTTGTGCTCTGATGCACATTTGTCAGACCAAGAAAGAACAAAAATAATGCGGCGGAATGGATACAACAACAATTTGTAAAGATGATGGAGACCTGAATTAATCCATCAGTGAGAAATTATTCTCTTGCAGGCCGATTGTCTTTATTTATAAACACACTCGCACTAGGTTGCAAGTCCGATGTATATCGTTATACATCCAATTTATATATATATATATATATATATATATATATATATGTATGTATATGTATATATATGTATGTATATATATGTATGTATATATATGTATGTCTTTATCAAACAAATCTTTTACATATAATACATGAGAATATACATACAGTCAATTCAATTCAAAACCAGATTAATTCGGTTGGAACAAAAAACCATAAAAGCGCAGTATACAACATTTGACAGTTAAAAATTAATAAAATCGACATACGTGATAAAAAGACATACAGTTAATTATTTCCCGATATTTCATACATTGCATTGGTTCTCTTAGTGTAGATTGTAAGCAACTTTACATAATTAAGGTTGATAAGAACACCAGGGCTTCACAAAGAGCAGTTTAAAATGCATAAATTATATCATAACTCCAGATGTAAACAATAAACACATAGTGGCGTAACATGATTATAAAAACAGAGTATAGTTTAAAGTGCATAGATTGTATCATAACTCCGGATGTAAACAATTGCGGGGGATACTTACAGTTTTGGAGGGGGGAGGCGAGGAGGCCCCCACAGCAGCCGCCACCGTCAGGATTCAATCTGTGCTGCCCACAGCGCCGCCCCGGGACTACATCTCCCGGCAGCCTTAGCGGCGGCGCTGCTTCCTGACAGCACGGGAGCGCCAGGAGGCGCCTAAAAGCAGCGCTCTGCTCCGCTCCGCGGGACGCCGGGCGAAGCCCGGGCAAAGGGCGGGCCCTCTACGGCCCTCAGAGGCCAGAGGAGGACGGGACGGGCCACCCCACTTGGCTCCATCCAAGGAGGAGGTACAGAGACGTTTTTAACTTCCTATTAATCCCGCATTGTACTGCCTACTGTCGCTTTTGGAGTTCTGCTTGCCATTAATCATGTCCATCTGGGAGGAGCTGAATGCCCTGTGTGGCACAAAGTATGTCCCGGACGTATCAACCCCCCCTATAGTGGGTAGAGACGCTGACCAACTAAATTGCACTCCACAGGATGTATCTTTATCCCCCCAATAAAACCCTTTCTCTAGTCAACACACTGTCCCGAGGTTTAAACTGTAAAAGGAAGCATGATGAGGAAAATGATAATGTCAATGAGAATCTATCCAATGCTGACAAATTGTGCACTAGTCCCTCATCATCCCCCTCCAACCCAACTATATTAACGTCGGACAAGGCTGGGAATAGAATACATGACTCTGTATCGCCCCTCCAACTGACCTTACTGGCTCAGATTGAGCAATTGCTAATATCTGCACTATCACCTTTGGTCACAAAAATCAACGATCTAGGGGACAGGTTGACCAGTATTGAAAAAACAATAAAAAGGAAAGATCTACCATCTGAAAAAACTGCTATACCCAATTGCCCGATTCCCTCTATCAACAATAAAAAGCCTAAGTCCACTGCACGCAGGAAAGCTCAAATTCTTGAATCCCCCCTTACTACACCCATTCCAAGTGGCCCGAACGTTACTTTTAAGCCTGCATACGTACCTCATAGAGCTCCCAGGACCGCTCTAGAAAGAAGGCATCGCATTAATCTACCTCCCGAAGCCGCTTCATACGTGACTGTTCTCTCTGGGGTCCCTGTACTTAGCCAGGGCAAACTTGAAACACACCAGTACCTGCTAAACAAAGCCATTTTCTGGCTAAAACACAACAGACCGTTGCCACCTGCCCTAGATGGTGGAATCCTGAGCGTCAGGAGGGTGGGGTGGCTAGGTACACTGCCCAAAGACATCCCGGGGGATTTGATTTTAATTATATTCAAGAATAGGAACCTTGTCCCCTACCTACGATCTTGCCAGCCCAAAGAAGGAGATGGCCCCATTTGTATCTGGGACTTGTATGATTTTTATCCCGGCCCGACACAATCTGTTACCAAGACTGATGTCACTGAATCATAATTCTTGGTGAAAGGGGATTCCGTGTACCCTGTGCTATTAACCCTCTACCCTCTAATTAGTCTTGATTATGCATGTACCTGGTTTAGTTGATTCGTCAAATCGATTTAATCTTGTTTTAATAGTCGGTTTCTTTTTACCTTGTAATGAAATGATGAGTTACCTATGCATGTATGTATTTTTTCTTGTGGCTTTTATGGTTTTAAACTAAAAACCGAATAAAGCTTATTTGATTTGATGTGAACAATTGACTCAAGCAGCGAAACATGGTTATAAAAACAAAGGGTCAGAACACATGGGCTTAAAGTGCAATATGTAAAGTGCAGGGGGTAACATTTACGTTAGAACAGCATACTCTTTCTGGTCTTAATTGCACTTAAAATATATGTGGCAGTATAAAAACAAATATCTGGTTCTTTGAGTGCAAGAAGTAGGGTCATAGCAGCATTGATGGTATTAGTTTCATATTTCTTAAACAAAGGTTTGAGATATACAATCCTAAGCGACAGAAATTAGTCACATAAAAATCCACTTATGTATCGGAAAACAGAATCCTTGGTGCCCTAATATTAGTAATGCTGCGAAAGACACTTTTATACACCAAAAATACAATTTGCAACTCACATTAATAAAGATCGCCCTCATGCCAACACCTCTAAGGTTATTTGCACATTACACCCTATTATACTATTTACTGGAGTTGCAAATTTTTCTTTCCATATGGATTAAAGTGCTACAGGGCTTCTTTCTAAATCAGGTCGGCGCATTTCAGCCCATTTCGTCTGGGCCTCATCAGGACTTGGGGGCCAAATGAAACCTCCCCAGTAGGACTGCTTCTGAGCCGAAGAGGAAACCTCAAAATTCGGCCAAACGAATCGCGATGGAAGTTGACTCCACGTATATAGTTGATGGAAAGAGATTAGGTAATCGTCAATCTTCGCTCAAGTCATCCGTCGGAATCTCTGGAAACTCTTCTGCCGGGTAAAGACTCCTGGCAAGTCTCTAAGCGGACCATTCCGCTAACGAAATCTCTGAGAGATTCCATTGCGATTCACTTGGCTGAATTTTGAGGGAAGCCATCATAATACTAATACAAAAACTAGTGTATAATCATTTAGAATGTGGGTTATACTAACCACTGTTGATTATAAGTGTAGAATATAAAATTCTAAGATTTCTGCAGGGTGATTGGCAAGCTTAATGCTGGTCAAATCGGGTTCAACTTGTTCTGTTTCTTTCTAGCTGTAGACTAGATAATTTAAAAACCTACTTATGTGCCAGTGTAATCATTGATGTCCAAAAGTCTTTCAACTCAGTTGGGATTGTATGCCAAATGTGCAGCAAACTTATGGTATGGGCACTGATTTTATGTATAGGAAGCTAAACAAATGGTAGGGTTTCTTACGATTGGGCCTTCCATAAGGGAATGTGATGAGGGTATTACATTTTCTTCCATTTATGTCTACATTAGCTGTTGTAGGTTGATGAGAAGCAGCATTGAGGATCAAGCACGTCATCTGGGTTTAAGCCAAACACATTTTCTTATATGCTTCTCATCCTGTAGACTCTGTTCCTGACATTATGTAAGAGATGCAAGACATTGGCATGATTTCTGGCCTGCACGTTAATTTATGTAATTAATCTAATATCTAATTTATCTAAATCACTCCATCTTCACTTTTGGAGTGCGCATGAATGGCCTAGTTAGCACCCGGGCTGGCTGTAGCAGTAGTCTCTTTCAAGTTCTTATTGGAGCAAACATACAAAGAGGAGGGGTGCGGTATATTTAGGTTGAGCATTGAGGGGTCGTTACCAACATGAGTTAGTGATTGTTTCTGGGCTGCGCTTCTGATTTTACTAGCTGGCAAGATTGTTTTGTGTACTGTCAGATCGGATACAAGAAGGTTTTTTCAGTGCTTCAAGGGTTGTGGAATTCCTATTGTCCAATTCCCAGGTCATATTGGTTTGGGTCCAGGGCAAAACGTTTTTTAAAGTTTATTTTGACTTCTTGATAAATAGGCACAAACCCCTTCAGCACAAACCCTTTGGCTGCCAGTTTACATTACCACAGTACGGCTCTGTGAAAGGAGTGTCTGCAACTAAGGAAAGGTTTGTATTCATATGTATAAACTGTTCATACTTGTATATAAGATGCATTATTTTACACCCTTGACCCTTGGCGTGCTAAAGAAATGCTGTGATCTCAGCTTGCATTACTAACTATAGTTCCAGTAAAAAACAAGCATTTACAATGCAACGGTCTCGCCTTTGCAAAAGTTAGCGCTTTTGGCATTGTAAATGACAAATGTTTTATTTATGTGTTGGTTTTGGAAACAGATAAATAAATGGCATTGTCATGAGCAGTAGAGAGTGAGCAGTAGAGAGTGAGTAGTAGAGAGTGAGTAGTAGAGAGTGAGTAGTAGAGACAGTAGTAGAGAGAGTAGTAGTGAGTAGTAGTGAGTAGTAGAGAGTGAGTAGAGAGTAGTAGAGTGTGTAGTAGAGAGTAGTGAGTGTGTAGTAGAGAGTAGTGAGTGTGTAGTAGTGAGTGTGTAGTAGAGAGTGTGTAGTAGAGAGTGTGTAGTAGAGAGTGAGCAGTAGAGACTAGTGAGTGTGTAGTAGAGTGGTGAGTGTGTAGTAGAGTGGTGAGTGTGTAGTAGAGTGTGTAGGAGAATGTGTAGTAGGGAGTGTAGTAGAGTGTGTAGTAGAGAGTAGTGAGTGTGTAGTAGAGAGTAGTGAGTGTGTAGTAGAGAGTGTAATACAGAATGTGAAGTAGAGAGATTGAAGTAGAGAGATTGAAGTAGAGAGATTGAAGTAGAGAGATTGAGGTAGAGAGATTGAATTAGAGAGATTGAGGTAGAGAGATTGAAGTAGAGAGTGTGGAGTAGAGAGTGTGGAGTAGAGAGTGGAGAGTCTGTAGTAGAGTGTAGTAGAAAGTAGTGAGTGTGTAGTAGAGTAGTAGAGAATGTGTAGTAGAGTAGTAGAGAGTAGTAGAGGGTGTGTAGTAGAGTGTGTAGTAGAGCGTGTGTGTAGCAGAGTGTGTAGTAGAGTGTAGTAGAGTGTGTAGTGTAGAGTGTGTAGTAGAGAGTGTGTAGTAGAGTGTGTAATGTCGAGTGTGTAATGTAGAGTGTGTAATGTAGAGTGTGTAATGTAGAGTGTGTAATGTAGAGTGTGTAATGTAGAGTGTGTAATGTAGAGTGTGTAATGTAGAGTGTGTAATGTAGAGTGTGTAGTAGAGTGTGTAGTAGAGAGTGTAGTAAGTAGTGACTGTAGTAGATAGTGTGTAGTAGAGAGTGTGTCGAAGAGAGTAGTGGCTGTAGTAGTGAGTGTGTAGTGAGTGTGTAGTAGAGTGTGTAGTAGAGAGTAGTGACTGTAGTAGAGAGTGTGTAGTAGTGTGTAGTAGAGAGTAGTGACTGTAGTAGAGTGTGTAGTACAGTGTGTACTAGAGAGTAGTGACTGTAGTAGATAGTGTGTAGTAGAGAGTGTCTAGTATAGAGTGTGTCGAAGAGAGTAGTGGCTGTAGTAGTGAGTGTGTAGTGAGTGTGTAGTAGTGTGTAGTAGAGAGTAGTGACTGTAGTAGAGTGTGTAGTACAGTGTGTAGTAGAGAGTAGCGACTGTAGTAGAGAGTGTGTAGTAGAGAGTGTGTAGTAGAGTGTGTAGTAGAGAGTAGAGTGCGTAGCAGAGAGTAGTGACTGTAGTAGAGAGTGTGTAGTAGAGTGTGTAGTAGAGAGTGTGTAGTAGAGTGTAGTAGAGAGTAGAGCGTAGCAGAGAGTAGTGACTGTAGTAGAGAGTGTGTAGCAGAATGTGTAGTAGAGAGTAGTGACTGTAGTAGGGAGTGTGTAGTAGAGAGTGTGTAGTAGAGAGTGTGTAGTAGAGAGTGTGCAGTGATTTGAGTTTTACATCAAATTAAAAACGGGAACGGAACAAACTCATCCTATACATTATTGTGGTAGGTGCCCACGCATATAGGGTTAAATGATGCGTTAGATGCCACAGGTCCCACCAACACGCTTCCTTTATGATAGGAGAATGCCCAACATCGCGGAGATTTGCTCTCTGCTCTTCCCGGATATTTGTATTTTCAAATGTATAATGTTATCCTGCTAAACGAAGACGATGCTCAAACTATAAAAGAAGAGGGTTTCACAGATATGTTAGTCCTTCCGGGCAAACGAAATGACCCAAAGAAAGATCATGTGACAGTTTAGAGCTCCAAGTGAGTCTTAATAAAATCAGTGTCTGGAACTCATAGCATCAAAAAACGAGCGGGGCATCAAACTGCAGTGTCATTCAATCAAAGCTTCAAGGCTTCTGAGCGCTAGCCGAGAATTATTTTTTGTGAAGCACTAATCACTGTGGAAGGTGCCCCTGCTATCCCAGATGTGAGAAGTCAGTCTGATATGAAAATAAGCAGTATTTGGAATGAATGTATTTGGCAGGGGGAAGGTGGGGCGGCGCAAGACCGTACTGACGAGTGAGCAGGAGCCATTTTGTACCAAGTGATTCTGCCTGTGTGCATGTAGACAAACCAGGCAGCAGCATGAGCATGTGATTCGGTAAAATAACAAGCATTTACAATGCAATGGTTTTGCCTTTGTTAAAGTTAGAGCTATTGGCATTGCTCTTGACACTCTGAAGCTCCACTCTGCATTCTGAAGCTCCACTCTGCACTCTGAAGCTCCACTCTGCACTCTGAAGCTCCACTCTGAAGCTCCACTCTGAAGCTCCACTCTGAAGCTCCACTCTGAAGCTCCACTCTGAAGCTCCACTCTGAAGCTCCACTCTGAAGCTCCACTCTGCACTCTGAAGCTCCACTCTGAAGCTCCACTCTGCACTCTGAAGCTCCACTCTGCACTCTGAAGCTCCACTCTGAATCTGCACTCTGAAGCTCCACTCTGCACTCTGAAGCTCCACTCTGAATCTGAACTC
Organism: Lissotriton vulgaris; assembly: GCF_964263255.1. Taxonomy (NCBI): domain Eukaryota; kingdom Metazoa; phylum Chordata; class Amphibia; order Caudata; family Salamandridae; genus Lissotriton; species Lissotriton vulgaris. Next base: position 95,238,238 of record NC_141698.1, read on the forward strand.
TGAAGCTCCACTCTGAATCTGAACTCTGAAGCTCCACTCTGAATCTGAACTCTGAAGCTCCACTCTGAATCTGAACTCTGAAGCTCCACTCTGAATCTGAACTCTGAAGCTCCACTCTGAATCTGAACTCTGAAGCTCCACTCTGAATCTGCACTCTGAATCTCCACTCTGCACTCTGAAGCTCCACTCTGAATCTCCACTCTGCACTCTGAAGCTCCACTCTCAACTCTGAAGCTCCACTCTCCACTCTGAATCTCAACTCTGAAGCTCCACTCTCCACTCTGAATCTCCACTCTGAAGCTCCACTCTGAAGCTCCACTCTCCACTCTGAAGCTCCACTCTCCACTCTGAAGCTCCACTCTCCACTCTGAATCTCCACTCTGAAGCTCCACTCTCCACTCTGAAGCTCCACTCTCCACTCTGAAGCTCCACTCTCCACTCTGAAGCTCCACTCTCCACTCTGAAGCTCCACTCTCCACTCTGAATCTCCACTCTGAAGCTCCACTCTCCACTCTGAATCTCCACTCTGAAGCTCCACTCTCCACTCTGAATCTCCACTCTGAAGCTCCACTCTCCAAGCTCCACTCTGAAGCTCCACTCTCCAAGCTCCACTCTGAAGCTCCACTCTCCACTCTGAAGCTCCACTCTGAAGCTCCACTCTCCACTCTGAAGCTCCACTCTGAAGCTCCACTCTGAAGCTCCACTCTGAAGCTCCACTCTGCACTCTGAAGCTCCACTCTGAAGCTCCACTCTGCACTCTGAAGCTCCACTCTGAAGCTCCACTCTGCACTCTGAAGCTCCACTCTGCACTCTAAGCTCCACTCTGAAGCTCCACTCTGCACTCTAAGCTCCACTCTGAAGCTCCACTCTGCACTCTGAAGCTCCACTCTGAAGCTCCACTCTGCACTCTGAAGCTCCACTCTGAAGCTCCACTCTGAAGCTCCACTCTCCACTCTGAAGCTCCACTCTGAAGCTCCACTCTCCACTCTGAATCTCCACTCTGAATCTCCACTCTGAAGCTCCACTCCACTCTGAAGCTCCACTCTGAAGCTCCACTCCACTCTGAAGCTCCACTCTGAAGCTCCACTCTGAAGCTCCACTCTGAAGCTCCACTCTGAAGCTCCACTCTGAAGCTCCACTCTGAAGCTCCACTCTGAAGCTCCACTCTGCACTCTGAAGCTCCACTCTGAAGCTCCACTCTGCACTCTGAAGCTCCACTCTGCACTCTGAAGCTCCACTCTGAAGCTCCACTCTGCACTCTGAAGCTCCACTCTGAAGCTCCACTCTGCACTCTGAAGCTCCACTCTGAAGCTCCACTCTGCACTCTGAAGCTCCACTCTGAAGCTCCACTCTGCACTCTGAAGCTCCACTCTGAAGCTCCACTCTGCACTCTGAAGCTCCACTCTGAAGCTCCACTCTGCACTCTGAAGCTCCACTCTGAAGCTCCACTCTGAAGCTCCACTCTGAAGCTCCACTCTGAAGCTCCACTCTGAAGCTCCACTCTCCACTCTGAATCTGCACTCTGAAGCTCCACTCTGCACTCTGAAGCTCCACTCTGCACTCTGAAGCTCCACTCTGCACTCTGAAGCTCCACTCTCCACTCTGAATCTGCACTCTGAAGCTCCACTCTGAAGCTCCACTCTGCACTCTGAAGCTCCACTCTGCACTCTGAAGCTCCACTCTGAAGCTCCACTCTGCACTCTGAAGCTCCACTCTGCACTCTGAAGCTCCACTCTGAAGCTCCACTCTGCACTCTGAAGCTCCACTCTGAAGCTCCACTCTGAAGCTCCACTCTCCACTCTGAAGCTCCACTCTGAAGCTCCACTCTCCACTCTGAAGCTCCACTCTGAAGCTCCACTCTGAAGCTCCACTCTCCACTCTGAAGCTCCACTCTCCACTCTGAAGCTCCACTCTCCACTCTGAAGCTCCACTCTGCACTCTGAAGCTCCACTCTGCACTCTGAAGCTCCACTCTCGACTCTGAAGCTCCACTCTGAAGCTCCACTCTGAAGCTCCACTCTGAAGCTCCACTCTGAAGCTCCACTCTGAAGCTCCACTCTGAATCTCCACTCTGAATCTCCACTCTGCACTCTGAATCTCCACTCTGCACTCTGAATCTCCACTCTGCACTCTGAATCTCCACTCTGCACTCTGAATCTCCACTCTGAATCTCCACTCTGAATCTCCACTCTGAAGCTCCACTCTGAAGCTCCACTCTGAAGCTCCACTCTGAAGCTCCACTCTGAAGCTCCACTCTGAAGCTCCACTCTGAAGCTCCACTCTGAAGCTCCACTCTGCACTCTGAAGCTCCACTCTGAAGCTCCACTCTGCACTCTGAAGCTCCACTCTGAAGCTCCACTCTGCACTCTGAAGCTCCACTCTGAAGCTCCACTCTGCACTCTGAAGCTCCACTCTGAAGCTCCACTCTGCACTCTGAAGCTCCACTCTGAAGCTCCACTCTGCACTCTGAAGCTCCACTCTGAAGCTCCACTCTGCACTCTGAAGCTCAACTCTGAAGCTCCACTCTGAAGCTCTACTCTGAAGCTCTACTCTGAAGCTCTACTCTGAAGCTCTACTCTGAAGCTCTACTCTGAAGCTCTACTCTCCACTCTGAAGCTCCACTCTGAAGCTCCACTCTGAAGCTCCACTCTGAAGCTCCACTCTGCACTCTGAAGCTCCACTCTGAAGCTCCACTCTGAAGCTCTACTCTGAAGCTCTACTCTGAAGCTCTACTCTGAAGCTCTACTCTGAAGCTCTACTCTGAAGCTCTACTCTCCACTCTGAAGCTCCACTCTGAAGCTCCACTCTGAAGCTCCACTCTGAAGCTCCACTCTGAAGCTCCACTCTGAAGCTCCACTCTGCACTCTGAAGCTCCACTCTGAAGCTCCACTCTGCACTCTGAAGCTCCACTCTGAAGCTCCACTCTGCACTCTGAAGCTCCACTCTGCACTCTGAAGCTCCACTCTGCACTCTGAAGCTCCACTCTGCACTCTGAAGCTCCACTCTGAAGCTCCACTCTGAAGCTCCACTCTGAAGCTCCACTCTGAAGCTCCACTCTGAAGCTCCACTCTGAAGCTCCACTCTGAAGCTCCACTCTGCACTCTGAAGCTCCACTCTGCACTCTGAAGCTCCACTCTGAAGCTCCACTCTGCACTCTGAAGCTCCACTCTGAAGCTCCACTCTGCACTCTGAAGCTCCGCTCTGAAGCTCCGCTCTGAAGCTCCGCTCTGAAGCTCCACTCTGAAGCTCCACTCTGAAGCTCCACTCTGAAGCTCCACTCTGAAGCTCCACTCTGAAGCTCCACTCTGAAGCTCTACTCTGAAGCTCTACTCTGAAGCTCCACTCTGAAGCTCCACTCTGAAGCTCCACTCTGAAGCTCCACTCTGAAGCTCCACTCTGAAGCTCCACTCTGCACTCTGAAGCTCCACTCTGCACTCTGAAGCTCCACTCTGCACTCTGAAGCTCCACTCTGCACTCTGAAGCTCCACTCTGAAGCTCCACTCTGAAGCTCCACTCTGAAGCTCCACTCTGAAGCTCCACTCTGAAGCTCCACTCTGAAGCTCCACTCTGCACTCTGAAGCTCCACTCTGCACTCTGAAGCTCCACTCTGAAGCTCCACTCTGCACTCTGAAGCTCCACTCTGAAGCTCCACTCTGCACTCTGAAGCTCCGCTCTGAAGCTCCGCTCTGAAGCTCCACTCTGAAGCTCCACTCTGAAGCTCCACTCTGAAGCTCCACTCTGAAGCTCCACTCTGAAGCTCCACTCTGAAGCTCCACTCTGAAGCTCCACTCTGAAGCTCTACTCTGAAGCTCCACTCTGAAGCTCCACTCTGAAGCTCCACTCTGAAGCTCCACTCTGAAGCTCCACTCTGAAGCTCCACTCTGAAGCTCCACTCTGAAGCTCCACTCTGAAGCTCCACTCTGAAGCTCCACTCGGAAGCTCTACTCTGAAGCTCTAAAGCTCCACTCTGAAGCTCCACTCTGAAGCTCCACTCTGCACTCTGAAGCTCCACTCTGAAGCTCCACTCTGCACTCTGAAGCTCCACTCTGAAGCTCCACTCTGAAGCTCCACTCTGAAGCTCTACTCTGAAGCTCTACTCTGAAGCTCTACTCTGAAGCTCCACTCTGAAGCTCCACTCTGAAGCTCCACTCTGAAGCTCCACTCTGAAGCTCCACTCTGAAGCTCTACTCTGAAGCTCCACTCTGAAGCTCCACTCTGAAGCTCCACTCTGAAGCTCCACTCTGAAGCTCCACTCTGCACTCTGAAGCTCCACTCTGAAGCTCCACTCTGCACTCTGAAGCTCCACTCTGAAGCTCCACTCTGCACTCTGAAGCTCCACTCTGAAGCTCCACTCTGAAGCTCCACTCTGAAGCTCCACTCTGAAGCTCCACTCTGAAGCTCTGAAGCTCCACTCTGAAGCTCCACTCTGAAGCTCCACTCTGAAGCTCCACTCTGAAGCTCTACTCTGAAGCTCTACTCAAGCTCTAAAGCTCCACTCTGAAGCTCCACTCTGAAGCTCCACTCTGAAGCTCCACTCTGAAGCTCCACTCTGCACTCTGAACGGTCAGACTCCAAAAATCGGCCCTAATCACAATAGTATTATTTCACCTGCGTGAATATAAGTCTTTGAAATTCTGGCCAGTGGTAATACACACAAGTAATATAAAATTGTTGTTCCAAAGAGCATTAAATGGAAATAAAACAAGTACCAGACCCATTGACGCCTGCACCTTAAAAGCGAAACTGACTGAAGCAAGCGACCGGGCCACTTTGAAAAAAAAAGCCACACACATTAGATGCAGTCAAGGCGCGCTCACGAGGTCAGAAGGCACTCCACATGAACAACTACCAGACACATTGACGCCTGCACTTTCAAAGTGAAATGAAACAAAGTGAAACTGACTAAAGGAAGCGCATGGCCCATTAGATGCAGTCAAGGCGCGCTCACGAGGTCAAATCTCCAAAGGAGAAGCTCGTGACAGCCTGACTACAGCAGAAAAAGCTCGTAACAGTCTGATGTCCACAATATTCCCAGAAAAGCGGCAACATAAGTTGTCTTGCATAGACAGCAAAAGCTTCGCTTTTGCTTTCGTCTAGGCGAGACCTAAACATATAAAATGTGGTCTATTTTTCGTGCACTCAGAATAGTTCCTGATTATTGGAAAAGACATGCATAAGTATAAAAGCAAGATTGGTGAATGTGTTTTTTAAAGTATTATGCACACAAACCTATTGCAACTAAAGACAGTTTGCTAAACTCTTATGCAACTTTAAAGCACAATACCCATGGTGTCATGTAGCAAAGCTTGTGTGTTGCAAACCAATATTTAAAAAAAAATGATAATGGAGAATGTGTGTATTACCATTATAAACCGCATGAAACAAATCAGTCCTGATTCTGAAGATAAGTAAAACAAGAATGCATTTGAAGTTGTGTCCTTGCATTGGTGCGAATTTGCAACTTTCTGAAGTTCACAAGAGACTGCAGAAGTAGGCCTGGATTCCATATCCCTAGTAAACTTTTGTTACTACACCCATGTAGTTGCTGATGGGCAAATCTGCTGAGTGATTGCAAATTCTCATTCCCTGCACTCCCCTTTTTCCCACCTTGCAAACAAGCTTTACTACCACCCTTGTTAGGACTACATTTCCAGTTTTTTCCAGTGCAGGAAGCTTTTAGGGTGGGTGCGAACATCAGAAGTTTGGAAGAAAGACTTGTCTGAATCTTGGGTATTGGAATTTGCATTTGAAGATGATGAAGGGACTCAGGTGCATCAGCACACTAATGAACTATCTTGGAATATTTGTTTCAAGATTATACAATTTAAATATCTCTAAAGATTATACTTTACCTTAAAAGTATTATCTAAAATGGCTCCTGAGTTGGAAGTGAGACGTATGCATGTGACGTGGCTGTGTTGAGAGCTTACTCAATTCTATAAGAAACTGGTCCAATCTGTAGAAAAGGGTGTGTCGTTTGCACTGCTCAATTTGTAAAAAGCACACACACAAAAATAAGTGCCAGGGCCCTCTTCAAGAGGCCACTGCGGCTTACTCCACTCACTGCTTCTGCTAGCGCAGCCAGTGCTCGTACCAACATAACTATTAACCATTACACTACTATAGGTGTGACAACTCAGAATATTCCAGGCCCCCAAAGCTATAAGAATGGCTTGGATGTGAGGTATTAGTAATTTTTAATGCATGTTGAACTGATAAACAACTGTTGCTGTGCGCATCTCTATATTAGACAAACAGTTCCACAATGTGGCAGGCGGTCATAAGTCCTCGTGTTTCGGCATCAAGGCAATCCTTCACAGAAGAGGTAATAGCGACAATATTAACAGTGAAAACTGGATCCCCCAATCCAGAAATAATACTATCAGGGGATTTCTACATGTGGCTAATGTCTGATTTACATAAAAACGAAGTAACCAAATCACACAAAAGCAATTGGGTCATACCACCGCAGGACCCCCCAGGATGGAACAAGGACGACCTGAGGGGCCGCTCTCTACAAAGCAACCTTGAGAATCTGGGTCTTAGAGCCCTAAATGGGCGCTTTCCTCAAGACAAGCCACCTTGCTTCTCCTACGTATTGAAAAATGGTGCCTCGCTAATTGACTACACCTTTGTTAGCCAGTCACTTCTTCATGAAATAACAGGGTTTAGTCTTGGAAGCAGAACAGAAAGCGATCACCGTCCTCAAGAAATAACGCTTACCTCCGGACTAACCCAACATGAAGAGGAAAGGGCACTGCCATCCGATAGGTATACGATCAACCTTAAACAAATTAAGTGCTCCTTCAGCAACTTCCAACAAATAGCAACTGAGGCCAAACAAATTATCGAGAGCACTAGCAGAAACTCCATCGACCATATTGCAAACTGGTCAAATTTTGCAATTGAACTGATCAATAGACACGCCAAACCGATAAGGCATGCCAACCCGAATGGGCAAAAGCTGACGCCTTGTAGGAATCTCGACATGCAATCTGCAACAAGAATCGGTTATGGCGGGCTTTAAAAACAAACCCAAAGGACCCGCTAATAATAGAACAAAGGAGAGAGGCCTGCAGCTATTTGAAGAAGGCAAAAAGAGAACAACGTAGAATTTATTGGAACTCCTTCTGGGTCAGACTACAGCACGACATCAAATCAAATAACTCTGCAAGGTTCTGGTGCACTATCAACAGCTTATCTGGGCGCGCTCAAAAAGTCGCGTCGTCAACCATCTTGGAGTCCGAGTGGGTCGACTTCCTGAATACTCATTTTAATGAATGAAAAGATATAACCTTTTATCAGAATTCCATCGCTGAAGGCACTACAGTATGGCCTACTGACCAGCAATCCAAATCGCTTACAATGGAGTTATCCCTCAATTCAGATCAAAACATCGAAAGAACAACACAGGGTCCCAGGAACCGAAACGGGAAAGAACCAATAATTATCCAGAAGGACCAAATTGAAAAACGAATCAAAAAGGGTCGCAAAGATGGGGCGCCAGGCCCAGGCGGAATTCCTCAGGCTGTGTTTAAAGAGGACGTTACTTTTTGGGCCTCGAAGTAAACCACCCTTTTTAACACCATCCTACATAACAATATCATTCCGCCCTCTTGGCAGGGGTCAATTCTCGTGCCAATTTTCAAAGGCGGGGATAAAAAATCACCTGGGAATTACCGCCTCATAACCCTCATAGACAATGAGGCAAAGTATATTGCCGGATTGTTGCTGAATTCACTTAGGGCATGGGCAGAAGACCACTCAGTAATTCCTCCGAATCAAACCGGCTTAACAAGCAACACTGGCACCTCTGTCAATCTAATGACCCTCTCCTGTTTGATTGACCAGGCGGAGGCCAGTTCCAGCTCACTCTATATGGGATTCATCGACTATAAAGCCGCTTTTGATAACGTGAACATGGGAATGCTTTGGCAGAAGCTCTCCAGGTTAAACATCCCAGAAGACCTTTTAAGAGCCATACAGCTTTTGCATCAGGACATATGGGTGAGGATCAAGATTGGGGACGGCTCTAGGTTATCACGCCCAATTCTGACGACAAAAGGCCTAAAACAAGGATGTGTTTTGGCCCCCACCCTTTTCAATTTGTTCCTATCAGACCTTCCTGAAGCCTTAAACAAGTTAAATTCCCACACTCCTTAAGCAGCTGGCTTCAGTTTGTCAAACCTGCTATATGCCGAGGATGTGGTCCTCCTTAGTAAAACAAAGATTGGCATGCAAAGACAATTGGACGCATCCTCCGAATACTCAACCAAAAATGAGCTTCAGATCAACAACAAGAAGACAAAAATGTTGGCGGTGCGTCCAGGAAGGGCAAAGAAGCTGGTTTGGGTCCTGAACCGGGAAAGCATAGCTGAATCCAGCTGCCATAAGTACCTTGGCGTCTTTTTTTAATAACAACGGCAGATATAAAATCCACCTTGAAGAACAAAAAAAGAAGGGAGCAGCACTTGCTTTCGCAATCGGCACTCTACACAAAAAGCTACTTGGCCCAACATTTGCACCAACAATACAGGTCGCGCAGGCTAAAATCATTCCAACATTAACCTATGGTAGCGAGTTGTTAAAAGGGTTGGACCGTGGCAATTTGGATAAAATAATCGCAAAAACTTATAGAACAGTGTTCAAGCTACCAAACCAAACATCACCGGCGCAAATCAGGCTGGAACTGGGTATCTGTAACCAATCATTGGCCAGAGCCAAGAGCTTCTTAATGTGCTGTCACAAATTGAGGTCATTGAAGGAAGGCAGCCTAGGCCAACACCTATGGGCCAGTCTTAACAAGAACCTATGGCGAGCAGGACATGACTATTGGGAAAAATGGCTAAGAACCCTAGGCTTGAATGACCTTTAGAACCTGCAAGTAAGCCAAAATTAATTCAAACGATTTGCAAAAATAAGCGCTAAAAAACTTTCTTTAGTGGAAGACAAGGCTCGGCTAGCAAAAAGTTAGTCACGTCTGGATGACTTTGCAATCCTATGTCCAGGTGATCCCACAGCCGTACCCAACCTTAACATTCACTGCACGTACAAAACTAAGCTTCTTAAAATTAAGAATGGGACTCATCAACTTGTCGTGTCACTTGCCAAAATGGAAAAGAGTCAATGGCCACGAACCCTGTTGACTTTGTGGGAAACACAAAGAAGACATCACACACATCCTATGCCTCTGCCCAAACCTGTTGCACGACAGACTGTTCCTCTTAAGGAAACTTTGGAACAAAAATATGGTTAGATCATGCAGGGCAGCAGTTCTGGCATGCTTTGATCCCCGGAACACTGAACTAAATTGTGCCCTGGTCAGGTTTTTGAATCAAGCAGAAAAAAGAGTTTGTGATGTGATCGATCCAAGTGACCTTCCATCAGCATAATATTTGCTACTTTTATTTATACTGGACTGGAATTCACACTCCTTTTTTTTTACATATGTACACTTTTAAATCTTTTTTATCTTTTGTAACTTGCAAAGGTTTTTTTAAATCAAGCAATAAAGTCTTTAACTTCTTAAAGTCCTCGTGTTGACAATTAAGTGCCAGTGCTGAGCACCGGAAACCACCAGCTCAAAGTAAGCACTTGTTGTGGGTTGGTCCCTATTTCGTTAAAAAATGGTGAAAGAGTAACTATCATTTTAGGTTTGATACTGTCAGAGATGCATTCTAATGCAATAGAAATGCTCTAGAGTCGCAAACTGTCTATAGTAGCGACGTGACAGAGGGGACTTATAAAGAGCACGTCTGGAAACTCCACCTTCAATATAACATGTCAGGTCACCGCTGGTACAAGAGTTCTTCTAAACGTCAATATTTATTAAAAGAATTGGAATACGCACTAAGGAAACAATTAAATTCAGCTCCTGAATTGTGGCAAAAAAGTTTTTATGCATTTTGAAAGTCGACTGGCAGCCTGTTTTGGAATTTCAACTTTTAGTACTCTTAATGGAAGCCCATGAATGTCCACAAGCAGGGAGTATGAATAAAGCAATGTACTTTTTAGTGGAAGTTGCTGATGTGCTCAAGAAGATTCTTGTACTTTCAGGGCTCACCTCTAACAATGTATTTCAGTGGTCCAGTACAAAAAACTTGAGATAGCTTTACTCTGTGACTTCCTAGTTTGAAATTTTAAAACAATATAAGGTTCAAGAACTGCTAGGGTAAGCACTCAAGGGCAAATACTAGCAAAGCGACAAATTGTACTGCAATGGAAATCCACTTGAGTGCTGCAAGATAGGTGGTTGTGATCTGATCAACCAGATTATTAAGAAGGAACGAGTTGAACATATTGAAAATGTATATGAAAGATGTGTAAACATGGTAAGATACACCTCTAAAATCTGATTGTCCTGCTTACAAATCGTTACTAAGGATGAGGGACCAACGATGTCAAAATTAGACTCTAAAAACAAACAAGGTTTGGAAACCCTAATATGTCTGGCCTTGGCAAAATAGTTGTGTTTGATATATTATGATATAAGAAAACTTTGCAGTCTCAATGTGGCCACTATATGCTTGCAATAAAAAATCTAAATTAAAAAAAAGCCATTGTACATAATTTAAATAGAGAAGTACAGCTGCTTGTTAGAAGGAATATCGGATTCTTGTCATATAGAAAAGGCTCTATTGGCTTTCAATTTCTGTAACCTGAGTATGCATGTTAAGCACTATTGCTGACTGAATACGGTGATTTGGTGGAATGAGAGGTCCTCTTCTTGGGTGCGGGCTAGGGTGATTTACATTTTGATAATAATATATTAGCTAATGTCCTTCCCAACTGATTTAGCACATCATATCCCCAGCACAATCTGGATTCCTCCCCCATTGCTCTATGGCTCTGAATCTGCACAATGTCTTCTCCGTTCTCAATAGAATCCCCCCAGACACTCCGACAGCAATAACTCCTAGATGCCAAGAAGGCATTTTACTCCCTCAAATGGCCATTCCTCCATGCAGTGCTCAGCAAACTAGGCATCCTGCATAGATTTTCCTCATTGATTGATCTCTTATATGCGCCCACCCCATGGCTTGTAAACTGACCAGTCAAGCGCACACAACAATTGTACTGATTTGAGTGATCAAGGTAAAGTGTTTCAAGGATAAGATCACACACGAATGTTCGTTCTATTCTTGTTTTAATTGGTATGTGAATGGTTCTCTTATTGAAGGAGATCCATAGAGAAAGAAACCAGCCGACACGTGTTTCGTCAGTAAGGGTGTTAACCCAATGACTCTTCAGGGCTGCAAAAGTATGCAATATTGTGGTATCGGGGGACCGGTGATAATTCCAACCCGGTCCAAATCGGGTGTTCAATCCCTTAAAGCATGTGTAGGAACACTTGTTTTCTGATACCCCTTACTAAATATATAGGCAAAATTGTTGTTACCCAACCAAAAGGTGAATCAAATGACGGTGAGATAACCAAGGGGAGAGCGCACCGCAGTTTCAGGATAATAAATTTTTGTCATGCTGCGGACTAAATTATGTGGCATGGAAAGCCATATTTATATAAATAAAGGCAAACTGTGAGGCACATTCAGTGGCATTATTTCCTAGCTTTTTTGACACTCAATGCAAATGGGATTCCGGTGGTATAGAAATTATAGCTTTCTCGAATAAGTGAATGAAAATTACATTCGTATTTACGATTCAAAAATGTATTTACCAACAACTAATGATTTTGTCTTGCATGGAAAACAGAAATTACATTATTAACCCTGTCCTTTCCATCCCCCATTGACAGTCGGATTTAAAGAGCGCAAAGTGCTGAGCTTGTTGAACAAATGTTCTCCAGGATTCAGTATATATGGCTCTACCTGCTGGTGGAATCCAGGTACCTATTCTTGGAAGGGATCTGCATTCGTTGTTTTCTAAAATGACGCTTAACAAAAGATATTCACAGTAACAAAAAATGGTTTCATTTATAAAATACATCTTGAAGGTAAATATATTTTTCAGGGTGCAGAAACTGAATACTTTCGCACATTACTGTAGTGCAATTTATGACCGTACGCTTGAACCTATTTCAAATTTTGCACCTATTCAGTCTCTTACTGGGGAATCTTCGACAGAATCAACAATTCCAAAATGGAAATACTCTGTACTGGCGATATTAAGTGCGAGTTGAAACCGGATGGCCAGAGCTACCGACGTTTGGAACTGTGGAACCAGGCTCGAGTCTCAGCTCAACATCCTGTTATTTTGAGCAAATCATTTGTATATATCCCTATGCCTACAAAAATAAACGTATCCTTGTGTAATGTAACTGGTACACATGTAAAGCGCTGCCATTTATTTATTTTGGAGGTTTCATATAGCACGAACATGACCCTTGCAGGTATCAGAACGCTTTACAAGGGAAAAAAGGTGAACAAAAGAACACTGTATGCCATAATTATGTCCTACTATACAACCTCTGTTATGAGGGTTAGATACATTGCCTTCAGGTCAAGTTTGTGCTATATAAAGCTTAAGTTTTATACAAGTATTAAATGACTTATAGTTACATTATTCTATGTTTAACATGTATATAAGTGACTGCATAAATATATTTTTTATCATAACTTATCTACAATTGCTTCACTACTGAATTACAAAAAATAGAATAAAAACAAATACATTAATTTAAAATACATCAACACTTGAAAGACTGAGTTTATTAAATGCAACTTTAACCTACATATATTACCTTCCATGTACTTATGTATCTTTATTACTTTGTTTCTAATTCAGCATATCCAATGCACTACCCTATATCTCTCACAATATATCTTCTACTGCCACTCCGACTCATCTCAAACCTCTTTCTACTACTCTTTCCAATACACTACCCTAAAGGACCCCCCCCTTTTTCTACTCCTTATCCACATGAGCCCCTTCTCTGAGCGCTCATCTTTATTCATTTGTGAAGCTAAGAGTTTGATACAATGTGTAAATAAGAATGTTTGAGACTGACTTATAAGTGTTGTAACTAAACTTTCAGAAATGCAGTTATGGGTGTCTTAATCTTCTGTTTTTGAAATCTTGTCTGCTGCCATAACCTCATAACTGTGGATTGAATCTACGACATTGTTCTTCTTTTCCATATAGTGGTAGGAGATCTTTTGCTATATTCAGTTCTATGCCTCTTGTTGCTATTTCAGAACAGACCATTGTTTGTCTGTATCATAAGTTATGAAAGAAAGAGCCCAGAGTGCTGGGTTCTGAGACCTAGCTTGTGTCACGGCTCTTGGCCAATGTGGTCAGACAGAGCCTTTAAGAAAGAAACATTTCTTTCTAGAGTCCCCTCACTCACTGGGGTTGCCCCATGGTGACCTGCTTCATCATTGGAGCCATCCCAGTCCTCTACGAAAATGGGCGTGCTACGACTTGCGAATTACGTAGAAGCACTATTTTTGTGAAGGACTATGTGTAGTGCGAAGTGTAGTGGAGTGGGTGTATGTGATTTAAAAATACCATGCTAGTGGGCCTCAACAAATTTATTATTTACTTCTCCTAGGTTGGTATGGTTTAAAATGGGTTAGACCACTGTGTTCCGACCTGTAATGAAGGTGGGATCAGTGTGCGGTCGACATGTTTCAAGCTTCCCCAAGCTTTTCGTCAGGACCACACAGGGACCAGCCCTGTGTATTCCACTCCTGTTATTGCACAAATAGGAACATAAAATATGATACAAAAAAACATATGACTATGCTACTAATAAAAACATGCGTGATAATACATAAGATCTAATTCTATGCAGTATATTTTACACGGTGTCTACTAGCACTCCATGGTCTCGGGGGGGGGGGGGGGGGGGCAGTGTCACCCTTCGAAGTAATCTTCTAGTGTAGAGACTCCGCGCCGTAATACCTAAACAGCTTCCCCACCGGACCGCATCTTTGATACGGTCCGGCGGGGAAGCTGTTTAGGTAGTAGGCACTGTGTAAAATATACGGCGTCAAATCAGATCGTATGTATTATCACACATGCTTTTATTAGTAGCAGCATCAAATGTTTTTTGTATCATATTTTATGTTCCTATTTAGGCAATAACAGGAGTGGCATACACAGGGCTGGTCCCTGTGTGGTCCTGATGAAAAGCTAGGGGAAGCTTGAAACATGTCGACCGCACACTGATCCCACCTTCATTACAGGTCGGAACACAGTGTTCTACCCCATTTTAAACCATACCAACCTAGGAGCAGTAATACATTTGTTGAGGCTCCCTAGCATTGTATTTTTAAATCACTTACACCCACTCCACTACACTTCGCACTACACTTCGCACTACACATAGTCCTTCACAAAAATAGTGCTCCTACGTGATTCGCAAGTCGTAGCACGCCCCTTTTCGTAGAGGACTGGGATGGCCCCAATGATTAAGCATGGTCACCGTGGGGCAACCCCGGTGAGTGAGGGGGCTCTATAAAGAATTTTTTCCTTCTCAAAGGCTCTGTCTGACCACATTGGCCAAGAGCCGTGACACAAGCTAGGTCTCAGAACCCAGCACTCTGGGCTCTTTATTTCATGATATGTCTTAGGAGGGCGACTTAGTTTTGTATACCTCCTTCTCCCCCCTTTTATTTGTACTGTATCGTAAGTTACCCAGGTTCTTTGGGTTAATTTTGGGTTACCCCATTGTTCTGTGACTACGGACTTCTAAAGAAACAGACACTGAAGAAACTCTTCCCCTGAGACTGGGGTAGAACAGCAATAAAGGGAGCATTTGGAAAAGAAGCAAAAACCTGCTTGTGCACGAAGCGGATATTGCGAGGCACACTGGCACTGTGCATTCATTGGCCCTTTCCAACAGAAAGGCAGAGATAACTACTTTTCACATAGCGCAGCATTTGCGCTGCTGCAGTGTGCTATGTGAAAAGGAGAGCGCCCTATTTACTAAAATAAGGCAATCTCCTCCCCTCTCCCTAGCACCAGCGCTGAAATCAGCTGCTGTGCACCACAGACAGCCTTTGCGCCATGGTGCAAGGGTGTCTTTGTGAGTCTAGCATAGGTTGTGCACTGGAAGGATATCCTTCCTGTACAGAATGTTATGCAGAGACTCACTTCAAACCTTTTCCCTCTATGTATGAGTGCTGTAAAGTGCAGCACACATGCAAAGTCGGAAAAGAAAGGAGAAATTAAAGCATCTCCTTCCTTGCGCCTACTTGAAAAGTACTTTACTGAGTAAATTGGGTTTAGTGTGAGAAACATTGGGTGGTTGCATGGGAATGCCCATGCTCCACCCTTGGTACGTCCCCATGGCGCAAAGCAGCGCTAAACTAGTTTAGAGCTGAAAACGAAATTGGAAAACAAAGATTTTGCACCAAATCTTAGTAAATTTCCGCCTTAGAATGTAAACATACGGTATTCAGGTAAGTTTATATGGGTGAGCCCTCTTCCTTCTATCTGTTTGGCTAGCCTATATGCAACGAACTGTCAGGTACTCTTCCCCCCCCCCAGGTTTATATAGCGTGAACTCGACCTGAAGGTAACAGAGCGCTGTAGAGTAGCAACAGTTGCATTACAGAAGGACACATTCATGTCTAGGCACGGGGAGATTATGTGATTTGCCTAGAATCACAGGATGTTTGAGCCTCTAACGAGAATCGAATCTGGTTCCCCAGCTTCAAAGTCGGACCCCCTGGCCGTTAAGCCACCCTCCCTCCTTTACTCATCTCCGCCCCAATAGATCTAATCTCTACCCTTTAGTTTATGACCATAAAACGGTTTCATATTAACAAAACATTTTTATTTACAGATTGTACAAAACAGGAAAAATATTGGATTAGTCCATTTTATTCTGAAGCGGTAATTCTACTTTTCGGTTTCAAACGCTGTTTGTCATAATTATGCTTGATGGAATTTTAGGAAAAGTTCCCTCGAGTATCCATAAAAGTGTGCATATTTGGACCGGCTGATTAAAAATAATCTTTGTTAGTAACACAAATCAGTGACTCGCAGCTTTGACCTAGCACTTTAAAATGGATTACCAGCACCATACCTAGTGAGAGAACAACCATCCCATTCAAATTACTGTCAGGTCGTTTGCACTTACACCCAAAGCAAGTTTAAAACCAGTTTCTATTCAGCCTCGGGCGCCAGTATTTGAATGGCTAAAACAAGCATTTTAAATAATACATAGTTTTATATCGATTTTTTTTCGAGCTGTTAAATCGTACACGGGTACAGTGACTATCACCTTTATATTATGTTATTATATACTTTTACATATTATGAAACCGTATGCTCTTTCTAAAACTTAAATTTACACACAAACTTTCATATATAATGCACTTCAGAGAATGTTCACCATGGTACATTATGTGTGTAGTACAAAGCCCCGAAACCCACTTGGTTTTAAATAGAACTATTAAAAATAATTATATTAAAAATGTGTATCCAAACGTAGACTTCTAATGCAATAATCGACTTGAAAACGGAATGCATTAGAGGATGCAAATGTTCATGTTTATCGTTTGGGCTTCCAAAATGCTCATGTACAAATAAAACAGATGCCAAATGAGTATTTAAGGGCAGCAGCATCATCTCCTCGTTTTAGCTGGATAGTCGGCCAGCTTCTTTGAACCCAAAGGCCAACCAATTTTGTGAATTGCCTCTTTCAAAGGAGAATGCTAGAATTCTTCACTCTAGCCTCCTATTCCACCTGTCAATTAATGCTCTTGTGATAAGTCCCAGCCATGTTTTCAAACAATATTTACAGAGTTCTGTCTTCTGCGGATTGCTAGACAGATTTATTTTCCCACCACAGTTTTCTTCCTGCTTTGTAACTGTATGCTTTCATCCAGACTGGTTGAAAAAACTTGGGGTGTTGCATCTTCCTGCTGCAAGCTGAGGAGAAAGAAATTGCCCAAGTTAAAATACTTAATTTCATTACAAGACCGGAGGCTACCATTATGCTTACAACTTTTAATGCAGACCCAAGCAGCCGCATATGTCACAAAGTAAAAGTTCTATACTAGAACACAACAGACCAAACAATAGCAGTAATCACTAGGCAATCAGCCTCTTTTAAATGCGGCTCCAAGCAGATAAGTCATGCTTTTCTTATCCTCCTTATCATTGCTGGTTTAATTTATTCTATCTGACTATTCTTATTATTGTTTTTAGCATTGTTTATATATAAGTATTTAAACTTGCCATTTCTATCTAACTAGCATATTGCTTTTCAGATCTTTTCAGGTGAGTTTTATTTGTACTTTTCACCTAACCGACCCTCCCCCTATTTCTCTCTCGGGTAACCGTTCTCCAATTTACGGAGATCGGCTTCCTCCCTCTTTTCTCACCACCTTCATACTCCTTTTACGAATGCCTGTCCGCTTTTCCGCTTCATGCGCCCGCTTTTCGACCGCTTTATGCGCCTTTTTATACAAAGCCTGAGGAGTTTCTTACCTCGCCCTCCTTTCGGACTTCGGGACCTTTCCCGTCTCTTTCCCCATGCCTCCAAGCCCACAGGGACCCGAGGAAGGACCGTTGGCAACACACGCGCTGCGTGCTATGCCTGCCTAGGTACCTTCCTCAATTCCCTTTTACCATGGGCGTCTCTTCACAGCTCGCGCTCGAGGAAACAAACAGTTCCCCGACGCGATCAGCTGTTTTGAAGGAGATTTACCGTTTCCTTTAGCGCTCTTGACAAATCCTTAGCGCTTTTGCCAAATCCTTAGCGCAAATCCCATATAATCTCTCAAAACGATCCATTAACCCTTCCAATCCCACTCTCAACAGTTTTTAACACTGTTTCCTGCCTTTTACTGTCTATTAATCTGTCACTAAGAGTCTCTTCGTCCTACTGGACCCTCCCCATCCTTCCCTATTATATTAATATATTTAAAAAAAAAAAAAAAAAAGGGGACTGAATTATAGATTATTTAAATATTATATAAAAAAAAATAAAAAAAAAAAACTATAATTATTATCCTTGAATGCATAAAGGCATCACATATTTTATTATAAATTTACTCATGTCTGATTCCGACTCAGATCAAGCCAACGCAGCTGAATCTGATTTTAACGATGAATCCATCAGGAATCTTATACATAAAGAAATGAGATCCTGCATGTTCTCTACCCTCTCTCAGGTCATGTCCTCCAAGAGATCACTCCCTCCCGGAAGGGATGATTTTAATAACGATGACCTGGCAAACGAGAACACAGAAATAAGGGGTAAGAGGCATAAAAAATCTAACAATATTAATTTTACCCCAGAGAGCACGGGAGGTCCTAGCACCTCAAATTCTACAGGAGGTAATCTCACCTCACTTGCCTCAGGTGTCCTTAGCGGCACAAATTCAAGAGGTGTCCTTAGCGGCACGAAAGTTTTGGGTGTCCCCCGCGACACATACTACCAAAGTATGAGAAGAAATGTTTTCCCCTCTTAATATTAAGCACCCTAGAAGTTCTGAATGGACCCCCCATGACCACATTTGTAAGTTTATTACTAAGTGGATCAGGAATCCTTTGGAGAGGGAGACTCGAAACCTTTTGAGAGCCGAATGCTCCAGACCCTCTATAGAGGGTAAGGTTTGCCAAACCCCAAATCTCGACCCCGAGCTAATCACTTATCTGTTCAAGCTCGGCAGGGACCCTCGTAAAGGACTGGAAAGATCCCTAAAAATATGCCAAGATAAAGTTTTAGGTATCCTGGGTCCCTTGACTAAAATAATTAACACAGCAGAGGAAAGCTACCTCACCGACTCCCCTCTTGACACTCTTTCAATCCGTGGTTGGAGTCAAAGAGCTCTAGTCTTGTTGGGCAATGCTAACGCAGGACTCAACTCCGAGAGGAGAAGAGTGGTCTTAACTAAAATTAGCCCAAAACTAACCGATTTGGCCGACAAAGAGCCCTCCCTTAATCCTAAAGGCCTTCTCTTCGGTGAAGACTTGATTAAAAGCCTTGGTAAATATGTCAATACCTTTACCGCCTTGGATAAGGCCCATCAAAACATGAAGAAAGTCTTCAATTCTAATAACCTTTTTGGAAGGGCCGGAAGAAGGGGCCAATCTTTCGGCCGCTTCAACCGACGGCCCTTTTCTAGATCCAGGGGTTATGGCGGAAGAGGATACCAACCCCCCAGCCAACCTCCCTTCTATCCCCCCAGAGGAAGAGGCTTTCGTTCCAGAGGTTTCAGAGCAAGAGGAGCTCCTGTCGACACCAACCCTCAAAGTGAGTACTCCTTCTCTTCCCCTTTCTTCGAATCCAAAAGTGGGAGGCAGGCTGAAGTTCTTTTACCACAACTGGAAACTTATCACACAGGATCCTTGGGTTCTAGATACCGTAGTTGGTTTCCATGTAGATTTCTTTCAAACCCCAGTTCAGAATTCAATTCCGAAAGCAATTCCACTTACTCTGGACCAAGAAAAAATAATAGAGGAAGAAATTTCCTCAATGCTTCGAAAAGGTGCTATCATAGAAGTCCCTATGGAATTTCTGAGGTTTGTAAGCACTCTTTTTCTTGTAGAAAAGAAGGACAAAGGTTGGAGACCCGTTATAAATCTCAGGGAACTCAACAAATACCTTGTTTACAGACATTTCAAGATGGAAGGAATCCATCTTCTCAGGGACCTCTTATTAGAGGGAGACTGGCTAGTCAAGCTGGATCTGAAAGATGCCTACTTTACAATCCCCATGGCCAAGGTTCATCAACCTTTTCTTCAATTCATTTGGAAAAACCATCTTTACCAATTCCAGGCCCTTCCTTTCGGCCTCTCCTCAGCCCCTTGGTGTTTCACCAAGGTGATGAGGGCAGTGACCTCCTCCTTAAGAGAAAAAGGTATTCGTCTCATCATTTATCTAGACGACATCCTTATTCTTTCTCAAGATTACGATCAGATCATTCAAGATCTCAAAACTGTTATAGACCTTCTAGAAAGTTTGGGTTTTATCATAAACAAGGAGAAATCCATTCTTTCCCCCTCCAAAACGATGGAATTCCTCGGTTTCACAGTAGACACAGAGAATTGTCTTCTTCTCCTTCCTCAAAAGAAAATCTCAAAAATAAGGAAAGAGATAAAACATGTCCTGAAACAATAATATCTCTCCTTGAGAGAACTAGCCAGACTCTTGGGCCTTCTCTCTTCTTCCATTCAGGCTATCTTTCCGGGCCCCTTGAATTATCGAGCCCTTCAAAGAATAAAGACCAAAGCTCTCAGATCAGGTCTCTGGTACGGCGACTGCGTTTCTCTGAACCAAGAAGCTGTCTTAGAACTGAATTGGTGGTTAGACAATTTGGACGCATGGAATGGCAGAGCCATCTTTGGTTCAGCTCCAGACTTTATTTTGGAATCAGACGCGAGCCTTCATGGCTGGGGTGCCTGTCTCCAAGATCAAAACACTGGTGGGATCTGGTCTCAAGAAGAATCCTTTCAACACATCAATTATCTGGAATTGACTGCAGGACTATATGCTCTAATGAGTTTCAAACACTATCTTCAAGGCAGATCAGTCATTCTGAAAATGGACAACATGTCCGCAGTTGCCTACATAAACCGCTTAGGTGGCACCAAATCGGAAGATCTATCAAACCTAGCCAAGAAACTTTGGATATTCTGTCTGGAACACAAGATCTCTCTCAGAGCAGAATACCTTCCAGGGAAATCTAACCTCTGTGCAGATTGGAACTCGAGGTTCCTCATAGATTACAGCGATTGGAAACTCAACACTTCTGTCTTCAATTCCCTCAATCACTTCTGGGGTCCTTTCCAAATAGACCTTTTTGCCAGCAGACTAACTTTCCAACTGGAAAATTATTACAGCTGGATGCCCGATCCGGGTGCTCTAGCGGTGAACGCCTTTCTCCAATCCTGGGAAGGGATCATCGGTTATGCTTTCCCTCCCTTTGCAATGATCCAGAGAGTACTTCAAAAAGTGAGACAACAACGCTCCTCAATAATTCTGATAACTCCGTTTTGGCCGTCCCAGGCATGGTTTCCCACTACTCTGGAACTAACTTACGATCTACCGTTCCTGATTCCCTCACTCTTAGACCTCCTTACAGATGTAGACGGTCGAATTCACCCTCTCGTTCAGACAGGGAGTTTGAACCTTCTTGCCTGGAAGGTGTCAGGAGATCTAACCATCTCGCAGGACTTTCGTCAACAGCTTCTACTCTCCTCGGAGAATCTTGGGCTCCCGGTACACATTACCGGTACAACAACATCTGGAAGATATGGTTACGTTGGTGCTTGGAAAGGCACCTGGATCCCGTGGAGGCACCTATCGTTGATATAGTTAATTTTCTGGGAGAACAGTTTGATAGAGGTCTGAGTTACAGATCTATCAACTGCTATAGGTCTGCAATTTCTGCTGGTCATTCCCTTGTCAACAATAAGACGGTAGGTAAGAATCCTATTATTTGTAGAATTCTTAAAAGTGTAAGAATCAGAAGACCTCCCAAACCAAGATATCAATCTCTTTGGGATGTTAAATTAGTCCTTGACCTTTTCTGCTCCTGGCCTGAGAACTCTCTTTTAAGTAGAAAGAATCTCTCTTTGAAATTGGCAACTCTTCTTTGTTTAATTTCATGTCGAAGAGTTTCTGATGTTAAGGCTCTTGACATTTCATATAGGTGCTATGATATTTTTGGGGTCAAATTTGAACTACATAGGAGAACCAAAACTATGTCTGATAGTATCTTTTATCCACGTTTTGACATGTGTAATAAACTTTGTGTTGTTCACTGCATGAAAGAATATGATTTAAGGATGAATTCTCTTCGTCCTCTGGGTGTTGATCAATTACTTATCTCCTTTGTTAAACCTCATAAAGGTATTTCTTCCAGTTCTATAGCAAGATGGGTTAAAATTGTTATGGGACTTGCTGGCGTCAATCTGGATCTTTTTAAACCACATTCCATTAGAGGCGCTATGGCAAGTAAGTCTTTCTGGTGTGGTGGTAAGTTAGAAGACATTCTTAAATCTGCTGATTGGTCAAATTCTAGGACCTTTGCTCATCATTATTGCAAACGTATTACTCATATGTCTGATGCTGTTTTACATGACTACCAACAAGCATAATGGTAGCCTCCGGTCTTGTAATGAAATTGCGATTCTCCTATTAACATGACCAGAGAATCTGGATTTCATTAAAGACACGGAGGCTAACATTATCCCTCCCACCCATCCCTTGGGTGGTTGTGTTTATTTTAATGGTTGTATTTAATTCATTTTCTATTGCATTTGTATTTCATTCTCATGTTATACTCACATGCTTGCTTTATCCTTTTTTACAGGTTTTATCTTCAATTATTTCTGAATTCATTTATACTTTTCTTCTTTTCAGATAACCTCTCATGAGTTTACTTTATGGCTCCTGTTCTACATCCTTTGGATTTGCTTCCTGTTTTTCGGATTTTCAAGTTCTTCTATCTTCTTTCAAGCTGTACTTCGTGGATGCTTCTTGGACTTCCTTTGCTCCACATTTAAAAGAGGCTGATTGCCTAGTGATTACTGCTATTGTTTGGTCTGTTGTGTTCTAGTATAGAACTTTTACTTTGTGACATATGCGGCTGCTTGGGTCTGCATTAAAAGTTGTAAGCATAATGTTAGCCTCCGTGTCTTTAATGAAATCCAGATTCTCTGGTCATGTTAATAGGAGAATCGCAATTTCAAATTTAGATTGTCAATATATTACCCCCGCCACAAGCTGGAGGTGCAATGTACAACACAAAAGGGAGCTGCAATGTACAACACAAATTACAATGAAGGGGTTTTGGAATAACTAATTCCAGACAGGTTCTTTCCATCCGTAACGGATAGTCGGGTGGCAATAGTGCCGCACAGTGGCACCTTTCCCTGCAATCCTGGATATTATTTCTTAAGGGTCAGCATGAAACTGGTCTTACACTCATTATTCACAACCAGCATCACTTTGTGTGTTTGGCCTCAAGTGATCGTTTTTGCTTAGCAGCGAAGAATCAAGAGGTCTAAGTGATCCTTGAGGGCACTGTCGGGTACCTGGATTGTTGGATCCCATGCTTAAGCAAGGCTTAAATCCTGCTTGGCGTGTCTTAAGAATGAATGTGACTCTGTAATTGGATGGTTATAGCATTCTCTGGAATTTTTACCATAATCGATTGTGAGCGATGCAGTATGAGGTGAATAGTTCATCTGTCGCCAAGGGAGGGGGGCGAGGTTGGGATTTTTCAGCAGTGGATTACCAGACCGTTTTTAGAGAGGACAAGTGAGAAGGAAGTTGATACTGAAGACTAGGATAGAAAGGGCTTCTGAGGAGTTAACAATGGGAGATCATCAACTAAATAACATTCTAGACTTGATAGTGGCAAGGGGTGCATAGTGGGTGCAAGGTAGGGCACACGGGTTGTATGTGCAGAAGGGTATGGGGGGGATAGTGTTCATTTTGTATATTAAGGTTGCCTGCTGAAAGTTAGCTTTGGTGCCAAGTCTAAATTGATAAAAGAATAGGAAGTGTGGCAGGGTAGTGTACTGGTGAAGTCTATGAGCTCCTTGATCCCATTGCGCAGCTGGGTAGTGGTACAGACACAGACATCAATATTAAAGATGGTGCTTGCACAAGGTGTGGGAGTTTGTGCCAGTGCTGCTGGAGTTAAGGTTTTTTTTATTTTATTGTCGTTCATCTCGAGTATTGAACACCACAGTTTGGTAGTCGTAATTTGGTCCATTGCAGTCCTCATTGGTGCAATGATTAGTTTTGGGTGTTTAGCAGTGTGTTTGCGGTTGGTTTTGGGCTAACAGGTAATGTGGTGTTTGTGCTAATCTGTCAGAATGGAGATTTAGAAAAATGTAAAGGTGGCTTCTAAGAGCTGAGCCTGGGGTGTATAGTGCAACAGTTAATCTCTCCTCGTGGATGTTCGCAGTTTAGAGAGCGCGAGGCAGAGAAGCAAGTTTCTTTTAAGAGGGTCAGTGAGTTGATATGAGTCCATAAAGATTATGAGCCCAAGAAAAGCTTTTTTTTGGAGTTAAAGAATTCAGATTGCAATTAGACCTGGATAGTCGGTTAATTATGATGCCTGGATACTAAGATTAGACAAGCCCCAAGTGCATGAGAAACAGACTCATTAATGCTGTGATTTTTAATCTGGAGGAAGTGGGATTTAGGGAAGCAGCTATCTTTTTCAGGTCTGTACCTGGGTGTCTGTGAATCATTCTGTGTGGCTTCTGCAAGTGATAACTCCAGGACTCTCTTCAGCACTTCCTCTTCACTCTTCAAAAGATAATTTAGAACACACGTCAGTCACATATACTTACAACAGCAATATTTTTTGTCTTCTCATTTCTAACCCCCTTACCAAAGAAGCATGATTCAATTCCATGCCTGGCCTCCCCTTTTATAGTATAAAGAGAATAACCAGCCCCTCTCCCACCGGCCGCCGCCTTGCAGGTAGGCTGTTCATCTGCTAGAGCCTGGCACAGCTTCAAACATAGGATATTCTGCAATTCGTCAGCGTCCACATTGCTGGCATGAAGAGCTAGAGAACGAGGCTTGCTTCTTTTAGCCTTTTAAAAAGCCCATAATGATTTAACTTTTGAAGGCCAGAAAAACTATTCTTGCCCTAAAAAAAACTTTTTTTATTGGAGTAGTTTAAGCATTTGGAGACCTTTTTGCTCCCATGCAAGTTTTTCAAACAACAATAGTTCAAACACAGGTTAGAATTGTATAACTTTCCGACAAACTTGTTTAGCTTATCCTGTGATGTTTGTATCTGGTCTCTGAAGGAGGCTTGCACTGCGGATGTACCTGTTGTGACTGAGATGAAAGCTCGTGCTGCTGCATCCTCAAATTATAAATAGGAGAGATAATGGATGCTCACAGGACACAACCATGGTTTTGCCTCAAGATAGAATGATTTGATTTAAATTCAAAAATTATTTTACCAGACGTCTCCTAATTCCTGATAGATTTCAACTTTCTTGGGATGAAAAGTATGATGTGACAGGTTTAGGTCATCGGATCGGATTAGTTCGGATGACTTTAGTTCGAACTACACATGTATGTTTTTTTTTTTTAATTCAATCCCCTGACCCCTAAAAAAATCTTTACTACCTCTATACTCTACACATGCTTACACCCTAAAAGTCCTTTACTACTCCTACACACTACCGATCACTGAGCCATTAGAATCCCTTACTAACCCTATACACTACCCATCCCAGAACACTAAAAATCCCTTACAACCCCATACGCTATCGACCTTGAACCCTAAAATGTGAACTATACCATGTTTTACCCATCCCAAAACTAATCTACCCTTAAAAGCTTACCCCAAAAATAAAACACATATATATATATATATATATATATATATATATACACACACACACATATATATATATATATATATATATATATACGCCCATGTATGTATATATACATACATCGTAAGATTTAGAGCTGAAGTAGTTTTCCTGAAAGGAACATCTGAAGAAACTGTATGGTGAAATAAAGAATATGACCAAAAGAGGGCACCCCCTTTGATTATTACCAATCAAAGTACAGGGTTTGATCCGCTTTCCTGTTGTGTGTTTGTCCGAGGGGAAGCTATTTTAAAGCAGCAGGCTCTATCACCTTACCCAAGTATAAGAGGGGAAGAGATGGTTGATTTGCAGTGCAAGCCCCTAAATTACAGACCAGAGATCGCAAATTTCACATCCTTATTGAACCTTAGGCCTTTTAGGAAGGTACTAAAAAAACCCTCTTCGCCGAGTTAAGCTCTTTAAATGTATCAAATATCCTCTGCCCAGGGCCTGATGCTGCTTGATCTTCTTGGCTGTGATGGCCCCCTACTAATGTAGCTAATTTCAGGCGCCTAGAGGCAATTTAGTTAATTCCAAGTATTTGCAAAATTAAATGCTAGGAGCTATTTTGCAGGCTAAGCCCCAGAGGGCCACTGGGAAATGTTTGTTTAACACAGATGCAAGAACAAAACTTGGAGATCAGTACCCGCACTTCTCCGTAAACATTACTGTTTGGATGCATACTTGATGGTCTGAACAACTCAGACTTAAAAATAAGGCTTGGTCCAGTATGTAGAGTCCAGTGCTGCCAATGAGCTGTTACTGGCCAGCAATGTTTTTTTGTTTTAGATCAAAAGTATTGTGTGTAAACAAAACTTTGACCTGTAAAAATGTTTTAGAGTGAAACTAAGAACAGGTTCCCCCAGATTCTGCATGTCAGTAATAATAAGTTTATTGTTGATTTAATTAAAATCTTAGAATATAAAACCATATCGTCTCCATCTTATTAGACAATCTGATATACAGGTAAGCAAAAATTATAAAATCAAAAGTTTAAAAGGATTATTAAATGTTTACAGTTATTGAGACTCTGAGCAAAGTAATTATCTTACATATACGTAAGTCTAAGCAATCCATGGATGTTCATATGTTCGCAAGCACCACTAATAGTTAATGACATAAACCAACAACTCTACATGATTATTCTTCATGTCAGCAGCAGAGGAAACGCAGAGGTAGCGCGCTGCTTCCCAGTAGCCCTCACTGGCAGGACATAGCAGTGCTTGACACTTCTACACTGGTGTTGATGTGGAGCATCAGCCCTCTTAAAAGGAAAAGGTTGACATTGCAATGGAGCTCAATGAGAGCCCTAAGAGATTAGGTGGTACTTACCAATCCATTCTGCCAGGTGGCAGCATACGACATCCCACAGCTCCTAGGCAACAGTGAAGCACTGAAAGTAAAGAGGTGAGCTGTGTTAATCTTAAATATACATACCATTTTCCACAACACCTATCCTGTGATCATGCCATTTTAGAAACAGGGTAAGTAGTACTTCATTTCCACAAATAAAAAGTGCCCAGGCACTCCTCAGGAGGCTACATCCGCTTGCACCGCCCACTACCTCTGTCAGGGCTACCAAGTACAGGTACAACACAACTACTAACCATCCCACTACTACAAGCGTGACAATTCTGACTATTCAAGGCCCCCCGAAAGCTAGAAGAATGGCTTTGGCAATAGGTATTAGTCATTTTTAATGTATTAATAGCTCAACTATTGTTGAGCTATTCTCTAAATTAGACAAACAGTGCCACCATGTGGCAGTCTGTCATAAGTACTGGTGTTACCAATTAAGGGGCCTATTACGATGTCGGCGGAAACAGGACCTACCTACCGCACGGCTGGTTTACTCCCATAGAGGAATGGGTGTCTGTGTTTATCCCTGCACCGTGTGACAGGCACCTCCTTGAACCCATTGGAAGCCAGCCGGAATGATTGGGCGGTTTAATTTCCAACCACCAGCATTGTAATGTGACGGTCGGAAATTAAACCAAGATGCAGCCTGGAAAGGCTAAGACCGATGGTTGGAGCCTTTCTGGGCTACATCGTAATTGGCCCCAAGTATTGGCGCCGAGCATCAGAAGCCGCTGGCTCAATTGAAGCACTGAGGGTAAGTAATTATGCACATCTTGTGCCCTGTCCAATGCAGAAGTTACAAAAGCCATTTCATATCTTTAGTAACAGCCAAATCCAATGTCATAAGCACCAATAGCAACCCACTGGGAACTCCATGCAGGGAACATTAATGGCACTGAATGTCTTTCAGACAAATTCAGTTTTAAAATATTTATTTCTGCCTTGTGCAGTTCTAAAACATACAAGTATATTATCTAGTAGCCTAAAATGGTAACTTGGATCATTATAAAATCCTAAATTAAATCAGATTGGCTGGATCAACCCAAAAGGGACAACTATTAATGTCTATTGGTTTATACCTGATTGACTGAGGTGGCTGGTGCGCTGCAGTTTCACGCATTGAAGATGCTGCGTCAGAGCATGTCTCTGCCCTTAAGATGGCTGCGCGTCTGCAAAACAAAGATATCACTCAGACAGTGCCCATTCCAAAGTAACCTAGCAAATATGTAAAGAGTATGAGCAAGGCAGGGTTAATAATCCCTACAAGTTAATAAATAACTGGTAATCTCACCCTGCTTTTGAAAGTGGACGAACACTGCCTTTGCAACTGTGATCTGATGGATGTCTGTGTTTAATACAAAAGTTCTCTTGACAATGATCACACACCACCTTCATGAGTTCTTTCCTTTTGCACCCTGGTTTTAAGCACTTGTTCCTGAAGATCTGTAAAAGGTAGGAACAGAACAGATTCATGAGAACATTACAAATACCTTTCTGTGAATGATGATGTTGGGTTCTCAGATATTAAGTACTGCTGTGAGAAACAGCTATGCATGAGCCACAATTAATCTTTTAAATGAGTATTTTTGAGGTAGTATATTAGCTGGTTGTAAACGAAACCGAAGAGGCATTTTTGTAAGATTGTGCAATTATAAATTCCAGCTATCCTGTATGGCTAGGTCAGGCAGCCTTTTTTCTGCTGTTATATACAAATACATTATTTTACCATCCTGGTACATTAATTCTGCTACTAGTGGACAACTCTCAAATAATAACAGACCAAAGAACCCACAGGCTAACCACAGCCAGTTAGAGACAGTCTTCGAACACACAAGTGGATAGTGCCTAGAGACAGATTAGTTAATTGTGTATGATATACGTCAATCTCTTTGGAGAGGAAATCTTGAGCTTAGTTTAAATTGCTTAAATCTGTAAAGTATGGCACCTGCATCCTATCGCTCACACTTTCTTTACAGTAAAATGTTGGACTGTTACAAAGCTGCGTGCTACTCATGAGAGAAAACGGCTCAAAGATCCCTAAAAGTAGGGCACATGGCTTAAGATCTTAACTTGGTGCGGTCTCAGTCTCACAGGGAAGAAGTTGGCCGCGCTTTAAAAGCACTGGACAAAGCTTCAAAGAAGAATTGGCAAGAGAATACTGATGCTCAGTCATCCACACATCTGAATAGCAAAGTCTTTTGGTTGTCTCTAAAATACAGCATCTACTATCACAAACAAAAGACATTACGGGACAGAAGGGCACCTTTCATACATTTTTTTTCCTCTGAATTTACAGAACTCTCATGCTCGAGCTATCGGAATGTCCTGCGGCTGGTTAACTGAATGGGCGGCCACTACTACAGCAATGTTCACTGATTTGTTCCAGAAACGAAATGTATTCTCATGGAGACTGTCAGCCTGGGCCCTTCCCTTCGTATAGTTAATCTCATGCTAGAGTACCATTGAGTGAGTAACAATAAACCTCTGTTATTCAGTGCTAAGATACCCTATGGGCAAACGTGCGCTTTACAAATACAAGATATAGAGAGAGACACACTCTGGGTTGTAGGCGAGGTTATATGTTTCTCTTGTGTTGGACTCTAAATTAAATCAGTAGACAGAGTTGATCCAAAAGATACAGCATCTCTAATACTGCATGAAAATCATAAACTCATAATCTGCAGCAAATGAGAACATCATTTACCTTTTGGTTACGCTGAGAATCAGATTTACAGTTTCTGGCAATATGGTCTCCAATCACAACATCAGGCACTTCACCTCTTTTGACTGGGATGGGGGCGTTGCACATTGGACAAACTGGAACCTGTACGTCCTATTAAAATAAAACAATACAAATATATATATATATATATATATATTTTTAAGACACATGCTTGAATAAAAGAAGAACATCAGAAATTGTGTTACTAATTTGGAAGGAGAGTACAGCTGTCATCGTAAACACACTTTTATTAGGCTAAATACAGTTCCTAGAGAATCTCTTTTCAAACAGTGTTTGCTGGGATACAAGCAGCAGCCAACTGCCCTACAAAATGTAAGTTCAAGTAGTACAACAATTTTAAAGTCAAGAAAACAACAAAATCTAATTCCATAGCCAGTTTAGAGGACATAATGAGCACAATAATCTTGACTTTCTAGCCTCAGAGGCCAAACAACTGTCCCCCAAGAGCAGGGTCATTGGCTGCCTGCCACGGATGTGTGTTGAGCCCTTGGAGCACTGCTGAGAGGCAAGTCAGATCTAAACAGGTTTTCTCTTAGGCAGCACAAAGTGCACCTTCTTAAGATACTATTTCCACTAACATTATCACCATTGAATTAGATTTTTGAAACAGTCGAAAATAACTTTCAGTAATTTTTAATGCATTGCTTTGGTGGAGATGTACAATGATGATTGTATTTATTGCTAGGTCTTATCACAGAAAATGCAGCTATAACTAGACAGTGAAAACTTCTTCAGAGTAATTGTTGACTGTGTGGGTATACTCTTTCCAATGTGTAGTATGCTATATTTGTATACATTAAGCAGCCTGACATGTGCACTTATTAGGCACACTTTAGGGGGGACCTGCCTGATGTATGAAACTAGGTTTTCCTAGTTTACACAGGCCCTTTCCTTGCCATGTTTTGATGCCGTACTTTTAAACTGCCGCCTAGCCGAAGCAAAATGGTGATCCACAAAGCCATATATTTTGTCATATATGTGGGTGGTGTAAGAACACACTGCAGATCACATACAGGATTTAACTTCCATGCCACTGGTGCCATTACTGTGCCATTTCCTGTGGCCTTACAGGAAAGTTAAAAAAAAGCCTATTAGGTGAAACAAATGCCTAGCACGTGGTTTGAGGGAGAATCGTAGGTGCTATACCACAGTTTGGTTGTCGCACAGTAAACAAAGTTCTAAAGCCAGGATAAATAGACAAAAGTGGGGGGCTGCTATAAAAATGATGTCTTTTCTTACAGCAGCTGACAGAAGTTTTATCAAGATTTCAAAACCTATGCATGAAGGAACTGAAATGGTCACATTGCATTCTTTCATCTTAGTTTCAACCAGTCACTTGTGGGATGTACTCTGCTCCAGCACATTAACTGTAAAGTAATGCTTTAAAATTAAATATTGAAAACACATTGAATCAGGGATGGTAAACAGTAATGCTAATGGTTATGAAAAAAAACTGGTTGGAATGACTTTTTATAGAATACACTGTGAATTTGACACCAAGTAGTTGAATATTTTATAGTGTACCTGCCTGCAGCATGAGTCAATACAATCGGCTGTTAACACACCTTTAGGCTTCCTGTTTAATTGTTTTAGACACTTGGCAACATACGCTTTGTGTGTAAACATAGCGGAGTTTTAAATGTTTAAAAAAAATAAACTGTTAGAACCAAATGGAATGAAGGTTTCAACCTGCAATCAGCAGGCTCTAAATGAAGCTTGTAGGCAAGGAGCAGTGGCGCAAAACATGGAATCGGTCCCATCTTAATCTCTGCAAAAGAAGCAACTAACTATACATTCGACTTGCAATATCACGCGCGCATGACTTGCAATTGTCCGACATTAAAAACTTTTCACAACATATTGCACCCATAAACATAAAAAAATTAATTTAAGGAACTCCCAAGTTTACAATTATGGAGGTTAAAAATGTGGATTAGTAAAAAATGAAATTCGTATGTACGTCCAGCGCCAAACCAGAATTAGTATTTTAATTTTTGAAGAAAAAAAAAGTTACTTTTAAGCTAAATTGTAATCCATTGGGTCTCTACTATCTTCAGCCTACAATTGCTCTACTACCTAGTAACCAACCAGAAACAGCTTCGTAGTTAACTCAGATTTTTGTGCAGTCATTACTTTTGCACGTGTAAGAGTTATACACATCTAGGACACCACAAATACAATACATGGGTGGCCCCTCAACTGTTCTCATATTTTCTACAGCTATGGTGCTTTTGGCCAAGTGCAAAGGGGTAAATAGGCGGGTGTTGGAACTCAGAAAGACCTCAAAAGGCAAAGTCGAAATTAAGAGTGCCACACGGGTCGGGGCGATAATTTTCACACACGGTGAAATAAGAAAACACAAGGGGCCAGATGTAGGTAATTCTATTTTACCGATTCATAAATACCGAATTTTACCGATTCGGTATTTATGAATCTGTAAAATAGAAGTAGTGAGATGTAGGTACATTTCTTTTTCAATTTACGGAATCGGTAAGAATCGGTATTTACCGATTTGGTAAATACCGAATCGGTATTGCCCATAGATTCCTATGGGCCTTGAAGCCCATAGGAATCAATGGGCAATACCGATTAGGTATTTACCGAATCCTGCAAGGGTGCAGGGGGTGTCACTTTGACACCCTCTAGCACCCCTAATACAGGCATGTGTGCCATGTGGCATGTCTGTGTGTCACATGGCATAGGTGTGCATGCACACATGTGCATGCACACCAGGATTCGGTATTTTACCACCCAATTGGATTGGGTGGTAAAATACCGAATCTTAAAGGCCTTTGGGACTCAGAAGAGTCCCACCTACATCTGGAAATACCGAATCGGTAAATATACCGAGTCGGTATTTTACCGAATCTGTAAATTTACCGAATTGGTAAATTTACAGATTCGGTAAATAAATGGCCCCCTACATCCCAATCACCAAATACTGGTCGGTAACGGCCGAATTCGGCCGTTACCGACCGGTATTTGGGCTCCTACATCTGGCGCAAGGTTCTGAATTTATTGGGTGCGGCAACTCCAATCACAAGCTTTGTCCTTCAAAACGGGCAGTAACATCCAGCATGTCGGCGGGGGGGGGGGGGGGGGCTCTGGGGGGGTACGGTTATAGTTGCAGGGTTGTTCACACCCAGTAATTACACTAAAAATTCAGATTGTCGCTTTAACGGGTGTTAGAGCAGCGAGCCAACATATTCATGAAGCTGGACCTTTGGTTGTATTTGATAGAGGTGGGCCCTATGAAGATGTAGGAGAACACAGAAGCACAGCTTTGTACAGAGACAGCAAGACACGGGTTTTAAATTTAGTTACAATTAATATTTCATAATGGAAGCCAAGAAAAAGTTCCTGCTGCTAGAAGATTGTACCTTAAACACCATTTGCCCTGGTGTTTCCTTGTGGGAGTCATCGGAGTACAAAAAAATAAGTAATAGGATGAGTCAATGTGCTTTGGCAACGCTACCTTCTTGTATGCAGAGTTGCATCTGTGCTGCTCATACTTATAGTGGTTTTTGCAGAACACGTCTTTGCATGCGTCACATTTAAAGGGCAGGAAATCTGCAAAAAATAAAGCAAGTTAATGAATACCATGTTATGAAATTATGCTTCTCCACCATAATTATCAAAGTATATAATTTCACATAGCAACCCAAAATTGTATGCTTCAGTATCAGGCACTTCTTTTAAAACGGAGTAATGGATTTCCATTGACCATCAATACAAATAACCTAAAGTGGTAAGGAAGGAACTTGGCTCATAAATGCAGCATCACTGACTGTAAATCCAGTCCACCACCTTTGTTATGGCCCTCATCCAACTGAAGGCCTAAACCCACAGGAGAGGTTGCACCAGAGGGGCAAAATAATTAACATGCAATATAGACTATATCCAAGGTCAAAAGTATTAGCACTTTTAATTTTTCACCCCCATCCACCCCATCTTGTTTCCCCTTTTCTCTCGCTCGTCATAGTTACTCATTGCGAGAACCTGAAATTAGTTTTGGGAAAAATGTATGCCAGTCCCATACCAGCAACACCATTTTCAATAGAAGGAATAGGACTGCTTCCTCTCTGGTAGTGTGGAAGCAGCAATGTCTATGATACCCTCACATTCAAAACGAGTACCAGAATGTGTTTAAGACATTTCTTAGTTACTGCTTGTACAAACGTTTATAGTTTACAGTTTCTTACCCAGCTGTTTGCACGTTTTCTCTGAACAATGTTTTCCCAAGTCTGGAAACTCCATTTTAAGATATGCGTCTGTGAAGATTCTCTTGGTCCTCTTTAAACAATGGGTGGTGTCACAACTTCCCTACAAACACAAGCAAACCATAATCAAAAGTTCTACATATCTGCATTTTAGCAGACTCACAGTACATTATTTACACTTTTAAGGAACGCATTTTAAGATCTGCATTTATGTGCAGATAACTGGCCTTCGTCAATGTTTAGAAATAGAGGCACAGGCACAAGCAAAACATGTACAAATATTTAACAACAAGGTAGCTATTTATCAGGCAAAATAAAAGATCTATGTTGCTGCGTAGTGGAATCCAGAATAAATCATTCGTTGTCAATTGTAGTCTTTGATAGTGCAGTATTTGGTTCTATATCAATATTCTCTTATTATATATAAAGCTACCTGAAGAAGTCAATGGCCTTAAAAAAGAGAGAGTGGGTCGGTACATTCAGGTAAGAAAGACCGGATGGACTGTAATACAATTCCATGACAAGTGTGTATCTGACCCAAAAAGGACTGAATTCCTCTTGGCTTTCAGCAACGGACAAGCCCAGCAAGTATATCTGTCATTCGCATAGACCGATTCGCAAATTAGCTATCCCCAAATAAAAAATTGCTCAGATTCACGTTTGACACCGACCTCTCCATTGAAGACACTTTCCCAAAACAATCCGAGACAGCTCAGGACCAGCTCCTACTGCTGACAAAAGAGAGAACAAGTTCTTTTGTAGTAGCACAGGCCAATATTTATTCCTATCTGTAGGAACAAAAGTCCACAGATGGCAAGGAAACATTTAATACCCTGCCCATTTTACACTTTCTGGCCTGCATGATGTCCAACTTGAAAGACTGTTTACATTTTGTTTGAACCAAGAATATACTTTAGGTGGCTCGTGTTTTTGTGATAAAAGAGCTCCAAGGCACTAAACGTATTTAAAAATTGTGGAACTCAGACAGTAGGCAACAGAAATTGTGTGGCTGTGCTTTCAGGTCAGTGACACCAAAGCAGTCCAAATGCTGGCCTCTTCCACCCGTTAGTCTGGACTTCTGATGGAAACTCCAGGGACCAGTTCCGTAAGGTTTATGAGACAGGAACCTTCTGTTTACTTTTTCTCTTAAGACTAGGAACAAACGAGAACGCATAGAGAGGCCTCACTATTGTAAAAGGGTGACATTACTGCCTGGTGTGAGCTGGGCAGTCTTCTGGCAAAGAACAAGGCCTAGCCAACTGAAGTCTGCAAGGTAGATGTTTTGTGGGAATGAGTCATCTAGTCGACATGAGGCCTTTGCTGCTCAGATCACCAGAACATAGCACATAAGCATCAACGTCACCAGAGATCAAGGACCTGCAGAGGAGCACTCCAGGGCTGCAAGTGTGGCGATCAGTACCTTGCCTGGTACCATTACATAGTTAATGGGACCATGGATCGGCCCTTTTCCGGTAGCAGTGGATTTTTCTCAACAATGTATATCTAAAAGTAGTGTCAACTCTGGCTACAGAATCTTCCCTCATCTTGAGAGCTCTAACAATTGCCATATATCCCACTCTACAACTGTCATTGTATGCTAACATTATGTCACAGTTCCCAGCCCTAACTTGCAAGTCTGTAGGTCCACATGGTGCCACTGGTCTCATGAATGTCCTACTAATGGAAGTTCTGACTGATCTAAAAGTTTTGGCTCATATGCAGTTTAAGTTGTTACACCCCTTGGTGACGTCTTTGAGCACAATCAAAATTCTGGCACCAGCATAAATTCTTATGTG
Organism: Lissotriton vulgaris; assembly: GCF_964263255.1. Classification (NCBI taxonomy): domain Eukaryota; kingdom Metazoa; phylum Chordata; class Amphibia; order Caudata; family Salamandridae; genus Lissotriton; species Lissotriton vulgaris. The sequence continues at coordinate 95,273,636 of NC_141698.1, forward strand.
AACTATAACTGAGAGACCAGTTTCACCCTTAACTAGGCCTTGGAGTTTTCCACACTGCGCAGAGCACACTGAGTTCTGGAAAAATCTGCTCCTTTCCTCGTTCGCCAACATTAAGTTGGTGCGTGGACAATCCGAAGCTTGACCACCTGCCAGCAAGATTTCTCAATGCGGGCAGTCGCGTTGAGAAACCTTCAGTTCGTGTTGAGGAAGCTGCCGCTCGAGTAGAACATCTACTCAAGCGGCACAAAGAAGCAGCGCCCTCTTGTGCTGTGCTTAGTGCAGTTCACACTGATTTTCTAGTGCTGGACAAATACCCTGTGCTAAAAATCAGGGCGGCCTAATACACTCTGCTTCTTTCGGAACGCAACGTAGTGAGGCAGAGTTTTTGAGTTATGCCGAACTCCACCGAGGCCTACGCTCAACTACTCTTCTGCACTCTCTCTCCAATTATAATGTATGGTGGCTTTTAGAGCCATTTTACAAACAAAAAAAACCCATTAAGTTGCCAAGCCTTGTACCAAAAACAGATGAGAAAATAAGGCCAAAAGCGCACAAATAATCAACTTGTAGCATTTTGTATGGCAAATCTGGCCCAATGTTGTGACTAGTAGACAGAACACAAGACAAAAGAAGAAGAGTTAATGGGCTTGGACAAGAAAACCTGCATCATTTTATCTAGTACTGCATGAACCTTAGAGTCCCGTTTTATTCTAAATATAGCCAGTCAATATGCAAGATAGTTATATCAGCCTTAAAAGGTGCTATGTCTTCTACTTTTATGGTGTTCCTTTTCTTTCTGAGAATTAAATTAAACTCAGCGGCTGCCTCTCCAAACCTCAACCTCTCTCACTGGGCGTCCCACAAGGCTCTATCCTCTCTCCAACTCTTTTCAACCTCTTCATGGAACCCCTCACCCTTATTTATTTATAAAGTTTTATATAGCGCAAACTTGATCCCGAAGGATATCAGAGCGCTTCACAATTTCCCTGAAATAGGAATATCAAGCTGGCTGAATATTCACATAAAATGTTTTTGCAAGTAAAAGATCTAGACCCAAACTCAAAAAGAAATATATTTATCAATGTTTGTTCAAGCTTCTTTGATAGTATTTGGCTGGTGGACTCATAAACAAGCTAAAATCAGTTACCACCTTTATGCCAATGATACTCAACTATATTATAAGATCAAATCCCACAATGACATCTTACATATCAACGATGCCCTGACTAAAATCCAAGCCTGGTTTCACCTTAACCACCTCAAATTAAATCCCCCAAAAACTGAAATCATCCTATTCGCTCTCAAAAACAACTCACTGCCTATCCAACACTGGATTACAGATATTAAAGCACTCAGCTGCTCTCTCAGCACATTCAACTCTGTCAAACCCCTCGGCATTAGCATTGATCAGATTTCCAATCTCATCCCTCATATAAAAAACGCGGCTAAAGGTGCTCTCTTCACTCTACATAACCTTAAAAAAAATTAAACCCTTTATTCCAGCTGACGACTTTAAATCCCTTGTACAATCACTTGTCCTTTCCAGAATCGACTATGGCAACGCCACCCTTGTTGGCACCCCCAAAGTTCAATTTGCCACTATTAAATCTGTTCTCAACCTGGCGGCCAGGTTTATCTCTAACTGTAAGCGACATGATCACATCTCCCCTGTCCTTAAAATTCTCAAATGGCTTCCAATCGAAGGCGGATCCACCTACAGGATTGCCTGCATCACTCACAAAGCCCTTCACCAGAACACCCCTTCGTACCTTTCTGACAAATTCCAAAAAGCAGGGTGTACTAGATCTCTGAGGAGCACTAGCGCCCTTGTCCTAATCCCCCCTCAGCTCAAAAATAAAAAGACTCAATCTTGTACTTTCTCAGGTATTGCCCCTCTATTTGGAATTCTCTTGCCAAAGATCTTTGTTGCAACCCTTCCCTCCCCCCTCTTCAAAAAAAGACCTCAAGCTGCTGCTTCTTAACAAATATTGGGGTTCTTAATTATATTGAACTCTCTTTCCATATACCTTTTGCATTACCTCTACTCTCTCCTGCCTACTACTTTTCCTATAATCTCTCCTTCTTTCATTCTCAATCTCACTACTCAACCCCTCTCTATCTACTTATTCACCAGTTCTCATTTTCTTTACATGATCTCTGAATTATTCCTTATCCTTAGACACTTGTAAGACTCAAATGTCTTATTCTATGTTAACAAATTGCCCTATGTTTATCTGTTCTTAATGTGTAACTCACCCTGTAAAGCGCTCCGATACAATGGGGTCCAGCTAGCGCTATATAAAGCCTTTTAAATATATAAAAATAAATGGAAATCGCTGGTAAACAACAGTGCCCACCGCAAATAATGCTCAGTAACCACTGACAGTCCTATGGAACATGCCTTGCCCTCTCCCACCTGGATGAGGGTTGTGCCCTACTCGCCATCATCCCTGTGAACGGTGTCTTTTTTGGTTGCCGCAGTGGCTCCCTCAAACAACTGAAGAAACAGGACCACTTCAACACCATAAATGATTTCCATTAGCTACCCCTTCCGAACTGCAACTACAACTCAATGAAAATAGCCCACCACCGTAACACACAAACCAGCTGATGCTGCTGTTCATGATATTGCCGCACTTAAAGCAAGAAATCCAAAACGGAGCTCAAGACAAACCTGCCACTGAACACCTCTTCCTGTGTCCCCAGGCTGAACAATCACCCCCCCCGCCCCCCTACTATTTATAAAGTAACTAAACAGCCCCTTCTGTCATTGACTTCAGTAAGGACCCTCCTAGTTCCTCCACAATCAAATGAGCACCCCTTTTCTCTCCTTGCCCTTACTGCATGATCTCGAACAATGCAGCTTACAATCACACTCCTCAAACCATCCCCATTAATTTTGATCTGTTACCCCCTTTCTAGGCTAACAGTAGCTAATTCTCAAATGCTGGCGGCCATTGGTCTGCTTTAAAACAAACAATGTTACAAAACAACGTTTGATTTGCAGAAACAACGTTTTTTTTCATATTCTCGGATTTAACCATACAACAGTATTCATTAACCCCTTCCATGCTGATGACGGAACCGCTCCGTCATCAGCTACAGTTGAGCTGTGCTGATGACGGAGCGGTTCCGTCATGGCCCGGCCGCCGCGCCTGCGCGGCGCTGATTTCGCGCCTGCGCGGGCGTTCTAATGAGCGGGGCGGGTCATGATGGAACCGCTCCGTCACCAGCACAGCTCAACTGTAGCTGGTGACGGAGCGGTTCTGTCACCAGCATGTGGCGGCCGCGCGGCCGCCCCGCCCCTTTAGCGCTGCGGCGGAATAGCCGCCGCAGCGAAGGGGTTAAAATCTACGATATATTAATTTTCTAAAACAAATGATAATATAAACTTTGAAAATATAGAAAAAACTGACATGGAAATTAAAGAAAGGAGGCAGAAACAGCTTTAAAACTGTAAAACACTCAAATGAAACACTTGTAGAAACTGTCTAAATCGGATTCCAAGCAAGTAACGACTTGAATGGGTATATTTATCTATCGAGACATTCAGAAAGTAAATGAGAATTAATATGAAAGTAGGTTTCCCACCCTGGAAAAGGAATGACATCCAGGGAAGTCTCTACAGAATGTTTTCTTTTCCAAAACAACTGTGGTTAAGGTGAGTGTGCTATTATGAGGAGGATTTAATAAAATATATATACTGTCGCATGCTACATTGTCTTATTCGGCAATCGGCGAAAAAACACGGCAGACAGAAAAGAGAATAAATAACACGTGGGAACAAAAAAAAGCTCAGCTCAACAATGTTCAAATAAACTCTATGAAGGAGCTCACCTCTGCTGGTTATTCGCTCAAAAACAGCTGCGTGGTGGTGGGCTGCCTCAGGAGTCTTCTGGTCTGCTCGTTCTTGAAAGTCTACCTGTCCCCAGGGAGATTGCAATTAATGTCTCTAGCCTGGGTCACCTGGAAACTGCTCTCCTTCGGGTACTGAACGTCTTCGTTCTTCTTTTGGGCATGTACTGTCGGAAACGGCCACGCCAGCAGTATTTATCCATCAGCGTGTGCTGAGTCACAGCTCGCCTAAACGTAAATATCCACATGCAGAGAAGCCTTCCAGCTGTTTCCAGAGCCAACCAATGTTTACTGGCCGACCACGCCTTCTCTGCTGCATCACGTCGCACAAATGACGTCCTACGTGAGAATGACAAGCAGAATTGTGATCCTGTTTCTATGGCTACGAGCGCGCCCGCGTCCAAAACATACGTACGTAGCCAGAGTCATCGACGAAGGACAAATACTGCTGAACCACAGGCGAATGTACTGAAAATCCTTGTATGGTAATCGCCTGCATGGTCAAAATAATAAATTGGGTAACCAACAAAGGGATACACGGGTTTCGTGAAAAACAAACTCAAAATGGGATAAAAGTTGCTGAATGTTTTAACTCCCTAAAAATCAAATGCTACTGTGAATAAAACAAAAATAATATCCACTATAAAAATTATTTAAACGTCTTTACGAAAACAATGAGGCTTCGACTACATCAAAACATTTATAGAAAAACGTACCCGCTGTCAACTTTCGTGCACCTCAAATATGATCGGATCCAAGCATGTGTGCTTACATTCACAGTACTTTAGAACTGTCCTAAGTTTCCTTTTCTCTTTAAGTACATTTCGGACATCAGCTGTGGAAATAATATTTACACTTGCTTCAAAATAGTACGTTTCCTTAGGGGGTCCAGCTGCTTTTACTGCTTGAAACACACTGACTCCTTCCTAAACGATGACTTGCATTTTCTACCCTTAGACTGTGACGTTTTCAGAGCGCTGGGGACTTAGGTAATTGATCAGCTGACAGTGACTTGTCCTTTTATCCCGTAGGCCCGCCTGCGCGCGGCGATGATGTCACCGTCATATTTATCGGTCATGACTCGGCAGTTTCTTCTAACACATGACATCCAGCATGTACATTACCAACGATTTACCCCATTTTTGCCAGCTATTTTCCTCTGGTGATTTCATTGATGTTTTGGCGGGCAGTAGTTTGATATTTCATGGGCTTGCTGTAGTTTTGGAACCAGGACTGCAGCCAGTTTAGGCGATGATGCGGGTAGGGTGAGCATGAGAGGGCCCGGACCGTCTATAGCATCCATGGTACCACCTCTGCGGTAGTGCAAGCAGCGTGCACACTGCAGTTAAACGTTAAATGCTGCCCGCTCGGGGAACCGCCTTATTATAAAAGTGTCTCGCCATTGGGCACTAAAGTGACGTCAAAGTTATTCCGACTGCGTTTTTCGGGTGTGTTGTTACACTGTAGTGCGGTACTGGCTCGCACATGAACCACCAGCCCTCAAGCCTGCCGGGAACTGGCACATCGCGCGCTGACACTTCCTTTCAGGACCAGGATGTCACGTGAGCTCACACCCTACCACTGTTACTGGGCCTGTGCTAGTAGCAGCGGGAGCAGGAGAGCCGGCGCACAGGTGTCACATGCACCAGCGCAGGCGCTAGCAGCCTGGCGTAGCCAGTTTCAGCGCTGGTAAATCAGAGTGAGTGGTATTCATTTCATATGCGTGACAATGCATTTCAGTGCGGTGATGCGGAACACCACACTGAAATGCGTTAGAGTCACGCCTGATGCGTGATACCTGGCAGGCCTGAGTTTGTCAGACAATGTGAGAGGGCAGCCTAATGTAAATACATGAGTGTATGCAAGATACGCCCATCAGACATATATTATTGCAAACAATAACGCTTTTGGTTTGTCTTGTTCATGTTGGAAACACACCAGATGGGTGCTTCAGGTTTCATTACAAGCATAGCTGCCAAGGTTTCAGATTGCTTATATGAGACATTTTCATAATTTCAGTGTAATCATGAGTGACTTTCAATGACTAGGAGTGACACTTCCTCACCAGCAATATCAAGCAATGAAGACAAGGTAAACATATGAACGTAGCTGCCATGTTTTCAGATTGCGTATGTGTGACATTTTTGTGGTTTATGTGCACTTATGAGTCACTTTGAACTGTCACATATGTGACAGTTAGAGTGACACTTTGGAGTAAAACCAAGCAACAAAGTGCATTGAAACAGGTACATACATATCACTAATTACACCTTTTTAAAAAATGAGAAGCTCAAAAAATATCTTGAAATTGCTGCAAAACCCCTGAAATGGAAGTTTAGCACTTCCTCGTCACTCTATCTTATACTGTATGTCATGTGTACTCACAAACTTTCTGTCGGGGGCCAACATTACAGTGTGGTTTGTGGCCGAGGGCCACACCGGTACGGGTGGGGTCAGCAGGAGGGCTAGAGTAAAAAAATTCAAACCTGTTTCAAAACATTAGACAATGCTGTATTTCAAAAGCAGATGTAACTACAAAGAGCACATTTTGATAATACATTTTTATTAGCAAACAATAGCAATCTTAGGAGGCATTGCATAGCTTCATATACACTTTTATCCCAATTCCATCACAGTCTCTCTCTCTCTGTCAGCCAGTCTCTCTCTCTCTCTGTGTGTCAGTCTCTCTCTCTCGCTGTCAGTCTCTCTCACTCTCTCAGTCAGTCTCTCTCTCTGTCAGTCAGTCTCTGTCAATCAGTCTCTCTTGGTCAGCCAGTCTCTGTCAGTCTTATTCTCTCTGAGTCAGTCTATCTCTCAGTCAGTCTCAGTCAGTCAGTCTCTCTCTCTCCCTGTCAGTCTCACTCTCTCTCCCTGTCAGTCTCTCTCTCTCTTAGTCAGTGAGTCTCTCTCTCTCTTAGTCAGTCAGTTTCTCTCTGTCAGTCTCTATCTCTGTCTCTCTCTCAGTCCGCCTCTGTCTCTCTCTCAGTCCGCCTCTGTCTCTCTCTCTGTCAGTCAGTCTCTCTCTCAGTCAGTCTCTCTCTGTCAGTCTCTCTCTCTCTGTCAGCCAGTCAGTTTCTCTCTCTACTCTCTCTCTCAACTTTCCTTCTCTTCTCTCCAATCTCTCTCTCCATTCTCTCCACTCTCTCTCCATTCTCTCTCTCTCTCCACTCTCTCTCCACAGTCTTTCTCTCTCCACTCTCTCTCTCTTTCCACTCTCTCTCACTCTCCACTCTCTCTCTCTCCACTTTCTCTCTCTCTCTCTTTCCACTGTCTCTCACTCCACTCTCTCTTTCTCTACTCTCTCTCTCCCTCTCTCTCTCCAATTTCTCTCTCTCTCTTTGGGGGGCCATGGGTACATAATAATAATAATGATAACTGAATTTATAAAGTGCCTGGTTACATTAGGCTAGTGTGTCCCCGCGCTGCACTACGGCTATAACCAGAGCACTACAGCAGAAGTTATTCATCCCCCGCTACCTATCCCAAGCCTATTCTTTGGGAAAGAGGTACGTTTTCAGCTCCTTGCGGAACGCCAGCTATGACGTCTCCAGTCGGAGTCTAGGAGGCAGTTTGTTCGAGTGTTGGGCTGCCAGAACGAGAAAGGAGCGCCCTCCCATCCTCGCTCTACTGAACTTCGGAACCTTAACCTGCCCTGTCCCGCTAGATCTCAGTTTCCGGGTTGGGTTGTATAGGGTAAGTAGGTTGTGGAGATAGATGGGCCTTTTCCCCTGTATGATTCGGTGACTGACACACAAGGCTTTGAACAGCACCCGTTCCCTAATCGGGAGCCAGTGTAGCTATTCCAACGCCCTCTTCGAGGCGGATCTCTTAGGCAGCATTAGAACCAGGCGAGCCGCCGCATTCAATATATGCTGCCGCATTCTGTATACGCTGCAGCCTTTGAATACAATTAGCATTTGCTCCCAGATAAAGGACATTCCCATAGTCCAGCCTTGATGTAATTAAGGCATGGACCATGGTTTTCCTGGCTGTCGTTGGCAGCAGGTCCAGTGTCTTCCTGAGACCCCTCAGAATACCAAAACACGTGCCTGCTAACCATCTTGTGTGTTGCTCAAACGAGATCTTAGTATCGAGCCATACCCCCAAATTCCTAACTTGCTCGCTAGGTGAGGGTAGCGGGCCCAGTGCTTGAGGCCACCACACCGATGTCCATACCGAAGGAGCCTTCTCAACAATCAGCACCTCAGTTTTATTTCCATTCAGTTTGAGGCAATTATTCGCCATCTAAACCCCCAATTCCTGCATACAAGTACTGACATTGTTGGCTGCCTCCTTCTCTGGTTGTGTCAAAGCCACTACCAGCTGAGTGTCATCTGCGTAGGACACAACTTCCACCCCAAATTTATCTGTGATCTCCGCCACAGGTGCTACATAAAGGTTAAAGAGGGTTGGGCTGAAACTGGACCCTTGTGGCACCCCCTGTTTCAGGCTGATGACATTAGACCGATAAGGTCCCTGTGCCACTTGAAAACTGCGATCTTGCAGAAAGGACTCCAATTATTCTCACGCTTTACCCGCCACTCCTCCCCTTTTTGGACACTGTAGCAGCGTGTGATGAGCTACAGTGTCAAATGCGGCACTTAAATCCAGCAGAATCAGCGCCGCCGTCTTCCCCTCGTCTACAAATTTCCGTAAGGTCTCCGTAGACAGGAGCAGCGCTGACTCTGCCGAGTGAAGTGCACGGTAACCTGACTGAGTGGAATGGAGCAGCATATGAACATCAATGTGGTCGTTCAACTGAATATTAACAACCTTCTCCGCGATCTTGACAAAGTAAGGTAACAGCGAGATGGGAAGCAGGTTGTCTAATTGTTCCATGCTAACGTTAGGCCTTTTTTTTCAAGCGAGCACCACTGCCTCCTTCCAAGGTTTCGGCACCTTTCCTGAGCTAAATGATAGCTCTAATAAATGTCTAATGTAGGGCTCTAAGATCTCCCCACTACCTCTCCATACTTTAGGAGATGCACAATCTTTAGGGGACCCAGATTTGATGTTAAGCAACTATTATGCCTAAAGCGTCCCGAGAAGGGACATTGAAGGTCATTAGACAGTCCGTCCCCTTTAAGTTGATAGGAGCTTCTTCTATCATGCAGCCTTCTCTGGCCGCCTCCGGGAAGGAGGAGTAGATCCTCTTCACCTTATCCGCAAAAAACTCTGCCACCCGGTTACAGGATTCCTCTGACCCTGTCACCGGTGCTGCAGCGCTGGATAGGTCAGATATTTCTTTAAAGACGGAGAACAGCTCCTTCACAGAGTTCTCTGCTCCCACTATCCTCCCTCTATAGTAGGATGCCCGCGTTTTTCTAATGAGGACATGGTATCCTTTAAGACTGTTTTTATATTCACTCCTGTCTACCGCTGAGAAACCTCTCCTCCAGCGTCTCTCAAGGCGCTTGCATGCCGCCTTCTCCTTCCGAAGGTTGGCCCCGAACCATGGTGCAGATTTGGTTTGTCTCCTTGGTCCTTTACTCGACCAGGGTACATTACCTGCAAGGTCTGTGGGCCGCCAAGGAAGGCCTGCCGGGGGCGCTGGTGGCTCGCGGGCCGTACCATGAGTACCACGGCTGTATGTAATACAATTTTAAAACACAGTGCTTTTAGTAACAAGGTGGGACATCATGGCATTATAATACAGAAGTCACTATCCCCCACTGTGATAACCAGGACAAAATTGTATTTCTCTCTAGATACACACAAAACATTTGCAGTTATTTTAGTACCCAATTGAGGTTTCATTATGTTAATATAAAATAATGTATTTCCCATAAATTTCTTTAACTTGTGTGATTTATCATCTTTCATTTAGGTGTGTGGGTATTTTGTATGAAGTTACCTAAAATAAAAGATTAACGTAGTTATAGAATATTGTTTCCCTGTTTCTGATTTGTTGTGAGACCCAAGCTACATTTGCTGCTGGAGCAGTCAGAGTTAAATCTAATTCACGCCCTAAAAATCTCTGAAGTTTCAAATTTCAGCAAATACGAATGACTGGCTTCAGAGCAGGGCATCTGAGCAGTATATTTCAAGTAATGCTGACAGTTTAGCTTTTAAGCTGTATGGGGCTGGAAATTCCCACATATCTTTCAAGGCCATTACTATATTAATGCAAAAGAAACAATTGATGGACGGAATGCTGGACAGTGCAAATATTCACCCCCAGTCACAAGAATCTGGGTTTAATTCATCATTCTTTTGCTCACCACACCACCCAAGTTTGGACCCTGCCATATGCAAATTAGCCTTGACCGTGGTCCTTGTGGGAACAGCCCAGCCCGAAATGCCAAGCCAAGTCCTCCCTGGATCGGAAACAAGCATCCTGGGACCGGTTTCAGGGCATCACCCTTCATCAGCCAGGCTAGATGGAATCCAGTGGTGTAGTGAGCACAGGACCTAAGTCTGCGCATACCCTTCCCACTTAGGGTGACATATGCAAAAGAAACAATTGATGTACGGAATGCTGGACAAGGCAAACTATCATCTGACTGCAGCCAGTCCACAAGTGACTAGGAGTGTGGCTTCCAGGCTGAGCTCTTGCCGGCTTACTCTGTCTTGGGGCTGAAGTTCTTCAGCAAGAATTGGCAAGGGGCTAGGACTGCAGCAGCAAGCTGCAGTATAAGTTTGTGTCCTAGGCGATGGAGAGTCACCAGCATCAGCTTTACTCTTCTCACTCAGGAGAGTATCACTAATATGTGAATAATAAAACAATAACTTATGCAGCCAGTACAGGGAGGACATGGAATGCCCAAGATGTGGAGAAGTAGGGGCAGAACTCTTTCAGATGCTCTGAACTTGTCCGGAGCTAAGGAATTACTGGAACAAAATCAAAATGCAACCGAGGCGATTGTAGAGCGCCCGATTCCCTGTGCCCCTGTGCACTGTCTCTTGGGCCTGTTCACCCACACCTCCAAAAGATGGGCCACAAGCAGATTTCAAGACCTGGCCCTGATACTGGCTAAAAGAGAAATAACGAGGCATTGGAAGTCCCCTGAGGGAACTTGAATTTTATTATGGAAAAAAGATTTGGAAAAATGGGTGGGATGTGAGGAGAGGATCCTCCTTAGGAATGCCCGCCAGAGGATTGTATCAATAGAAAGATCCAGGGCCTGGGAAGCATTGATAATTAATACAAAAGACCCAGTACCCGAATCAGAGGAATCCACTCCAACAGGACCGTGTCCTCAGAGGAGCCCAGTGCAGCAGAGCTTGGGCGGGAAGGGACCCCACGACCCCTCAGATACGTCCAAGAATAATTAATACTTTGACAATAAGGCAGGAGATGGCAAAGCTGGGGTAGCAGCACAGCTAAACATAGGAACTGCACTATGTAAATCCTTAGCTTATGGCATTGATCTGTAACGGGGGTGGGGGAGATAGGAGGGGGATTGAAAGTTAACAGGCTAGTTTCCATGTTATGAATCGTTATAACAATTAAGAGTCTGCATGGCTTTGATCCATAATGAGATTGATAAACAGTGATTACTGGAACTATATTGTATACCTCATGATCACTGTAAAAACCAATAAAATATGTTTTTTAAAAAAAATTATGCGGCCGGTGAAATCCTGGTTCAGTGCAAGCATGCAGGAACTGGAGTGAGGAATCACATGGCTCTCCCTGATGCCGGCAAACAGCATCCAGCACCCTCCAACACTGCCCCCTCTGTCGCCCTGCCATCACCAATCAGCGTTGTATTCACAGATCGTACGAGGACCGACTGTGCCAGTCAGTGAGTGCGACCTCCTCCAGGTACGTGTGTGTAGAGGAGAGGCCCCACTCTGGCAACTGCATGCAAGGAAATGCAAAGCTGCCGCCCCCTCAGAGTCTGCCTCTGGGACCAATCGCTGTGCTTGGTCAGTGGAGTGTCAACAAACAAGATGCCAGTACTGCGCATTAGATTAAAGCTGAAAAAGATTGAGTGAAAATCCTCAATTTTAAAGACCACTCTTTCAGTCTGAGTTATCAACTATATTTCATTTATTTTTATTTTGCTTTTATCATATTTTTTATTTTGTTGTACAATTTTAGCAAAGATTGTTTTCTGGGGGAAGGGGACTGAGGGTATTTTTTAGGGACTAGTAACACACAAGTGACTCCGACTGGGTCACGTGACTTTTCACAATTCAAACAAAGTATAATCGCATTTTTTGCTCAAAACATTAGTGAAGGGGGGCGTGGCCAAGATGGCGGGGTGAGCGGACGCTTCCTCCCGCAGCTCCTCCAGGCTGACTAGGCTCGAGCCCTTTTCTTTAGCTTTTCTCCCCCCGCTGATGCTCAGCGTGTGAGAGGAGTGTGGCGGAGTGCCTGGTGCGCACATTGCTGTTGATTTGACTTTAATCGCTCCGGTGGAAGTGCCTCAAAAGATCGATTGAAGATCGGGGGACGACGGAGCGCCCGGGAGGCGGAGCGAATCGGAGTGCTGTCCAGGTGCCTCGGCTGGGCCTGGTGCTGAAAGTTGGCGATCCGAGTGGAGACTGCCCCGGCACTCGACGGAGGTCGACGGAGAGCTACAGGCTGGGGACCGACTACACGGAGGACTTTGGCACATGCTCTGGCGCCCGGACCTGAGGCGGTGTCACCCTGCATGGCGAGAGCCCGGTCCCGAAGTTGGAGGACGACTGGCTTGAAGCCGGAGACTGATCTGTCGACTCTTTTACGTAACAGCGTGGTATCGGCTGTGGAACTTTTCAGATTGCCTGGTTTCTGGGGTGCCCCGGTTGTGTCGCCGGGCCCGGACGCTTTGCTTGGCCCCACCCAGCCGCCATTTTGTCCCCGAGGGGACGGTGTCGTCGGCCTCCTCCGGATCCCCTTGTTGGCGGATTTCTGCACCCTTCGCCTTCGCAAGGTGGCCTCCTTGAGGGGCTTACTGACCGGGGCCCCCCCAGTGTAGTTTTCAGCTGTCGACCCGACTAAGCGCCCACGGCTGGCAGTGCCCGGACTGACCCGCCATTTTGTCATCTGTGACGCAGTACCCCGGCTCGGCTGGGAGCTCCCCATATCGAGTGCTGCTGGTGGTTGGACACTGCCCGGGGCGGTCGGGCCTGTGCCCACTCTTCAACTAAGGCGCCTGAGATGACTGGAAGAGGTGGTTCGAGGAAGGGGGACCGGACCCTGCCGGACATGCTTGGCAGGGCCCAGCAACTACGGGACAGGACGCAGCCATCGCCGGGATCTTCCCGGGCCTCGGCGGACGCGCCTGGGGGTGAACCCCCGGTCACGAGATCTTTCATGGAAGAACTGTTCAATTCCCTCAAAGAGGACTTCCAGACACTGAAGCGGGAAGTGGCTAGCGAGGTCCTTGAGGTCCGCAGAGAGGTGGAGGGCCTCGGTGAACGGGTTGAGATGGTGGAGACGGCGGCCCAGCGCCGGGACGATGAGATTGTCCACTTACAACAAGACGTTCTCCGTCTCCGGGAGCAGTGTGTTGAGCTCCAGGCCCACTCTGAGGACCTTGAAAACAGGTCACGGAGAAATAACATCCGAGTGCGTGGCGTGCCGTCTGCGGACGAAGGGGCTGACTTAGTGGGATACCTGCAGGACCTGTTCCGGGAAATCCTGGGGGAAGCCGCGGACTTCCCTATCCGCATTGATAGAGCACACCGGGTTGGTCGACAACGCCAGTCATCGGCGCCCCCACCGGATATCTTAGCTTTCCTGCCCGACTTCCCGCTGAAGGAGCGCATCATGTCTGAGGCCCGTAGGAAGCAGCCTCTGACGTTCCGGGAGCGACCTGTTGCGCTCTATCAAGACCTATCCGCCATCACGCTGCAGAAGCGCAGGTCTTTCAGGATTGCCACCGACTTCTTGCGCGAACAGGAGACGCCGTACTCCTGGGGGCACCCCTTCCGCTTGATCTTTCGCTGGAACGGAGTGCTGCATCAACTACGCTCCTTGCAGGACATTTGCGGTGTTCTGGGGCTCACAGCTACGGAGGAGGAGGGAGCCACACCGTCATGGAGGCTTTCAGAGAGACGGGGCCGGCGGAGGTCGGCGAGGAGAAGATCAGCGGCGAGCGCTGGGCGTCCTGATTCCCCCACTATCAGGGCGGACATGGCCGGTGCCTTGAGAGCGGCTGCCGGGGACTTGGCCGGCTCCAACAGCGTGGCCTTGACGGCCTAGACTCACTCCGGGGGGAGATACACATAGCTTCTTCGATGCCAGGTTTGGGGCTGGGGGGGATCGGGGGAGAGCGGGAGGAGGTGAGTGGCTGGACGTCCACTTTTCTAATTTCTACGGACTTGCCCGCTTTGGGGCTTGACTGAGACAATGGGGGGTTTGAGTTGGTATTTGGCTAGTTGCCAGGGGTGTGTTTTGGGTGGGGTTGGGTGTTGTTCTGGAGTTGGGGAAGTCCCGTCCGATGTTTTCCGTGTCCACGCTTGGCCTGCTTTGGCCTGTCCCGCGCTGCCGCCCCGCGCACCCCGCCCTATGGTTCCTTGCCCGCAGCATAGCGTTCCTGATCCCTGGGAGACATGTCGTCCCTGAAGGTGGTGACCCTTAATGTTAAGGGACTGAATAATCCTGTTAAGCGCAGGGCGATTTTGTCTCTGCTTGAGGGGACGCAGGCTGACATTTGCCTTTTACAGGAGACCCACTTGTTGTCCCGAGACTGCCATAGATTGCGCTCCGCTAAGTTCCCCACCCAGTTTTTCTCCTCTGCAGCGACTAAGACCGCGGGGGTGGCCATTCTCATAGCGGGTTCCTTTAGGGGGGAGGTACTGTATAAGTACGCTGAGCAGAAGGGAAGGCTTCTCGCATATCGCCTACGCCTGGGGGGCATAGCGTTCACAGTTGGCTCCGTCTATAGCCCGAATGACCACCAGGACCGCTTTTTGGACTCGGTGCTGGTAGATGTCACTGCCTCTCCCGATCGCCACGTCATCTTAGGGGGGGACCTCAACATTGTCTTTGATTCCGCATTGGATAGGTCGGCGCAGCGGTCTCCGCAGACAGGTGAACTTTCCCAGGCTGTGAAGGCCCGGATTGCGGACATGGACTTACACGATCTTTGGCGCTCCATGCACCCCACAGATAGGGACTACTCATACTTTTCGCATGCGCACCGAACTTACGCTCGGTTGGACTATCTCCTGGTTAGTGGGCCGATGCGCGCCGCCGCCACGGCGGCGGACATTGGGGTCCTGACCCTGTCTGATCATGCGCCGGTTACTGGCGCGTTTGCGTGGCCGGCAGCCTCCCCCTCTCGGGGGGTGTGGCGCCTTAGGGACACTCTTTTACACAAAAAGACGGTAGTGAAACGTATTGAGGAGGTCATACAGGACTATCAGACACACAATAGTAACACCGACACTTCCCTAGCAACACAGTGGGCAGCATTGAAGGCGGTTCTCCGGGGGGAGTTCATCTCTATTTCCTCGGCCGAAAATAAGGAGCGGCAACGGAAGAGGGATGAACTAACTGTTCAGGTTCGGGAGCTTGAACAGGTCCACCACCGTACGGGGGCTCCGAGGGTGTGGAGACAGCTGAAGGCTGCAAGGAAGCTCCTGTCGGCGCTGGATCTGGATAGAGCGGAATACGCCGCCTTGCGCTTGAAACACGCTTACTACACTGGTGGGGACAGGTGCGGCAAGCTCCTGGCACATCGACTCCGGGTCGCGCAACAGCGTAACGTAGTGAAGGAACTTGTGAGTACGGATGGGGTGGTCGTTTCTGGGGATGCAGAGGTGGCGGAAACTTTCCGCAGCTTCTATGAGGCGCTGTACGCTGAGGAGCCCTCCTCGACGTGTGATGCCGAGGACTATCTGGAATCGGTGGCCCTTCCGGCGCTGGATCCCACTCAGGCGGAATATCTGGAGCGGGACATTCACGTTGAGGAGGTGATTTCCGCTATAGCTCGGTTGAAGCACGGGAAGGCCCCGGGCCCAGACGGATACACGTCCCTGTTTTATAAGACTTTCTGCCCGGTTGTGGCCCCTGTCTTAACTCGACTATTTAATTCCTTCTCTGACCCGGGGGCCATCCCACCGGATCTCCTGAGTGCGACGGTCTCGGTGATCCCGAAACCCGGGAAGGACCGGGCCTTGTGCGGCTCGTATAGGCCCATTTCGCTCCTAAATGTCAACCTTAAGCTATACACGGGGATTTTGGCGTCCAGACTGGCCCTGCACCTCCCCGGTCTGGTGGAGGCGGACCAGGCTGGCTTTGTGCCCGGCAGGCAGACGGATGACAATACCAAGGGGGTGGCGCATGTTCTAGAGAAGGCCTCGAGGATCCCGGGGGAACGGATGCTGCTGTCAGTTGATGCGGAGAAGGCCTTTGATAGGGTCCATTGGCCGTATCTCGAACTGGTTCTCAGGAAACTGGGAATTGGCGATAAATTCCGCACTATGGTATTCAACTGCTATAAATATCCTTCAGCGTCTGTGCGAGTCAACGGGTGTAGCTCCCGTGGCTTTGCCATCGAACGCGGCACGAGGCAGGGCTGCCCCCTCTCTCCGCTCCTGTTTGCTCTCTATATGGAGCCGTTTGCCCAAAGGATCCGCCACAATCCGGATGCTATTGGGATCAAGATGGGCCAGTTTGTCCACACAGTCAGCCTCTATGCGGACGATGTCCTGCTGACCTTGGACGACCCTAGGAGGTCCTTACCCGCCTGCATCCAAGAGTTGGATGCCTTCGCACGTGTGGCCGGCTTCAAAATGAATATGAGCAAGTCGGTGGCTTTGGATGTGTCTTTGGCTGAGGACACTAGGAGGGATCTCCAGCGACTCTTCCCTATGCAGTGGTCTTCGTCCCTGGTGCCATACCTAGGGATCCTACTGGCGCCCACATTGCCGGAGATGGTGACGGCCAATTACACTTCTCTCAGTAAAAAGATCAGGGAGGAGCTTGGCCGTTGGAGTAAGAGCCTCCTGTCCTGGTTGGGAAGAATCGCGGCGGTTAAGATGACGGTGTTGCCCCAGATATTGTATCTTTTTCGTGCCCTGCCTCTCCAGCCTCCAGTGGGCTGTATTCGACAAACGCAGGCTGACATCTCCCGCTTTGTCTGGCAAGGCCGCAAGCCGCGGATGAAGAGGGTCCTCTCCACGCTTGCCCCGGAAGCAGGGGGCCTTGGTATTCCGGACCTCCGTAAGTACTTTCAGGTGGCGCAACTACGCTACCTTGTGGAGTGGAGCAGGTGGGAGTCCGACAAGCATTGGCTTTTTCAAGACCAGGCGGTGGCGGGCCGCACCTTACAGGAGGTCCCATTCTTGCGCCGCGCCCATCGCCCTCCCAACCTTTACGCTTCTTTCGTTACGCGGGTCCCCTTGAGGGTGTGGGATGCAGTCTGCGAGGTCCGGGGCCTTACCACCTTCCCTTCACCGTTCACACCCATAGTGGGTAATCCGGACTTCTCCCCGGGGATGGAGCCGGGCGCTTTTTCCCATTGGACGACCGCGGGCTGCAGAGCGCTCTTCCAGGTCTACGGGCCGGAAGGCGTGGTTCCCTTTCAGCAGCTTCGGCAGGAATTCGGCCTGACGGAACTGGATAGACTACGCTACATGCAGGTTCGGCACTGGGCTCTCCAGCCACAGGTGCGTGACACCACTGCTCGTCAAATTACACCGTATGAGCGGTGGCTGGTGACCCGGACCTCCGATGCTAAATTGATTACTGATCTTTACAAGCATCTGCAACCCCCGCCGTTCCACTATTATAACCCGGGGAGGGAACGATGGCACAGGGAACTAGGTAGGACGCTCAGCCACAAGGAATGGGACAAGATCGCATACCGGGCACGACACTCTGCGTATCATACCGGCCTTACGGAGACCTTCACCAAAGTGTCCACGTACTGGTACTACACCCCGGAGAGATTGTGTGAGATGCATAGGCACACTGATAGGGGGTGTTGGCGAGGTTGCGGGCAGGTGGGGACCCTCTCACACATTCTTTGGGACTGCCCTGTGCTGACCGCCTATTGGAAGGAGGTCTTAGATGAGGTGGATAAGCACTTTGAAATCGAGCTTCCGCGCTTTCCGGCGTATGTCTTGCTGGGTCTCCCTAATGACCTAATGTACCCACTGAAGTCCCGCAGGGGCAGGCAGATCGCAATTGCGCTGGGGTCCGCGGTCCAGAATATCCTTATCCACTGGCGCACCACCACTGTCCCCTCCATTACGGGCTGGTTGCATAGACTCTGGCATGTGTTGGGAATGGAAAAGCTATCGCTCACGGTGGCGGGGGAGATAGACCAATTTGAGGAGCTGTGGCAGCCTTTCCTTGCGCTGCTAACCACCGAATTCAGGGAGCTCACTTGCCCGAGGTACCTCAGACTTCTAAGGCTGACGCCACCGGTGACTCCGGCGGAGTAGGATGAGTGGGGGGCGGGCTCCTGGGGGGCGGGGGGTGAGGCTTTGGGGCGGGTAGTCTTAGTGATGGGCCATTGGACGGGGAAGTTGGGGGGAGTTGGGGAGTTGTTTCTTTCTTCTTTGGGGTGGGGTTTCGGGAGGGGTGGGGTTGTGCCTTGCTGGGTTGCTATTTGCTTTCTCTGCTTAGATTTGGGGTGTTGGACATGCGCACAGGGGAGATACACGTTGCATTTCATTTTTTTCATTTATCATTGTTTCTCCTCTGGACCTACGAACTGTTCCACGACAACGCTCCTGATGTTGTGCCTTTTTCTTTTATTGTACTGTATGTAACCCTACCCTCCTGCTCCCTCCCCCATGTCCTTTTGTCTTAATAAAATGCTTTAAACCTAAAACATTAGTGAAGGAACACATAACATTGAATGGACAACACAGAGTGCACTTTATAGACATACACAAGACAAGACTTCACAATTCAGTAGGTGGTAAGGGAAACGGGAAAGGTAAAAACACTGTCAAAGATGTGTAAATGCCCCGCATTGATCTAGTTTTTGAAAGCAGGTGCAGATACCTCTACTGAATAGTTTCCCGTTTCCCTTACCACCTAATGAATTGTGAAGTCTTGTCTTGTGTATGTCTATAAAGTGCACTCTGTGTTGTCCATTCACTGTTATGTGTTCCTTTACTAATGTTTTGAGCAAAAAATGCGATTATACTTTGTTTGAATTGTGAAAAGTCACGTGACCCAGTCGGAGTCACTTGTGTGTTACTAGTCCCTAAAAAATACCCTCAGTCCCCTTCCCCCAGAAAACAATCTTTGCTAAAATTGTACAACAAAATAAAAAATATGATAAAAGCAAAATAAAAATAAATGAAATATAGTTGATAACTCAGACTGAAAGAGTGGTCTTTAAAATTGAGGATTTTCACTCAATCTTTTTCAGCTTTAATCTAATGCGCAGTACTGGCATCTTGTTTGTTGACTCTTGAATTGGCGCAGCCTTACTGCGCTATAGCCAGAACCCTCATTGTTTCCCTCTGGTCAGTGGAGTGGGCAGACGCCTTGCCAGAAAGTATCAACAGGTAAGGCGCCGTCCCCAGATCCACGTGATGCACGGTCACCTGCTGATAGGAATTATTGGTTATCTCTGTAGCACCAATGAAGACTGCACAGGCCTAAATTAATTGGATCAAAAGGCAAGGCACCACCCCACCCAGATCCACATGGGGCACTGGCTAGTCTAATTATTGGTATTGTCTATGACCATCATGCGCACCCCACTGTTAGCATTAGGTTAGTACCTGAGCTCACCTGATTCGGTTGATTTAATGATTCTCTTGGAGCGACCAGCGTTCATATATTGTGTATTTTTCGGTAGACAGTTTGAGCACAGGCTTCCTAACTGCTCACTCGCCGCACCTCCTCCTAGCGCACCTCAGGGTGGTTGTGAGGTGCTATAATGTGTGACTAATGCTTTTTAGTGCAGTGATGCAGCCAAGAGCACTAACATGTGTTAGTTTAACCCCTGATGCATGGTACTTGACAGGGCTGTACAAGACTGGAGGCTACCATTATGCAATAACCTCTTATTGCTGCCCAACGTGCAGCCCTTTAACCCCTTCACTGCGGCGGATATTCCGCCGCAGTCCTAAGGGGGCAGGGCGGCCGCACGGCGCTCCCGTGCTCGTGACGGAACCGCTCCGTCACAAGCCTCGGGCGCGCTGTGCTTGTGACGGCACGGTTCCGTCACGGCCCCGCCCGCCCAATAGAACGCTCAGCGCAGGCGCGGAATTCGCGCCATGCAGGCACGGCGAGCGGGCCGTGACGGAACTGTTCCGTCACAAGCACAGCACACCCGAGGCTTGTGATGGAACGGTTCCGTCACAAGCATGCAAGGGGTTAAAGAAAATTACACAAATACATCATAAACCATTAATTCCATTTTAGAATGCTCAAACAGTGTATATATCCAAGACACGCAATCATATTCCTCTTTTATTAGCATCTCCTAACAAATAAGTACATGCATGCTTTCTTACATTTAAACAGCAATATGTGTCCTGTGTTTTCTTTCATTTGCTAACCTTTCCCATTTATGGACTGGTCGTTATTTTTATTTGACTTATAAAGTTTTGTATTCCTTTTTAGGTTTCGCGTGCACAGCACTTGCGCTGTGCTTGTAAAATCTATTGTATTAAACATATCTTAAAAGGGGCTTTAATCCTGCCCCCTTGCTTTCCATTGGTTCCTGTGCTTGTCACTTTACTTGTCCCCCATTTGTATTGGCTGTAGCATGCAGTTTCCTGTTGTTTCTGTGTTGCTCCTCGAGTGCTTCTCTTATCAGTTTCCCGGCGTCGAAGTAGTGTTTTCTCCCCTTTGTGGAACTTTTTCGGTCGAGGACCGGAAATGCTGGCTTGTCAGCTTCCCGGAGGAGATCGTATGCTGTGTAGTAGACAGTTTAGTCCCGCCTCTCAGCTCCGTTCGCTTTCATTGGCTGGCTTCCTAAACAGAGGCCAGCCATTGGAAGAGAAGTGAGTCATTCCAAACAAGCCCCGTCTTTTTCGGATTTGGGGGCGTCATTTTTGCTGTTCTTTAGCTCGTGACGTTGTCCGTCACTCAGGACAGCAAAACACGCCCCCAAATCCGAAAAATTTTAGAAGCTCGAGGCAGCCATTGTTGCCCAGCCGGCGCCGAGTACGGTGATGCTACCGCTTTCCACCCACACTAGTGCCGCTTCCTCTGCTCTGACACGGGGAGTCAGGTAAGTTTTATTTTTTTTTTAAATGTATTTTTTAACGCCCCGCGCCAGGCCCGGCCCCTCCCCCCGCCAGTCCCGTCCCCCCCCCCACGCCAGTCCCGTCCCCCCTGCGAGTGTCTTAAATGAAGGCCGGTCCGTGATCAAAGTGAAGCCCCGAGGGCCGGTATTGTATCGTCACCGGCCCTCGATCTCCAGAAGTGATGCGGGCATGCTTTAAATTCACTGCCGACTGCCCGAGGCCAATGGAGCCGCATTAGGCGTTTCCCAGGGCTGGGCGATGCAGGCCCCTGCTCCGGATTCCTCCTGCTCCGGTTGATGTGCCCCATGGCTTCCCTTGTGGTAGGTTCTCTAATTTGCCTCTTGCCTGCTGAGCGTGCTCTCAGAGGCACAGTCCGCTCCACTCGCTGCCTGTCCCAGCCTGCTCTGTTCTCAGCTGAGCTCTGGAACACGAGCCTGAGGTGCTGATAGTCTGGTGTCTACGCCCGCCCGCACAGGATCTCAGCATCGGGGAGGGGGGGTGCTAGACTGGAGTGCGGGTAGCAGCTGGTATCTGGCGCTCTGCCAACATACATTGTCCCCTGCCTACCTCCTCCACTCCTGGCTCAGCTCCCCCTCGCCTCCGGGCTCCCATGCAGCGCCCTCAGTGAAGTCAGAACCTGAGCCTGAGACCATTGTGGAGGGGAGCGCTGCCGGCGGGCCATGTCCTGCTGATTTGGGAGCTGGGTTGGCCGGGTCACATGTACGCCATTACAGGCGTCTGGTACCGGAGCCTGCTTACAGGGGGCATTTCGCAAATCTTACTTCCTCACCTCGTGTACAGAGCTGAAGCGCTAAGGGGAGCTGTGAAGCGTCTTTTTTTTTGCATTAAATGCCACACACACACAGAGCTAGTCTAGGGATTTACGGAGCCCGGGCCTGCTGCTGACTGACTCTCTTTGTCCCTCAGTAATGGTCCCTGCATGCGCTGATTGTGAGCGCTGAATCCGCACTTGGCCAGGGTTACCCCTGCCCTTCTGTGGTGGCACATTTACTGCTCCTCTTGAGTGAGGGTTAAACGCATGATCTGTGCCCCCCCCCCCGCTATCCCCCCGCTGCTTCCCCCTGCTCCTCTGTGCCCTTACACGCGCCTCCTCCGCTTCCCTCTCCTTCATCTTTCATTTGAGTGTCGTGTTTGCACCGCCTAGTTCCTTCCATGCCCCCCCATTACCCTCCTTGTTTCCAATATGTTTGGTAATAAATTTACATTTGAATCTTTCGTGTACTAGCGTGGGTTTATGGTCCGGGTTTGCCTAGTCTACAATGTTTTGCTCTTCGAAATCTACTTCACTCTTCATGTGACTGTGTAAGGCTTTGTATCGGTTTTCTCTTCTGCAGAATGCCTTTCTGTACCTCAGCTATTTAACATAAGCGATGAAAGTACTGTCCTAACACCTGTCCCTCCCTTGTGTCCCGAGAGACTTGGGTTACGGCTTGTTCATGGTTCGTGGAATTGTTCCCCCCCCCCGCGAGTCCCGCAGTTTGTATTGACAGCACGACTCCCAGCTGCTCTTGAAGTGCTCTTTATGACTTTCATAGGGAACCGTTCTACATGAATGAGATTCGAAGCCCTGTATTCTCTTTGCAGTGCATCACGTCAGTAAAAACCAAAACCTGGCTTCGGTACCTGTGTCTTCCTTCACTTCCTGTGTCGGTCCTTCACTTCAGAGCATATCTATAGGTACGGGGGGAGCCTGGGGGTGACAGGGCGCGTTATAATTTTGTATGACTCACTCAGATGGCCGAATTAGACCGACATACATTCAACATTGTGCCCAGAGCACAGAGCGAGAGTCTGCTGTTGTACGTGTGATGCAACAAATATAAACCGGTCCTGCTGTAACTGCCACTACCTCCTTTTGTCTTCTTTTCCCCTTCCCATCTCCTGCATTACTCTGCTAGCTTCCCCAATTCCCTCCGCTCTTCCTTTTCTCTGAGGCTTTCCTCAGTCTTTGTCCTGCTTTCTCATCCTACTTACTTTCTTCTCTCTCTTTCCTTCTTTCTCTGTTTGTTTCGTGCACACCAGCTCTCTTAGTTAGTTAACCGGCTCTCAGGTTACACAAGCACGTTTCATTTTTCTCACACTTTAGATCAATGTTTTGTGAATAACATGACAAACATTACTAATATGCCGACCCAGTGCGCACTCGAGAAATAAGTCCTAATAGCATAAATGCATATGGAGGAGAGTGAAAGATAAGCCTCGGTTGTTGGGTGTGTGAGTGTGGGGGGGTATCTCGAGCTCCATTTGTACAATTGAGGAAAAGGAGAAACTAGGCGTAGGAAAAAGGAGTAATACTCTATTAATGTTTCTTAGTTAGGGGGTTTGAACCCGCCCCTATTGACATTGTAAATGACAATGCCATTTATTTAACGATTAAACTGTTGGCAATGTAAATGACAATGCCATTTATTTATGATTTAAAAAAAATGTTTAAAAAAATGTAATGAGCAATGCCAATAGCTCTACCTTTAATAATGCCGAGACCATTGCATTGTAAATGCTTGTTTAGCTCTAGCCTAGGAGGCGTTTGTGCTGTCTCTAAGATCATCCAGTACAGCTTAGATCCCATTCTAAAGACGTTGCAATGGTAGGAGGAGGAGCCCTTCACCTTCGCCTAGGTCTTCACTCTTCTCAGAGAGATACCACAGCTCACAGTGCAGCCACTCCGCGGACTCGACAGCTCCTGCTTTACAGCAGCTAACGGCCAGCACCCTGGTGCTTCCTCTCACCACCTCCCTCCAGGTAAGACCCTGCTGTAGGCATCTGTCTGAAGAAGGCATTTACTACAGTGCAGTGCATTTCTCCTGAGCAACTCATGGAGCACCCCGCCATTCGTGCCACCCCTTCCCCATCCCTAGCAGGAACTCTTCTGGCCATCTCCTCTCTCTCACACATCCACTTCTCTCTTTCGATATGCTTGCTGAACTATAAAAAGCACACACAGCTGGAGGGGCTTGGATGGGAAGCGCTCAGTGCTTTCATGAGTACAGATAGCTGTGCAAAGCCATAAAGACAGCAGGTACTATAGCAATAGGGCTGCACATGTGGAGCACCCTTCTAATGAAGACTGCACAGAGCTTTGTGAAGAACCACTACCTGTGTTGCTGAGCCTTCGAAGTCCATGGGAGCCCAGGATCAGCAGACCGGTGAGCTTAGTTGCTGTGCCTGCAGATGCAGGGAAGGGACTCCTTCACTTCAAGGGAGATTCCTTTAGGGTGTCTTGGATGCCCACAGGCCTTGTAAGGTTCCTGCATGGTGCACAGGCACGGACGTTGCAGCAGACGAGCAGGGCGATGAGCAGCAGGAGTCTTCCCGGCTGCAGCCTTGATGCCCAGAGCGAAGATCAGAGTGCCCGGATTGGTGTCATTACAACGCAGGCTATTACAACGCCTGCTGTTACAACGCGTTTTTTACATCGCATACCACTACAACGCATAGTGCTTTTAAGCGCTGGATAGTGATTTATTTAATTTACTATTCCAACTCCAGCCCCCGTGGATAGTAGGGAAGGTGTTGGATAGTAAATTAAATATATTCCCTATACTAGAGCGCCCCCCAGCGCAATGCGTTGTAATGGTTTGCGTTGTAATGGTTGCGTTGTAATTGTAGTGCGTTGTAATAAATGCGTTGTAAGTGATGTTTCCCGAGTGCCCAGACGGTTGAAGAAGAAGTGGTGTCTTGAATTGAATCTTGTCCCACAACAAATCTAGAGACCCACCCTCAGGAAAGCCCTTAAGTCCCATAAGGAAAGTGTTGGGACGATTCAGGGTTCCCTCCCAGGGGAGAGGTCAGACAGAGGGGAGGATACTCCCATGTCCTTTGTCCATTTTTGCGCCAGATCTGGAGCCAGCGGCTGATTTGAACTGGACTATGCAAGGAGGGCACCAAGTGTGCCCTTCAAGCAGACTGAGTGGCACTGGCAAGCGCTCCCACCCAGCCCCAATACACGGAACCCTGTCTGGGAGGTGGTCACACCTCCCTGTGACAGGATGCCTATTGTTCTGTCTTCCCCCTTTCGAGCTTGGCTCAGCAGCAGCAGGAGGGCAGATTTGTTTCGTGCACACCAGCTCTCTTAGTTAGTTAACCGGCTCTCAGGTTACACAAGCACGTTTCATTTTTCTCACACTTTAGATCAATGTTTTGTGAATAACATGACAAACATTACTAATATGCCGACCCAGTGCGCACTCGAGAAATAAGTCCTAATAGCATAAATGCATATGGAGGAGAGTGAAAGATAAGCCTCGGTTGTTGGGTGTGTGAGTGTGGGGGGGTATCTCGAGCTCCATTTGTACAATTGAGGAAAAGGAGAAACTAGGCGTAGGAAAAAGGAGTAATACTCTATTAATGTTTCTTAGTTAGGGGGTTTGAACCCGCCCCTATTGACATTGTAAATGACAATGCCATTTATTTAACGATTAAACTGTTGGCAATGTAAATGACAATGCCATTTATTTATGATTTAAAAAAAAAGTTTAAAAAAATGTAATGAGCAATGCCAATAGCTCTACCTTTAATAATGCCGAGACCATTGCATTGTAAATGCTTGTTTAGCTCTAGCCTAGGAGGCGTTTGTGCTGTCTCTAAGATCATCCAGTACAGCTTAGATCCCATTCTAAAGACGTTGCAATGGTAGGAGGAGGAGCCCTTCACCTTCGCCTAGGTCTTCACTCTTCTCAGAGAGATACCACAGCTCACAGTGCAGCCACTCCGCGGACTCGACAGCTCCTGCTTTACAGCAGCTAACGGCCAGCACCCTGGTGCTTCCTCTCACCACCTCCCTCCAGGTAAGACCCTGCTGTAGGCATCTGTCTGAAGAAGGCATTTACTACAGTGCAGTGCATTTCTCCTGAGCAACTCATGGAGCACCCCGCCATTCGTGCCACCCCTTCCCCATCCCTAGCAGGAACTCTTCTGGCCATCTCCTCTCTCTCACACATCCACTTCTCTCTTTCGATATGCTTGCTGAACTATAAAAAGCACACACAGCTGGAGGGGCTTGGATGGGAAGCGCTCAGTGCTTTCATGAGTACAGATAGCTGTGCAAAGCCATAAAGACAGCAGGTACTATAGCAATAGGGCTGCACATGTGGAGCACCCTTCTAATGAAGACTGCACAGAGCTTTGTGAAGAACCACTACCTGTGTTGCTGAGCCTTCGAAGTCCATGGGAGCCCAGGATCAGCAGACCGGTGAGCTTAGTTGCTGTGCCTGTAGATGCAGGGAAGGGACTCCTTCACTTCAAGGGAGATTCCTTTAGGGTGTCTTGGATGCCCACAGGCCTTGTAAGGTTCCTGCATGGTGCACAGGCACGGACGTTGCAGCAGACGAGCAGGGCGATGAGCAGCAGGAGTCTTCCCGGCTGCAGCCTTGATGCCCAGAGCGAAGATCAGAGTGCCCGGATTGGTGTCATTACAACGCAGGCTATTACAACGCCTGCTGTTACAACGCGTTTTTTACATCGCATACCACTACAACGCATAGTGCTTTTAAGCGCTGGATAGTGATTTATTTAATTTACTATTCCAACTCCAGTCCCCGTGGATAGTAGGGAAGGTGTTGGATAGTAAATTAAATATATTCCCTATACTAGAGCGCCCCCCAGCGCAATGCGTTGTAATGGTTTGCGTTGTAATGGTTGCGTTGTAATTGTAGTGCGTTGTAATAAATGCGTTGTAAGTGATGTTTCCCGAGTGCCCAGACGGTTGAAGAAGAAGTGGTGTCTTGAATTGAATCTTGTCCCACAACAAATCTAGAGACCCACCCTCAGGAAAGCCCTTAAGTCCCATAAGGAAAGTGTTGGGACGATTCAGGGTTCCCTCCCAGGGGAGAGGTCAGACAGAGGGGAGGATACTCCCATGTCCTTTGTCCATTTTTGCGCCAGATCTGGAGCCAGCGGCTGATTTGAACTGGACTATGCAAGGAGGGCACCAAGTGTGCCCTTCAAGCAGACTGAGTGGCACTGGCAAGCGCTCCCACCCAGCCCCAATACACGGAACCCTGTCTGGGAGGTGGTCACACCTCCCTGTGACAGGATGCCTATTGTTCTGTCTTCCCCCTTTCGAGCTTGGCTCAGCAGCAGCAGGAGGGCAGATTTGTGTCTCTGGTTGGCAGTAGCCATGTTGTGCTGTCCAGGTCTAGAAGACTGCTACCGGGAGCACTGAGAGCCTCCCGGAGGAGCTATACAGTGCATGGAATCATACATGATAGGGTTCGTTACAGCCAGTTTTAAGATGGTCATCAAGTAATGACACAGTGCCCCTCCATATGTTGCATGGCTATCTCACAGCCTGGGAGAATGGACTCCATAGGCTGTAGGGGTGTCCCGCTCATTCAGGGGCACCATCACATTTAGAACCAAGCACCCTACCTTCAGGATTGAAAAGCCCACCTGAGGGGTGACTTATAGGTTTCAAGTGCAGTGGCCTTAGATATAAGGAAACCTATATCTTTTGTAAGTGGTGCTAGCACCAGCTTACACAGGCTGCAATGGCAGGCCTGTAGTTACAAATTGAGTGGTCTCCCGTGGGTGGCATAATACATGCTTCAGCCCATGGGGAACCCCTGGTGTACCTATGCCCTGGGTACCTTAGTACCATATACTAGTAACTGACAAGGGTACACCATTAACCAATCTGGGATTTACCTTAGTACTTACCATACCAGTTTAGGGGAGAAAGCACAGAGACTGGGGTCCTGATAAGCAGGATACCAGTCAGAATAGTCAGAAACAACATTTCATCAAGCAAAAAGTGGGGGTTACCATTAAAGCAAGTCCTGCTTTCCTACCAGGGGTGAAGTTAAGCAAGCTTAAAATGTACCTTAAATCCTAGTTGCATAGCATTGTGAAATTCTGCGTCGAGGATGTGTTGCGCAGCAGCAGTTTCAAAGAAGCTGCAGGGCTGCGATGCAAAGTCCTGTGTTATTATCGAGGATTCCGTTGGCAAGGGGCTTGCAATACAAAGTCCTGTGTCAAGGTTGCGTTGCGCAGCGGCAGTTCTGAAAAAGTTGCGGGCTGGGATGCAAGGTCCTTCTTTGGGAAAACATCCCACAGTGATGGTTCAGATGCGGCTGCAAGGAGCTGCTTTGTACTGAATCAGTTCTGGTCACTGGTCCACAGTTGGGCTGGCAGAGCACCTTCAGGCCCATTTACAAGGGTCCAGCACTAGGGTGCCACCAATGGGGGCGGCAAGTCTCACTGCAGATAGAAGTGCTACGTGCAAAGTGGTTTGAGCCTTTTTTGTCCATGAGGTTCTGATCAGGAGGCCAGCCAACTAGACGTTAGTCAGTCTGCTTGCCCCTTCGTTTAATATGCAAGTCCAGTCCTTACTCAAGCAGCCAGCCAACAGAGTAGAAGTCCTTCTTGCAGAGCAGCACACCAGTTCTTCTGAGTCTTCCACAGGTCCAGAGGTGTACTGAAGAGTTGGGACAAAGGGTTCAACATTTATGCCTGTTGCCAGCTTTGAAGTAGGAGAAGGTTCTCCAGGTTTTCATCCCAGAGGTGTTTGGAATTTCCCGCCTCCCTTCCCTGGCCCCAGCTAGGTTAGGGTCACAAAAGACTAGATTCAACGCCTTTGATAGTGCGCGGAGACAGGGGGCCAATTCCAACAGTCATCAACTTGTGGCAATTGTTCTTTGTTCTTCTTCTTCATGGAGATAGCCATTATCTTTCTGCGTTTTGGTTCCAAAATAAAGTTATCGCTTGGTGTCGAATTCCACGGGGGTATACAGAAAGTCCCTCAATCCTTACTCAGATCCTAAGGAAAGATATGGAAAGTTTGCAACTACCTTGTAAGTCAATATTAGTCCAATGCATTGATGACCTACTAGTGGCATCAAAGACAAAAAAAGATTGTAAATTAGATGCAATTGAACTCCGGAACAATCTTGCTGGCAATGGTCACAAGGTTTCCCTGACAAAAATGTAGTACAGCAACTTATCTTGGTCACCATATTGAGAAGGAGGCAAGGAAAATCTCCAAAGAATAAGTTTCTACAATCCTAAAGATGAATCCTCCAGCCATCCAGAGGAAAGTGAAAATGTTTTTGGGAATAGTTGAGTAACGTCGTCAGAGGATTCCAAACTTTTCTCTAATTGTCAAGGCTTTAGTGAGATATCCTCGCAGTGCTATCAAGGATCCAGGGCCATTTGATGGTTAATGCATAAAGGCCTTCCGAGAATTCAGAGAAAATCTTTCTAGTGTACCCGACCTCAGAATTCCTGATTATGAGAAGGAGTTTTTTTTCAGTTTTTTCATGGAAAAAGTGAGGTGTACATTGTCCATGTTAATCCAGAACAATGATGAAGTTATTCAGCCTTTCGCATACTTCTCTCCTACATTACTTCCAATACCCACTGCTCTTCCTGGGAGTGAAGAAATTGCCATGGGTCATACAATCATTGTATTTGTTCCTCATTCATTTGGGAATTTTCTGACTTGTAGTCAAACTCAGAAGCTGACAAATAACCACTGTATAAAGTGTGAACAAACAATACTGGTAGCTGAAATAATTTTTTAAGAGGTGCAATACCCTACACCTTGCAATGCTGCTGATTCCAAACAATGCTGAAGATGATGATGAAGACCCTGACAATTGTGTTAATGTAACACATTTATGCTCCAAGCTGTACCAAATCTCAAAAATGTTCCCCTTGAAATGGCTGATCAGACTTTGTAGATGGCTCTTGTCTGAGAGACTTTCAAGGAATGCTGAAAGAAGCCTATGCATCTATTCCGTTTCTGAGATCATTGATTAGTCATACTTGTATGGCGTAACTTCAGAACAAGTAGCAGAGTTAATCGCCCTGACAATAGCTTACTGACTAACAAACGAATTGAGCATGACAAATTACATAGACAGCCAGTACGGCTTTGGAGTGTAACATGATTTTGGACTGCTATGTTCAGAAAAGGCCCTCATGACATCTTCTGGTGCTCCCATTAGGAAGGGTTTATACAATCTAGATCTATTGGAAGTGATTTAACAACCTAGAGAAAACCCAGTGGTGAACTGAATAGCCCATAAGTTATGTTATGTTATGTTATGTTAAAGGCATTTCTAAAGCGCAACAGCTGCCCCAACAAAGGAGCGTCCCGGCACTAAGTCTGGTGATGACATGGAGACAATGGAAACAAATACGCTAATGAGGTTGCTAATAACTGCGTCCTTGAAAGGGCAACTGTAAGATATGTGGAGCAGAAACAAATCGACGATTCATAATAACATGAATCTGAACCTTATGTAAACACTGATGATGATGCCAGTGGTTTCTTGTTGAATCCAATCCAAACAACATTGAGTGAGTTACGAGAGGTGCAGGAGGAAGTACCAGAGGATGAAAAGAAAAGATGGGAATTAACTGGTTGTAGGAAAAAATGCAATATTGTTTAGGTTGCCTCATATCGTCAACTTGATTTGAGAGACTCTATGCTATACTCCAGACACGCTATTTTCAGCAGTCGTATAAGATTTGTGTCAAACATGTGTTACTTGCCCAAGAAATAATCAGGGAAAGTGAATATTAGTTATCATGAGTCAAGTGGGGAAATCAGAAGGCCTATTTATAGACTTCAACCAAACTTCAAAGAGATGCTCGTTTATAGTGGGGTCAGAAATGTTCTTGTGATTGTCTACTTGTTTTCTAAATGGGTTGAAGCCTACCCAACCAAGCAAAGTGACAGCATAATTGTGGTCAAGCTCCTGTTGAGGTAATTAATACCAAGGTTTGGTTTGCATACTTCTAATGAGTCGGATTGAGGAATTAAGTTTTGTAAATGGTATCGTAAAATTGTTGTGTACTGTTCACCAGATTGAACAAAGATTCCACTGTAGTTACTGACCATAAGCATCAGGCGTTGTTGAGAAAATGAATGGCCCCATCAAACCAAAATTTGCCAAGGTGGGAGCCTCCACTAATCTTAAATGGGCTGCTGCCCCTCCCCTTGTTCTCATGAGCATTAGAATTACTCCAGATAAAAGATTGGTCTAGTGACCCAGGAGATGGGTAGAGCCATGAGAGTTGCGTATGTCCCCTCAGCAAAACTTCTATCATTTTGTTGGATTACTGGAAAGGTGTGGCTGATGTGGTGAAATCTGTCTCTCATCAGGTGAATTTGGCATAGCACTGACAAAAGACAATCAGTGCCATTCATTACAACCAGGTGATTGGATCCTAATCAAGAAGCACATCCGCAAGAAATGATTTGAACTGAGATGGATGGGACTGCTTCAAGCAGTGCTTGTGACTACCATTGCGGTAAAGTGTGCTGGAATCCTGCGGTGGATCCATGCACCTCACACAAGAAAAGTGAAGAAGGTGGATGTAGAAGGAGTGACAGAGTTAAGCTCAAGTTTGCTGCATTGATCCAAAGGAGGAAGAAGTAAATATTAAAACGGGTGAGTTCAGTTAGTAAATCATATTGAAGTGCTGTTGCAAAATCATATGTAACTTCAAGAAATAGTCTCTGATCCAGTTAGTAAGAAAGTGAGACATGAGTCTCAAGAACCGCTCTGGAAAGCAATTCACAGTGATCCTGTGTGCAGATGCTGATAAAAGCACAAATTTGACTCTGAGTGAAGATGATTTAGCAGTAGTCATAAGTGAAGACAGAAAGGTCAAGAGAGTGCATCAATGAGATAAGTGGCCTGAAGCAGTGACAAGAACCAGTAAAAGGCGACACTGGAAGAATGAAAGATCAGCGTCACCCAGAGAAGAACCAGAAACAATTGAAATTGATTCTGAGAACAGTAACAGTGAATTACCTGTTGCAAAAAGACAAACAAGAAAATGAATCCCAAATAGAAAGTATACATTACTTGAGTGGGCCTATCTAGCATATGTGTCAAAAGAAGAAGAGGAGTTAGAAACTAACAAACTGTTTTTAATTTATCTTTGAAGATGAACCAGATAAAGAAAGACCACCTTGCTCTGCTGAGTGAGTTTGTTAAATAATATAATGAGAGAGGAGTGAACATTTTGAGGAGTTATAATGATAAAGGTGAGATTAGAACACAAATTAGAGAACAGATTGTAGTTGAAGAGAAATCTAGACATTCAAATATGCATCCAAGGTTGAGAAAGGAGCATGAGAGAAGGGGTGAATTAGGTTTGGTGCATCATGAACCTAAGGGAGCTAGGCCAATAGAGTTTATTGGAAAGCGTGAGTGTGAAAGGAGGTATATTGTTAATGATAAATGGCTGGTTGTAATTTATTATGTGTGTGGAAAAATTAGCTATTTTAACCCACCTCATAATTATGTGGGCACTTGCTATTTAGCTTTTGTATTCCCAAGGGGTTACCTTGTGAATATGATGATTGATGCTATTGTTTTGAAGAAGATGAAACAACGATTTGGACAAATTGTGCTGGATGTGGTAGGAGCTATAATTCTGTATATTGGAGTGGCTGTGAATGGTGTGAAAATCACAAGATTATGCTTGTAAATCACCTTGCTTCTAAGACTGATGGTGGATTAACCCAGATAAATTAGTTAATTGCTATGCACCTGATGATTATGCAGTGCCACCTTGCTAGACATCATTCTCACAAAGGAGGGAGAAGTCTGTAGAGGTTTGAAGGTGAGAGAGTGCTGTACCTTCATTCCAGATAACAGTCAGATTATTAGCATATATGTAACTAACATAACTAACGTTTTTTGTGAAGTTAAAGCTTTTGAAGAGTATGTCTTGTGGGAATAAGTGGGTTCTTGGTTTGGTGAGGTTATAAGGGGCTTTAGAAAGGCTGGTGAGTTGTTTGGCAGCTTGGCAGAAGACATACTGGGGGTCATATGAACTCGTATAATTATTGTGGTAATTTGTGAAATTGTTCTATTTCTCTTGTTCAAATTGTCTGAATTAATTATTTAAAATGGGAATAAATTGGGGTAAGAGGAAAAAGTGCAAAATGGAGATGGAAGAAGATTCCAGAGACCAAGTCTATCATCAGTTGTGGATGTTAGAGGAAGCGGGACACAAGAAATAGAAAGCGATGTAGACTGTATTGGAAATACGTTGGGGTTTTAGTGATCATTGAATCATCAGCGGGGAAGATGACAACGTGTTTGTATATTTGACACAAAATGCACATTAGTAACAGTGTGCAGAGCAAGTAATTTACACTTGAATTCACATGTTTATACTGACATTCAACTATTGCAATTCAAAGATTTTGCCTTCAACATGTTAAAGTGCCCTTTTCTTGACTTATGCTAACTAGGCCTCAGTTAGGCCTCAAATCCATCATGTTCAAAATGGATGTCACAGCATCAACTTTACTTTAGTTTGTATTCTGTTGCACGTAGTTATACAAGATGTGGATTTGTTTCTATCTGAATAATATTGTTCTTGAAGAAGGGCCACTAGCTTTGGTACACTTTTTCAAGGACCTTCTGCTTGCATGCAGTATTGCATTCATTGAGGATAATTCACTGTTGTTTATGTGGCTAATCGGTTCTGACACCTCCAGACTACACTGGGGCAGATTGCTGAATCAATATTCATGCTGTGGATTAGTGCTAATATATGACGATTTTAAAATCTGTAATTCGATTTGTTGAAAATGTAATTCTTTGCTTACACCAGGGGGACTTTGAAGTCTTAATGCTTGTCTGTGGAGAAATTAGCAATATAAACCCTTGAATTTGGGGAAGAACAGGACCTCTTGAGAGACCTTTCCGATGCTAGTAGGGATGCTGTCGGATTACTTACTGATTTTGCTGCACATTTGAGACTTAGCCTGTTATTAATTTTGCCTATTACTCTGCATTGTTCCTTTTACTGAGAGCTTTCGAGATAATGTTTTTATGCATTAAATGAGCTTTGCTGCACCTCCACTGAACTATTTCTACTTTGCACTTTGAATTTGTAATAAACCTTCATGGTTTTTCTAAAGTCTGTCTGGAACTCATTTTTTGAGTCACTCCTCGTTTATTTTACTGTATTCTTGAAATGCTGCTTTGCACCTTATCCCTGGGGTAAATTGCCTCATTAAATTTAGTTTAACACCTTTCCTCAACCAGCCCACTCCTGGGTGCACCACAGGGATGTAAGATTTTAGGGTACAGCACATCCACAAGAGTTATAAGTCAAAGTGAGTCCAACCTGCAAGGCACCTTTGGTGTCAATTATGGGGTGTGGCATCTGGACCTGAGTTGTAGTATGCTGGATCATCTCATTTTTCAGGATTATCAACATCTGACTGAACAGGGAGCCCCTTTCTTGTTGTTCTTCTTGTGTAACATTGTACATGTTGCTGCAATATTACTTCCTATCTCAGGGGAATACTGAAGGGCACCACTACTCTTATGAAGATGACTAAATCTGGCCTTCAGAACACCAGTTGTGTGCTCTGTTGCTGCCATTGTATGTCATTGCGCAATGCATATCTTCTTTGCCGTGAAGTAAGGTGTCATAATACAAAGACGTATAGCATATGCACAGTCACCTGCAACAGAGATAATGAAATATAATTCTTTTAAATAACATTGTAATTTGATAGTGGAACATCAACTTACCAATAAGTAACCATCTTCTGAGACACAACTCGCAAAACGTAGTTTAATATACAGGAGTCATGTGTACTCCCTGGAGTCTTAACTACAAGTTCTGCAATTACTCACTCTGCATTTGCATAATATTTGATTGTTTATTGAAAGCCGACTTTTGCAATTATGGCATGGATATCCATGGGTGCTCTTTGGACAAATTAAAACATGTAGCATACATTCAACCTATTATTTAGAAGAATTTGTAATGCAATAACATTGCAAGATGGTTTGCTGCAATAGTTGAGGATTGTTTGAAAATGCAATGTTTGTTAATTCTACTAGCCCCCCGATCCCTCCAATGCACAAGCCCGCTGCAATGATCTAGCTGACTTCTTCTCTGAAAAAATCCAAACCATCTACTCTTCCTTCCCGCCTATCCCCACCTCTGCTCAAATAACAACTATCCCCTCCACTGATACCCACCTCATCACTCACCTGCAATCCTTTCCTCCCCTTACTCCCACTATACTAAATTCTATCTTACCACAGGTTAAATCAGGCTCCCCCAATGACCCGGCTCCCCCACGTACTCTGAATATAGTAAA
Source organism: Lissotriton vulgaris (assembly GCF_964263255.1). Classification (NCBI taxonomy): domain Eukaryota; kingdom Metazoa; phylum Chordata; class Amphibia; order Caudata; family Salamandridae; genus Lissotriton; species Lissotriton vulgaris. Next base: position 95,308,710 of record NC_141698.1, read on the forward strand.
CGACAACGTTTCCCCAACCGTACTCAAACTACTTAACTCCTCCCTAACCACTGGCTCAGTTCCACCCCCTTGGAAGTGCGCCTTAGTTAAGGCCCTTCTAAAAAAAAAACAACCTGGATCAGACAGACTTAAAAAACTATAGGCCAATCTCCCTACTTCCCTGGATGAGTAAAATACTGGAAAAACATATCAATACCGCACTAGTAGACTTCATGGAGTCTAACCATCTGCTTGATGACTCCCAAACTGGTTTTCGCCCCAAGTATGGGACCGAAACAGCGCTGTTGGCAGTGACGGAGGAGGCAAAGCAGATCTTGGACCAGGGAAGATCAGCCGCCATAATCCTCCTGGACCTAAGTGCCGCCTTCGACACTGTCAACCATAGCACACTACTCCTTCGGCTTGCGGACATCGGGATCTCAGGCAAGGCCAGGTCCTGGCTTGAATCCTTTCTTACCGATCGTTCCTTCCAAGTGTTCGAGGGTAACATCACATCCCGAGTAAGCCCCTGGTCTGCGGCTTCCCCCAGGGCTCGTCTTTGAGCCCGACATTGTTTAATGTCTATATGGGCCACTAGCTGAGGTAGTTCGTCCGTTTGGAATAAAAATCATCACCTACGCGGAAGACACCCAGCTAGTGGTGTCCCTTAACCAACTAGAATCAAACCCAGACAATCTCAAGATCTGCCTGGAAGAGGTCTCCAAATGGATGACCCTGTCATACCTCCAACTGAATGGTGAAAAAAACGAGCTAATGCTCCTACGCAAATCCTCCCCACTAGCTCTTAAATCACTCTGGCCCCCCACACTTGGTACACCCCCCACCCTTAAGGACAAAATCAAGAGTCTAGGCATTTGGCTTGACAAATCTCTCAATCTTAACGCCCAGGTCACTAAACTGTCGGCGACCTGTTTTGGCCCAAGCAGGCTAATTCGGAAGATTCTTCCTATATTGCCCTTTGAAGCTAGGAAAATAATGATCCAGGGACTTGTTCTTTCCAGACTGGATTTTGGAAATGCCCTGTACTTAGGAGCCCCCCAGTCCACCCTGAACACTCTCCAGATCGCACAGAACTGCGCAGCCCACACATTACTCCAAATACCCCGTCGTATCCCGGTTAAGACCGGACTGAGGAGCCTTCATTGGCTGCCAATAAGACGAAGAATTGAGTTCAAGGCATTCTGTATCTCCCACCGAGCCTACTGGAAAACAGGACCGCCCATTATCCATTCCCTGATCACTGGATATATCCCTGCAAGACATCTCAGATCATCGAACTCCTTCTTGCTGACAGTCCCCAGGATCAAGAAAGTCAGATGTGGAGGCCGAGCCTTTTCATACAACGCATCAAGGCTCTGGAATTCCCTTCTCCTCCACTAGTGCGCAGAACCCAACTTACTATCCTTCCGCAAACATTTAAAGACTCTGCTCTTTTCATACTATGACTAGCCTTCCCCCCACAACCCTCGCTCATAATTCTGTAGCGGTAGGACGCCTCAGGGTAGCTATCGCGCTTTATAAACCTTCTTTCCATTCCATCCCACTACATGAAAATCTTGAGACTGAACTCTACGAGACCTCTCCTACTGTGTCATCTAAACCATGATTACTACTTGAAGCCAGAAAGAGAAGATAACACAAAATTTGAACATGTGTTGGTATGGCCCAACATCAGCGTGTGTCCCAGCCTAACACTGGAGCTGACGTAACTGTAAGATCTAAAATAACATTGTTGATAAGCCTACTCTTCTCATAAATCTCTTCTTCACGCTGTTGAAATAAAGTTAATCATACTCTGAAACTTCACCCCTGTCTTCTTGTTCTTTGCTGTGTAGAGTAAACCCTCACACTCCGGGCTAAAGCATACAAAGCACCCATTGGGAAGAAAAAAAGGCACTTCAAAGTTCAAAATCCTTTTAAACTTTGCACTTGTTTACTACTTGTTTCCACTTGATGGTTATTTGTGATTGCAAATAGTATCAATCAGTATCTCTATTTGGCAACACCAGCATTCTACCACTCTGCAGTGCCAACTGCAGGCTCCTAATAAAACCTTTGCACCACACTTATTTATTTATTTATTTATTTATTTTTGCACATTAAGGACTGTGTTCATGCAAGGTGCACTTCAAAGGTAGATAATCCCAGTGTAAGACAATAAAACACACTCTTTTCAGAGAAGTTGCCATGCTTAGTCTTTAAAAATACAAGATTGAAAATATGCCAAACTCAAAAGCCCATAAAGAAAGTGAATGAATTGAATCCAGGGTACCGTCTTATAAATTGATCACAATACTTCGAAATTAAAAAGAATTCTATTATGTCATGTTCACACTTCAATTTCGTTATATGTGGCAATGCTAATTTTTCCCAAACCATTTTTCACAACCTGGTCATGAACAGTAGAATATGTCTTTCCTCTGGATAGTTTTCTGGAGATACTTAGGCCCCCATTAGGATGGCAGGCGGACTTTGCCCGCCTGCCATTCTCACGGTACTAGGGACCGTCTGCCATAAGGGCGGTGCTGAAAGCACCGCCTGCCGCAATGGTGAAGATACATGTTGTGCATTTCAAAGCACAACGTGACAGGCACCGCGCGGTGCCTGCAACGTTGTTCTTTTAAATGCTGGGGGGTACCATAGGTACCCCCCATGTGCACCCCCCACCCCCCGGAGTCCTTGGGGGCCCGCAACGGGCCCCCGCAGGAAGTCTCCACATGCCTTTCTGTGGCGGCATTGCGGCCACGGAAAGGCATTGACAAATGCCCATACTAATATGGCTGGCTGTGTCTGATAGACACTGCCACCATATTAAACCTTTTTCGCCCCGGTCGCAAGGCGACCGGGGCGGAAATGCGGCGGATGGTCTTTCCATCCACCGCGGACCCCCCAGCCATCTTAATATGGCGGGGGGTCATTGCAGCAAGGATGGCGGGCGGATCGCCCCCCACCAGGCCGGCGGTGGCTACCGCCAGCCTCGCAGGGGCGATCCACCCGCCATCCTAATGGGCCCTATAGCTTGCTAATTGCTGGAGTCTATACTTGGCTTATTATACAATAAACCTACTTGATACCATCATTGGACATATTGCATGTGCGGTGTTGTTTATGTTTTTTGGAGCGATTTTCAAAGATAAAAAAATGGTTTACAGATAATTGTGTTCAAAGTATGTGGGGATACATCACGTTTTGATACCCGAGGTATTTGAAATGTCATCTAAGGCTTATTCAGCAGCTTTATGAGTAGTGTAAGGTTGCACTATAAGAAAGTAGACATACAGCATCAAGTGTTGGTAATCTGTGGTTCTCAGCACCTGGAGATCTTTCTGGTGGTAATCTAATGTAAGGTACCTGTCCCATCTGGGACTCAAAGGAGGAAAACACATGTTTATCTTCCGTCCTGAATGATTTACATTGCTTTCACTCATTGCCAAAGATCAGCACTTCGGCCCTGTCAGTGTTGAGCTTCAGGCAGTTGGTCTTCATCCAGTTGGCAAGGTTCTTCATGCATTTGTGGTGAAAAGTTTCAGCTACAGCGTTGCAGAGTTTCTATGATGTAGGGATGGTGTTCTTGGGTGCCGCAGATCTGTTCGAAATTTTATTAAAAAATAGCACATCTTTCATACCCATTTTCCAAAATCGCACCATCATTTAGAGATTCAAAGCTCTCCGATCATAAAGAGTTTTGATAGTAGGGCTCACCAGTGGGTTAGCAGTAAAGTGCCCAAAAATAACACAGAGCTTTGGAGTGGCAGAGGTCACTGGATTGTTGGATTACGTTTATACAGCATTGGAATTTAGCCTGAATGCTCTTATGGAAGTTTCAGGGACAAGTGCTCCAGGACCTGGTCTGGCACTGTTCCTTAAGGGTAGAGTGATACAAATCATTTCTGGAACAGGGAGAGCCCCACTGCATCCTTTTTGGAATCCGGGGACCCCCACTGAGTCGTAATTGGAAGCCGAGGACCCTGAGCTTAAACATTTTCGATGATTTAAACTGCAAAACAATACACAAAAAATACAGAAACAAACGTTCAGCAAACAAAAACACAAATGAGTAAATATTTTATTTCAAAAACAAATATTGAAAAAAAACAATATTTTGATTTTTAATAGGATGGCTGGAGTTCTCTAAATTAAATTAAGACCAATCCCCATCCATAATTCTTTTTGATACACTTTAACTGCTCCCACAAATGAATCCAAGGATACTACTTAATTTTTTGCCTACAATTTCAGATTCCTTCATATTCACAGAATGTTTTAAAATTTTTGCTTGTGCATTTTGCTTCTGCGTTTATATACACATTATGTATCTGTTAAGAATATTTAATTTTCTAAGTAGTCATGGACCCCCTGATTAGGCTTTGTGGACTCCCTGGGGTCCCTGGACCACAGGTTCAGAACCACTGGCTTAACTCCATTTAATCCTGTTTGTTTGCTTTGAATAAACTATAGATGTACTTGGAACTGAATCATTTTAAACGCAAGAACTAGAAGCACTGATCATGAGCCATTTTTATAAAAATGTGCAGTGTGTAGGTAGTCCACAATAAATCACCCAGTGCAATAATCTAATCACTTTATAATGAATCCATTTATACAATTTGTGACACATAAACATAGACAAAAAACAATTTCTTTTTTGAGTGTATGTCTGTTTAAGTATGGTTAAATGCCAAAAAACAAAGGTGTTGGGGAGGCCTCTCACTGTCTCTGGGAAAGCAAATTTAAAATGAACAAATAATGGGCAATATTTATCAACATTTCACGCAACGCAGCAAGCCTCCTTGCGCTGCTTGAAAGGAAGAGCGCAGGAATGCGCCATATTTAAAATAATACAACGCATTCTTTTCTCTGCCTGGGCTGGTGCACAAACTGCGGCCTAGCAGGCTCTTTGCACCAAGGGTGCCAGCATTGTAGGCAGGATTGTTTTTTAACAGGAAAGGGCACCCCCCTGCACAAAAACCACCCTCTGGGACTTTTATTTCTCTTTCTGCATATGCTGCAGAATGCAGAATGAAGCACACGTAGAAAGAGGAAAAACAAGAAGAAATAAAGATATTGCATCTTGTTACGCCACCCTTGGGGAAGCATAGCATTCGGACACATTCCCAGGTCTACCAGCATTGGTAAATCTGGAGTGCCCCAGAATCCATGGGTGGATGCATGGAAACACCCCCACTCCACCCATGGAACGCCTTCCCGGGGCAGAGTAATGCAAGGCAGAGACTTGTGCTGCCTTGCCGTACTCCAGATTCACCAAGCCACGCAGGGCCATGCCAGGTAAAAAAAATAAAATAAAATGGTAATGTAGTTTCTTATATAGCGCACGTATCACCACAAAGGGTATCTCGGCGCTTGCTTTGGGAACCCGTCCTGGTTTTTCCCTGTGGGATAGCCCAGCTGGGCACCCCCAAGGTGAAAGCCAGTCATCCCGCCGCGGGGGCCGTAGTGGAGATTGAGCAAGTTATTGCCCAGAGTTGCAAAGTGTGAACCCCTGATTCAAGTAGGCACCGAAGCGAGAATTATCAGGTCCGTGGACATTTGAGCTCAAGACCCTGCCGCGTCGGGAATTGAACCCTGGTCCCAGGTCGACCTCTGCTTCTGGGTCTGCCTCCTCTAACCGGTGAGCCACACTTGGCAAATCGCATCTCGGTTTTGCTTCACTCTTGCGCCCCCTTGAGTGGCGCAAGGGCAATTCAAAACATTGATAACACTATCCCAATGTGTTTCATAAACATGAATGGGACACTAATAATATCAATTAGCTGTGTTTAACATAATTTTGCTTTAAAGTCTACATGAATTGGCCTAGCTGTATTCACGTGGGTATTGTTCGTTTTTTTTTTATTTCCCAGGTTTCATTGTTTCTTTGCCTGTGCACTGAGAGATGCAAATGTGTCATTAAGTATTTCAAAATGTCAATAATTCAATTAGTTTGATTGTCCTGTGCGCTATAGTTTCTAAAATGTATCTTCTCTAGCGTGCATTTTCCATAACACCAAAAATGGAAAAATACAAACTGCAGTGTCTTTTCTCCCACAATGAAAACACTTCCGGAGGAATGCTTTTAACGTGAGAAAACAATAAATATGGAGAAATGCCTGCATAAACGTGAAGATAGACAGGATAAAACTGGGAGGCTTAATTATGGTTCATGTGCCAGCTATTATTCAATCCCAAGGTCACAAGAAACATTTCTCTTGTGGCTGGATAGTGAGGAGCCAGTTACTAATGGATGTTCCACCTTTCTGCCCATGCGGGACATCTCTCTTACATGAGGCGAGTGAAGAAGCCACTTGGACAGAGGTCTAGTTGGTGCAGGGGAATTCTGATGACCATATGGAATTGGTCATTTTGAAGTGGACTCCAGAAGGAGTTGTGGGGCTTTAAATTCCAGTGGTCTTGGTGTACCTGTGCAGGGCTTTAAGTGGGATGAAAAAACTGGAGGGTCGCTCAAAGGGGCGTGGCCAATGTAATTAAGGGCTTGGCTTAAAACACTTAAGCTAAAAATCTGTGCTTAGCATAGTGTGCCGCCCAACTTTTATTTTGTTGTTTATGTCATTGCCTCCAAATATATGATACAACAAGTAAGACATTGGCTTTGTCAGTGGTTGTTAGTTGCATAAAATAAATAAGCAGTAACTATGGCTTGTATATAATATTGAAAAAGCTTCCACTTAAAGCCCTGGTGACACCACGACAATCTTGCTGCTCTTGAGTTTCAAAAAGAGAAGGGAAATCCAGAGAGAAAATGACTCTCTTTAAAGGATTTCCCTCCCTTTACAGCGCTCACCTGGCATTAGGCGGGCAACTAGAGCCAAATTTCGGGGGGGGGGGGGCTGAAAAATATTTCGGGGGGGCTAATTCTTCCGAACTTAGACAGAGTGGCTGTAAGAAGGGGTGAACACACAACAAAAGCCTCATTTACAACTAAAAGGTCTTTTAACCCGTTTAGCGCGTCGAACATTCTGCCCCAGTGCGGACGTTCGATCGCGCTAACGGGATTCGGACGTCCAACGGTCGTGCGCAGCACCAGCGAGGTAGTGCACGCGACGACCGTTGGACGTTCGAAGCACGGAAGGGGTTAAAGACCTGTTAAGTACTCGGGTGCGGCTGCAATTAGATGCTCGCCAGCCCGCGAAGCTGTGTCAGCCCGGGCTGGCGGGGGGGGGGGGGGTGGTCTGAAGCCCCGTGAGCCCAATGGGTGTTGCGCGCCTGCCTGGCATGACGTCTCCACCAGTGAGAAGTGAGCAGTGTGAGCATATGCACATCGATGTGCCTGCTGTCACAGCAGATTGGAAAAAAAACAGCCTGCCTGTGCCAGGGCACAAAACAGGGCCCGATGGAGACCTGTTTCGAGGCACCCTCTAAACAAGCATTGGCATAGCCAATAGGTCTTGCCTTTGGGACCTTTTAAGTGTTTAGCTATAGCTATTGACTATGCCAATGTGTTAAAGTTATGTTGTTGAAAAGTGAGGCTGCTGACTAGCATAATGAAAAATTGTAACAAAAAAAATGTGTTGGTTCCTCTGATCTACTTCGTAAATGGAGACCCTGACATTGTCCTTCTGACTTCTGCTTATGTTACAGTACACTGGTGTACATCAGTATAAAAATTGGTGGTGCAACAGCAAAATGGAATATTGTCTGTTGAAGTGCTCCATTACATTGGATTGTGTCTGTTTTTGCCCTACTCATCCAATTCTGAAGCCAGTGCACATATTTTTAGTCACCCTCATTGTTTGTTTATTTAATTTATGTATTTTGTTGTGACAGTTTATTGATATTTTAAACAGAGTGTGTTGGCAAATTGTTTTACTATTTTTTTTACGTGCGCTTGGATTTTCCCGTTTAAATTATGTATTGTGTACTTTATTTAAAAAAAAATCAGGATCCGTGGCACAGACATCCATACAGGCGCACCACTTTCAGAGAGGTCGAAAGGTCACCATATGGCTACGAGGCCATAAACTGGCCTTTTATGGCCAAGTAATGGGAAAGGAGGCAGGGAGCAGGACGTGGTGGGTCACGCCGGGGATGGGGGGGAGGAGGGGGGGGGGGTACAAAAGCATTGGTTTGTTGAAAACAGCAACTACGGAGAAAGGGTGGGGGGTAGTAAAGACGGCTGCAGATGCACTGGTTGCTACGTGTCCCGTGTAATGTAAGTGGTGCTCATGTAAAGCACTTCAGTCCCTTCGGGTCGAGTTTTTTTGTTGTTTCAGTTTTATATAGTGCGAACTTGACCCAAAGGTATTTGAGCGCTTTACATGAACACCAGTTACGTTACACAAGGGCACATTCATTATTTGGTAGGCACGGAGAGATTAAGAGATTTGCCCAGAATCACACTTTGATTTTCTCCAGCCCAGCTGCATTGAGCAGCCGGGCTAGAGAAACTCCACAGACTCCCTCATCTGAGTAGGGCGTTTTTCCTGCCTGCTCAGACCAATCCCCGTACTGCTCAGGCCATCCCAAGCCAGACCCTGAGCCCAAACCCACCATAGGTAGCCAATCTTTCCATGAATGGCGTGTGGTTGCCTGCAGAGCATTGCAGGGGCCAGGCCCTGTGCTCTACCCCCTATCGGCTGCCAACACCCCATGAGTGACCAGCCACCCAAGGACCCCCACCGTACATTCTTCTTTTTAAATTTGTTCTGTACCGCGGGTCTCCCGCTGGAGCAGAGGGACCCGTGCTGGCTCCTGCTAGAGTCTTATAGGGACACAAGGGTGCCACACTGACTCCTGTGGGAGTCACACAAAACCATGATGACTGAAAGAAATATATGTATTTCTAGGTTTGGCCCCTTGAGTGTCCCTTTGGTACACCCCCACAATAACTAGGGGTTCATGTTAGCCCTACCTGCCCACTTCTTCAAGTCCCCAAGCCCTGTAATGGTGACCGCACCATTACCATTCCTGTTGCGGCTTGCCAATCGGAGATCTTGATCCTATGGGACCGAGAACTATCCCGCAGGTGCAGCCAATCAGGATGCTTTATGTTGGGTTTTTTCCTGTGGAACTCCTGTGGGAGTCCTGGAGGGCTAGATATTGCAATTTTTTAACATTTATTTTCTCTAAAAAGGATGAACAGATTCACATCAGATCACACAAATCACACCTTCTGAGTACAAATCTAGTTTTCTGCCAAATTTGTTGCAATTCTGTTCAGCCGTTTTCTCTGTTTTGTTTCTATGCAAATTTTTCCCTATGAAAATTGCTTGTGAAAAAAGTGTTTTGGGACACTCTTTTTACTTGGTGCCTGCTTGACGGATCACCTTGAAACATTCCCAGAACGAACTAAGGTGAGCGAACATTGGTTTGGAAAGTTTCATGAAGATTTGTCAAACTGTGTCATAGTTACTAGCAAAACAAAAACAATCGTATTTTAGAACATCTGACTCATGTATAACTAGTGTTGGGCGCCACTGGGTAGTTAAAATACAGTCAGCTGTTCCATAGGAAAATAATTTTTGGTGGTGCTGATAACTTTGGCCCCGGTTGACTCATTTCCACAAAACAAACAAAAAGGTGCTACTTTTTGAGTAGTTTATGTATGGAATGTTTTCAGGTGATCCTTCAAGCTGGGGCATGCATTTTCCATAGACTTCTTTAAGAAGCACTACAGCAAAAACTGCTGAACAGAATTATACCAACTTTGGCAGGACACTAGATCTTGGACCCCTCCTTCACCGAGCCATTATAGGACCAGGGACCGCCCCGCCATTCACTGCTTATGATCTCACATATTACATCACTCATGACATGTTCTATTACCTCATTTACGACATCACTGATTACATCTCAAATGACATTATTGATTACATCACAGAGACATCCTCCAAGCTTCTTGTACACATTACACTGTAAACTAGTATGGCATTAAAGGCCTAAAAGTGAGTACAGCAAAGCTGAGAATAATATGAAGCATCATTCATTTCATCACAGATACAACTCCCTTAGATGTAGCAAGCATATATTATGTGCAACATTGACCGTATACCATACACTTCACAGGTAGCCTAGTTCATATTAACAATCAACCACAGATATATGGGAAACCGTCATTGCACACTGTGTTGAATATGTATACAACTGTTCATAAAAAACAAAATTACCCCAGACACTCCATGTCTGTTCCTAAATTAATGCCCTACTGCTGACAGCTTTTATCTGTATCAAATCACTCAGTCACCGAACCTACATTAAGAAATGAAGTTTAGGAGGAGCTACACGTGGATCCAAGATGGACGCGTGAGCACAGGGCTCCCGAGACCCTTTCCGCCTCCCGCATCTCTCCTGCTAATTATCCTGATTTGGTCGACGGGTTGTAGTTGCTGATGCCCTGCTGATACACTGTCGCTTTTCAGAAATTGATTTGGATGCTGGGAACCGGACTCTCTGCGCCTTCGAACTTTGTGGCCTACATCGACGGACATCCGCGGCCTTGAGTCTCTGAAGTACCCAGGTGGCCATTGAACAACAGCGGCTGCTGACATCCATCTGTCGCCCCTGTGGTACTTTCGGTTTCGCTTTTGCTTCATCATCCACTGGGATTCACCGTCTGCTGCGACTGTTGACCTCGCTCTGCGGCTGGCCCTACGTTTCTCCTCTCTTGCCCTCATCCCTGCTTTTGTTGGTTGGTGGCTTGGGGAGCCATTCTCACCAGATCTCGAACGGCCCGGCTGGGCTCGCTCACTGGTATGACGGGTAGATCGGATAGTGAGAGGAGAGCCACCAGGGGCACATTCCGAGGAGGTGCAGCCCAGTCTAACACTATCGACCGTTTTGCCCGCCCGAAGGGATCCCCAGGTGGGGTGGGCAAAGTTTCGGATGAGACTGGAGATGGCTCTCCTGGAATGGAGGACTTGTCGCGGCGGGATGTCATGGGCGCCATTGCCGGCGTTAGGACTTCAACGAGCCAGCAGTATGAGACCCTGGTCTAAAAAATAGACACGGTTGCGATTGAAGTCAACCTTATCAGAACGGACCTTGCGAAAACCAACGAGCGGGTCAAGTCGCTGGATATTAAAACTGCAAGCTTTACGACGGATGTATCGGATTTACAGGCGGAAGTTCGTACTCTCCGATCATCAAATGACTTGTTTGCCCGCCGGCTGGACGATTTTGAAAGCCGTGCCAGGCGTAACAACGTTCGTATCATTGGTGTTCCGGAAAGTTCTTCAGAGCTCTCTATGGACCTCTTGGTGGAGGATCTTGTGTTGAACCATCTCGCGCCTAAGGGACTTAGCAATTTTTTTACTGTGGAGCGTGCTCACAGAGTTCCGGGTGGTAGGCCTAAACTGGGCGCCGCGCCGAGGCCTATTATTGCCAGGATTTTCAATTTTCGTGATAGGGATGCTATCCTGCAAGCATCGCGTACCAACGGACCTATGAAATTTGATAATGCATCGATCAACTTCTACCCAGATTTCACGCAGGCGGGGCAGAAGCAGCGTATGAGCTTCACTGGTGTTAAAAGGTGCCTCAGGGACATGGGACTAAAATATGCCATGCTCTTCCCGGCTCGCTTGAGGATCCAGTACGAGGAGCGTGTGCTATTCTTTGACCGCCCTGAGGTCGCAAGTGACTGGCTGGACACTTTACCGATACATCCTGATGGACAAGATCGGTCGACGGGACTCGAAGGCGGCCTGGAGGAACGGGCGGAGTGAGCCCTTACCGGCGGGCCATCTATTTAGACTTTCAGCGGGGGTTTGATTATTATTTTCGTATGACCTGTTGGTTGCTAGGGGGCGGGAGGGCTTGGGATTCTTCCTCCTCTAAGGGGTCTTTTCTCTCTTTCCGTATATTAGTTTAATGGGGCGACAGGCACACTGCAAGTTGGGGTGGCTTTCGGGTCTAACGCAGGGGTGCAGGGTGGGGGTGTGTTTTGCGGGTTTTCCGGGGGGTGGGGGGGGGGGCTTCTTGTCTATTTGTTTATCCCGAGGTTCTGTCTTGCTGCATATTTCGATAATTGTGTCTGTTTCCTTGGGGGGGGCATTGCTCATGCTCTGGGAATGGGGGGTAGGGGGCTACGGGTGCTGAGTTGGAATGTTAACGGTCTGGGTGACAGGATTAAGTGGGGGATCGTTTTACAGTATCTGAAACGTCTTTCACCTGATATAGTACTATTGCAGGAGACACATCTTATAGGAAATGCTTGCCAGGCAATGAACAGAAGGGGATACCGCTTGGTGGCGCATTCAGGATTCACTACTGGATCGAGAGGGGCGGGTGTTATGGTTCGGAGTTCCCTCCCCTTGGAGATAGACAATACTGTGTTAGATGAAAGAGGCCGGTACGCGGCCATTACAGGTCGCTGGGAGGGGAAGACGATCTCTATTCTTTCTGTCTATGTCCCACCGGGTTTACAGTCCGTCACATTTGCTGATCTGGGAAGGGTGGTGTTGAATTTCCCATTAGGTATGATGGTGGTTGGTGGGGATTTTAACTCAGTTGTTTGTGGTAGCGAAGATCGTCACCCACCCCGGACTCTTTTGAGGTCGCAGTTATGGATGAGCGATTTCCTGAATGCATTGGGTTTGGTAGATTGCTGGAGGCACTTACACCCTGGGCAGGCACAATACACTTTCTACTCGGGGGCACACGGAAGTCTCTCTAGGCTCGATTATATCCTATTGCCAGCGGCGCAGATGGTCTCTGTGAGGGAAATTCGCCATCTTGCTCGGGGGATCTCGGATTACTCGCCTCTCTGGCTTACGATAGATGTACAATTGGAAGCCGGAGGCCGGGTTGCCCCAATTAACCCCTGGCACCTACGTCATCCGAAAACAAGGGCTGAGGTAGTTAAGTGTGTAGACCATTACTTTGTGGAGAATGCTGGGTCGGTGTCCTCTTCGGTGTCCCTGTGGGAGGCCTTTAAGACTGTTGTCCGGGGCCAAGCCCTTTCACTGATTGCTAACGCGAGAAAGTGCAAGAATGAGGAGGTGGTGAGATTGGAGACTGAAATTGCGTCGTTGGAAGAGGAGTTGGGATCTGAAGTCACACCCAAGGGTTTGCATGTTTTGTCCCTTAAACAGGCCGATTACAAGGCGCTGGTGACAGATGCGGCGAGGATGATGAGTCGTGAGCAACAGGGGCGTTTGTACGACGTCGGAGATAAGGCTGGGAAGTTGATTGTGTGGCTGGATAAGAGAGAAAGGCTGAATCGTGTGGTGCCTGTTGTGGTGAGTGAGGACGGTGAACGAATCGTGGACCCGGAGGGTATAGTTGCGGTGTTTGCTCAACACTTTCAGAAGGTTTACTCGCCGGTTTCTGACAGGCCTGAGGAGGATTCACACTTGCTACTTAGAGATATCGCGCGGAGTCTGATAGAGAGCTTATGGAGGTAGATTTTTCAGCTGATGGAATAGCGCTCGCTATTCGCTCCCTTCGTTCAGGGAAGGCCTCTGGCCCAAATGGTCTCCCGATAGAGCTGTATAAATTGTGTCCGGATAAAATGGCGCCATGCCTTCGCCAAATGTTTTTGGAATCGCACGATCTTGGGCTTTTTCCCTGAGATCAGAGATTGGCTTCTATTGTTGCTATTCATAAGGATGGGAAGCCTCGTGATCAATGTTCTTCATACCGGCCGATTTCACTCCTGAACGTTGAACCTAAGATTCTGGCGAAACTCCTGTCGAATCGCTTGATCACGGTTATTGGTGATCTGATGCACCCAGATCAATCTGGGTTTATTCCTCACCGGAATACGGCTCTCAATTTACGCCGCCTCCATGGTTTGCTTGCAAGGGAGGGGTCGCTTCGCGAGTCGGCCATTTTGGTTTCGTTGGATGCCTCGATGGCCTTTGTCACGATTGAATGGCCGTATTTGTGGGCGGCACTTGCTAAATTCGGTTTTGGGCCTCATTTTATCGGCTGGGTTAAACTCCTTTACGAACAGCCAATGGCCCAAGTGGTCGTAAACGGCAGGGCTTTGGAGCCTTTTGTTCTTGGCAGAGGCACACAACAGGGGTGTCCATTATCACCGCTCCTTTTCGCGCTTGCTCTTGAGCCCCTGGCAGCGTGGCTTAGGTGGGAACCGTCGCTAAAGGGCATTAGGTGGTCCCCTGATTTTGAGGACCGTATATCCCTATACACGGATGACATCCTGTTATATCTTACTTCCCATCGTAAGTCCCTGGGAGTGCTGTTTGACATATTGCGCTCCTTTGGAAGAAATTCGGGTTTAGCCATCAATTGGTCTAAATCCTGTATCTACCCACTCACTGCGGAGATACCACTGTTGCCCCGTTACTGTCCGATACCAGTATCGTGTGACGGCTTTAAATACTTAGGGATCTATATCTCCTTGGACTCAGCCATACGATATGAGAAGAATCTGCTCCCGCCACTCCGCCGGCTCCGATCTGACGTAGCAGCATGGTGCGGATTGCCATTGTCCCCGGTTGGGAGAGCGGCTTTGTTTAAAATGATGTCCCTCCCTCGCTTTTTGTATGCCCTTCAGAACACGCTTGACCTGGTGCCTGCAAGTTACTTCCGGGAGATCGAGGGCCTCCAGAGGAAGCTGATATGGGGCGGGCGACCTCGCATTGCGTTGGCGAAACTGACCCTATCCTGGTACGACGGTGGTATTGCACTGCCTGACATAAAAAGGTATTACTGGGCGTCGCAACTTAGTGCCATCAACCATGCAATGTGCGGCCCGGTCCCTAACCCGGCATTTGAGATGGATAGATGGCAGCTCCCGGGAGGAGATTATAACAGGGCGCTGTACTCTAGGTCGGCGGGAAAGTCTTTAACCGGACCCACCAGGGTTGCAGTACGAGTGTGGGGCGCGGTGACTGCTGCCACGGGGTGGGCAGATCGGCTGACCAGAGCTACTCCGCTTTATGCGGCTGAGCGACTGGGCTGTCTTTGGAGAACGAAGGGGTTCGACAAGTGGGATCTCATAGGGATTAGCAAGGTGGGGGACATCTGGGTCAAGGAGAGGATCAAATCTTTTATGGAACTCCAACAAGAATATAGACTGGGCGATAGGGAGCACTTCCGCTACTTGCAGGTTCGCCACGCACTCATATCCGTCTTCCCTGTCGGTACTGATGTCCCGGAATCCTCTCCCTTGGAAGACAGGGTGCTTGACGGGCATGTACCGGATAGCACCATCTCCCTTATTTATAAAAAGCTAATTAACAATCGCTCAGATCTTCTGGTGCGGCTTCGTGAGGCCTGGACTGGTGATGGGCTGGAGCTGGACGATGAAGACTGGCAGGCTGCGATATCTTCTCCTAAGGAAGTGGCGATCCCGGCGCGTCTCCGACTGGTGCAATTGAAGATTCTACACCGCGTGTATGTTACGGGTCCACGTTTGCTGCGCATGGGTTATTCTCTGGATGGATTGTGTAGGCGTGGCTGTGGTATGCTTGCTACTTTTCTTCACATTCTGTGGGAATGTCCGGACGTGGTGGAATATTGGAAACGAGTGCATGAGGTTATGGATGAAGTCACGGGTATTTCGCTTTTGCCAGAGGCCAGGAGATGTCTGTTGAATGTGTGGGAGCCGAATAACTATAGCATAGCGCAGACTCAATGGGCCTCCCTCGGCAACATGATTGCGAAGAAAGACATCGCCCAGCTGTGGGGGTCCCCACAGCTGGGCCTCTGGTTTCCACATGGGAGGACAACATGGATTGGTGCATGTTCCGAGAGAAAACTGTGTACATCGCCCGTGGACGACCCAGGAAATGGGGAAGGATATGGGGTCAATGGAACTCGTATCGGGGAGAAATCTGTACCCCCCCCCCTTTGTAGAAACGAATGTCATCCCTCAGTCCCCGTGACCGAGCATTCCACACGTTTCTGTCCTGCTGTTTTTCATCCGGTTGTCTGACCCTGACCCCTTCATTCCCCCCATTCTGTTTTCATATCCTTTTATAGTCGTCATCTTGAGTCGCTCCCCCTGTTCTCTGAGACAGTCACACACCTTTTACACATCACCTCGGGATTAGGTTGTTTTGTTTTGTTTCAAAAAAAAAAATGTGAAACCTTTCAATTATCCTCTTTCCACTTCAAGGTTATCGTCTGGGTGTACTTTATCGCTGCCGGACCCCGGGTTGCCGGCTGATGAGCTGTGTATTACTGATGGAATTTGATTCTCGCTGTTACTGCCCCTGTGGGTGTAGGTCTGTATTTGTATTGCTTTATCGAAATAAAGGTTTTAAAAAATAAATAAAAAAGAAATGAAGTTTATATGAATAGAAAGGTAGGTACTGTAAACAGTGCTAACTCTATGGAGAGATTTTACTCAGCACCACACTGTTTGCGGACAGTGAAACTCTCGTGAGAAATACACCCCAGAGTATTAAAAATTATCTACCAAGAACAGTGCACATTCTATGCAACACTTGTCAAAAAAGACACTATTCACTTAAAATAACCAAGGTCTAAGAGTGCTAAAGATTATACTCCCTGCAGCCTTCATACTGTGGTGAAAACTTTACGGACATCTTCTGAAGCAAAAGAAGCCCATGTGCATAGGTTAGTAACTGGTGCACACAGTCTTCTATTTACATAGAAATTGCGATGCTTAGGCGATTTTGTCTAATAACACAAGGCTGCTTACAATACTTAGTATCTATTACGTAGAATTTTTGCCCTGTTGGAAACTTTTTCTGCAGAACCCAAAATGTGTGTGGAACACATGCTGATCACAAGTCATCCACTGTCAATTGCATTCAGAGTTACTCTTCTATACAAAGATTTATAACGTGTTCAATAGCTCTAGACACCAATGATGCATCAGGAGTATATGTGTATACTAGCATATCATTAATACTTGCAGAATTTTCCACATGGTGGTAATATCAAATGCACCCATTTTTGTGCCTTAGTGTAAACCATGAAATTTAACACAGTCATAGGGGTGTATTTACAAGAATTGCCGCGAACCAGATTTTGCGTTAGTTAGCAGCAATTTTCTTAATGTTGTCTATCGACGAAAACTACCGCCCTGTTATCGACTTATGTACAATACGTTGCTACATGGCTATAGTATCAGCTAGCCGTGGTGAAAACTGCCGCATCCACACACGTCAAGGCAATACAAAAATTTACTTTAGTGACGGAAAAGTGACGAAAAGGCCAATTAGCGGCAAAAAAATTGCGTTAGTCAGCCCAATGTCACCTTCCAGCCTCTAGAGGCAAAATTATCCTAAAAATACACCTCTAATGAAAAAAATCAAATAAAAACAATGGAATGCAGAATGAAGCAGCCAGTGTCAAGTTCAGTACAGGTCAACAACCCCCCCCAAACCCACCAACAGCCAGGAAGACCAACCAGAGTCCCAGGCGCATCGCTGGGGAAAACCAGTGATGCAGCACTTTTCATAGTGCCATCCCTGTGACACCATGACAGGCAATGCCTGAAAGCGCGGACAGTCTCCGAGGCCCGGAGACCAGACTGAGCTGGCGTCTGAGACCCAGAGTGGGAGGCAGTGGGGCAGTGGAGTTGCTGTGGCCTGACGATGGAGGCAGGCCGCATTGGGCCGTGACGGTAGACATTGAGGTGTTGGCGTTCATCCTTACCTGGTGGCAAAGTTTTCGCATGGAGACACATTGCTAACCTGCGTGAGAAGACCACCTGGCGCCCCTTGGAGCTGTGATCGGTAGAGGCCACCACTACACGGAGGAGAGTGCCAATGGTGGGCCTCGCCTCTCTGAATCACAGGCCGGAGCATGTGGTGCTGCCCGGAAGCTGTGGAGGTTGGGGCCCCTGAGCTGCACTGAACTTGTGTGGCGGGAGAACTGCAACTTCACCCCTAAAGGGGCCCTGTTGCATCACCTGCATTGGAAGGTTCCCCGGTGGACTTGATGGTGACTGCTGTACCCAGGCTTGTGAAACCCCACCTGGCTGAGGCTCCTGCTGGCTGAATCACAGATTCAGAGAAAGCGCGGCAGATTAAGCCCCGGTGACGATATCCAGGTAAGGAGAAGGTGGGACACAGTGCGGAGGAGGCCCAGGGGTTACGTCGGGCCAAGGCGTGGCGCCAGTGCGTGGTGCACACCATGCCCGGAGCAATCCCTGCACACTGGCTGACCCAAATCACCGAGGTCATTGTACAAGACTGCTGGGCGACTCCACTAACTGACTCTATTTGCTGATATTGGCTGTTGTTGTCAGCGGGTGCCAGGGGCATGGAGGCATGGAGCATGGAGGTCGGGTCAGGCCCAGGCCCTTGGGTGCGCCTCTTGATCTGCCGTCACTCACTGGGACACTGGGGAACATGAAATCTGGTTGCCACTGTTAGATGGTGCTGCCTTTCCTCATACTCCGGTAGTGAGCTCTTAGGTGAATGCGGTATTTCCACCGGTGCCACCCGAACGAAGATTCCTGGCTAGCATACATCTGACTAGAGGAGAGGAGCCGGCTGGATACACTGCACTGCACTGCATGTCATACATAGTGCCTGGGCGTCTGGCACAACGATGGCCCGCCTGCAAACGGGAGCGGTGTTGACATTTGGCCGCACCTCCATGTTGGGGAATCGAGCGGCTGACCAATCACATCGCTACATGTTGTGATTGGTTTTGAGTGTCCTGGTTCGACGCTCAACCAGGGAATGGGGGCCTAGGCATGTTCTCAATGCAGGCTGTAATGCAGCCTGCATGGAGAACGGAGAAAGTGTGTAAGACTGGTTTGGGCAGCCCGAGAGGGCCAACTAAACAGTCATTGTGCACTTAGGAGTGGGCAAACCACTCCTCCCCTGTCGTGCTCCGAAAACAGAGCAGTCACGCCTGCATGTAAAATGTTAATAACTGAAAGTTATTAACCTCTTAAGTGCTGCGCCTATACCAGCGGCCGACGGCACCACTACCTCGGGAGTGCTGCCGTCGGCTGTTGGACGTTCCAGCTGCACCTGCGCAATGGAACGTTCAGCACTGGAGCTGGACGTTCCAAAGCAGCTAAGGTGATAACATGTTATGTTTCTACTTCTCACACTGCCTGAAAACAGTGGGGTGACGCTCCTCTGCCATAGCGGAGAAGCCGCCACTGGTTCAATGGGTGTTGCTGTGGGCCTTCCCATGCCAAACTAATAGAATCTGAAGCATTCCCAGCTTTACGAGAAACTGTAAACATTCGGAATGTGTCAGGATCTAATACTACCCCAAGGGTGAAGTTTGGGAGGTGCTACTAGGCTAAATGTTTTTATTTCTCCCCTTTTTTCACTCTTTCTATGTATGCAGCATTCTCCAGCACACAGAGAAAGAGGAAATACCCTTGATTGATAGGTTTTGTGCAGGTAGGTGTCCCTTCCTGCACAACATCATTCAACTCTGCACCACAGTCACCCTTGCACCATGGCGCAAGGGTGCCTGCGTTGACGGATAGCAGCCATTGTGTGTCAACGTAGGGTAAAAATACAGGGGAGCTTATTCATGAGCCCCTTCCGACAGTTTAAAGCAGCTGATGCGTCATTTTCCTGACGTACTTGAAACATGAAATGTGCATCACGTTGCGCCGTTTGTACAAAGTGACTCATTTAGGCATATGCGTGACCTTGTAAAACCCTGTGCCACATTATACCTGCATCAGGTAAGATTTATGCGGGTTGGGCGTTCCCACACAACAAAGCCTCGTGGGAGTGGCACAGTGAAATCTATCAGATTTCACAGCAACACTTCTAGGGCGCCACTGTGTAAAAACCTTACGACTGCCTCATAGCAGGCATAAGGGTGATGCAGTGCCATAGGGATAGGCTGACCCCATGCATTACTGGAGTTGCGTCATGCTTGCGACACAACTGCAGCAATGGGCGACTTTAGCGCAGACAGATACGTCAGGATTCCAGATGTAGCCGTCATTGATTGGGACATGGAGCACCTTACAGTAAATATGGCACAGCCATGGTGTTCCAAGGAAGGCGCAGTAAAAAGTGTCCAATTGACGTTTTATTGCAGTAATGCAACACTTTTTCATGAATGAGGCCCAAGAATGCGCCCTATCTTATTAATAGGGCGCATTCCTGACCTTTTGTTTTTGCGTAGGCAGCACAGCAATATTCCTTGCAGCGCTGTCCAGTACCCAGACATCTTATACCTGGGCCCAAGTGTTTGTACCAATTTTAAGCCCAGCTATATTGTGGTCTTAAAAAACTGCCTCTAATTGGACTTAGCAGCAGTTTTGGGGGGTCATCGACGTACTGGGATTTCCTTTTAATTGTTGCAAAGTGTGTTTAGCTGCAGTTATTTTCACGGGAATGCCTACCTTGCATCTCATTTTCGTTAAGTCCCGCTAACAGAAGTTTTGATCTTGAAAATTCACGTTTACGCTGGAAAATTGCAGCCAACTGAAGTTAGCCGTAACTCGTAAATAAAGCGATAAAAAAAAATCTGTAACGTCAAAATATCGACTCTATAGTGGCATTAAATTTTTGTAAATATGCCCCCTAGTTTTCTCGAAGCACATCTGGAATTCTTAGAGAACTTCTTAATAGTCGGAAATCGGCCCCAAAGAAAGGAGTAGCATGGTAGGAGTATGGTGATTTCTTTTAACTTTTGCCTTTGTGAGTGGTGTGCAGTATGAATCATGACACATGCTGACATGAGCTTCTTTCCACGCCTGCGGCCCTTGTACTTTCTGGAGATACCTGATGCATGTGTTTTAAAGGGTTGTATGTCACAATATTGAGGTCGAGAATATCGCCCTGCTCTTATATCGACCCCACAATATCGACTACAAACATATCTTCAACGTAAGCTTACACAGGGAAGTTTTACTCTTCTTAACTCAACATTTATTTAACTGGGAAACTAAGGTGGGGCACTGTTCTCAAGGCAGTGAGGATTGTGGTAATGCCAAGAAGTTAATTTGCAGACTTCCTATCACCACCAGAGAAGGGAGAGGTATATATATTTATTTGATGAGTTTTGTATGGTCCTAACATGTTGCCTTTTGTCGATTTCAGAGCACTTGGGTACCATGGTGTGAGCTCGATTGTATCAGGAAGACTACTTAGGACAAACCTGGCATGTTCATGACACTATAATTATTCTTTAATAAAAGTATGAACAAAGGGTTTCAATGATGACAAAGTGACAGTTAAACCTTCCTCAGCAGTGTCAAGATGTTTGTGTTTGGAAGTTTTTGTCTTAGAGTCTCGCTCTTTAATATACAGTCCCCAGTGGCAACTGATTTTAATTAGCCGGCATGATGAAATGGCTAAGTCTATTTGCAATAGATGAATGATTTCACAAGAAGCCAGTTGATGAAAAATTACAATACATTATTCATAACTCCGAGCAGCTTGATTTGATGCAACCTTCGCCTTCTCTTTGCCCTTTGCTGAGAGAAATGAGCATATATGTGCATGGGTCCTAATACAAGCACGGGTTGGCCGGTCTGCTTTTCATTCTCCACTTCTGAGCAGAATGTTTGGAGAGGGCATGTTTCTTTTTTCTGGGGTTTGATTCGTGCAGCCATAGGTGCAGGGTTCCTTTCACTGTGGGAAGTGATGGCCTGATTTAGAGTTTGGTGGATGGGCACTCTGTCCAAACCGTAATGGAAATCTGGCCATTCTTATTACAAGCACCATAGGATATTATGCACTTGTGATATTCAGCCCTTCTTTTTACAAGACCATAGGATATTATGCACTTGTGATATTCAGCCCTTCTTTTTACAAGCACCATAGGATATTATGCACTTGTGATATCTGGCCTTTCTTATTACAAGCACCATAGGATATAATGCACTTGTGATATCTGGCCCTTCTTATACAAGCACCATATGATATAATGCACTTGTGATATCTGGCCCTTCTTATACAAGCACCATATGATATAATGCACGTGTGATATCTGGCCTTTCTTATTACAAGCACTATAGGATATTATGCACTTGTGATATTCAGCCCTTCTTTTTACAAGCACCATAGGATATTATGCACTTGTGATATCTGGCCTTTCTTATTACAAGCACCATAGGATATAATGCACTTGTGATATCTGGCCCTTCTTATACAAGCACCATATGATATAATGCACTTGTGATATCCGGCCCTTCTTATTACAAGCACTATAGGATATTATGCACTTGTGATATCTGGCCCTTCTTATACAAGCACCATATGATATAATGCACTTGTGATATCTGGCCTTTCTTATTACAAGCACTATAGGATATTATGCACTTGTGATATCTGGCCCTTCTTATACAAGCACCATATGATATAATGCACTTGTGATATCTGGCCTTTCTTATTACAAGCACTATAGGATAATTTGCACTTGTGATATCTGGCCCTTCTTATACAAGCACCATATGATATAATGCACTTGTGATATCTGGCCTTTCTTATTACAAGCACTATAGGATATTATGCACTTGTGATATCTGGCCCTTCTTATTACAAGCACCATAGGATATAATGCACTTGTGATATCTGGCCTTTCTTATTACAAGCACTATAGGATAATTTGCACTTGTGATATCTGGCCCTTCTTATACAAGCACCATAGGATATTATGCACTTGTGATATCTGGCCTTTCTTATTACAAGCACCATAGGATATAATGCACTTGTGATATCTGGCCCTTCTTATACAAGCACCATATGATATAATGCACTTGTGATATCCGGCCCTTCTTATTACAAGCACTATAGGATATTATGCACTTGTGATATCTGGCCCTTCCTATACAAGCACCATATGATATAATGCACTTGTGATATCTGGCCTTTCTTATTACAAGCACTATAGGATATTATGCACTTGTGATATCTGGCCCTTCTTATACAAGCACCATATGATATAATGCACTTGTGATATCTGGCCTTTCTTATTACAAGCACTATAGGATAATATGCACTTGTGATATCTGGCCCTTCTTATACAAGCACCATATGATATAATGCACTTGTGATATCTGGCCTTTCTTATTACAAGCACTATAGGATATTATGCACTTGTGATATCTGGCCCTTCTTATTACAAGCACCATAGGATATAATGCACTTGTGATATCTGGCCTTTCTTATTACAAGCACTATAGGATAATTTGCACTTGTGATATCTGGCCCTTCTTATACAAGCACCATAGGATATTATGCACTTGTGATATCTGGCCTTTCTTATTACAAGCACCATAGGATATAATGCACTTGTGATATCTGGCCCTTCTTATACAAGCACCATATGATATAATGCACTTGTGATATCTGGCCTTTCTTATTACAAGCACTATAGGATAATTTGCACTTGTGATATCTGGCCCTTCTTATACAAGCACCATATGATATAATGCACTTGTGATATCCGGCCCTTCTTATTACAAGCACTATAGGATATTATGCACTTGTGATATCTGGCCCTTCGTATACACGCACCATATGATATAATGCACTTGTGATATCTGGCCTTTCCTATTACAAGCACTATAGGATATTATGCACTTGTGATATCTGGCCCTTCTTATACAAGCACCATATGATATAATGCACTTGTGATATCTGGCCTTTCTTATTACAAGCACTATAGGATAATTTGCACTTGTGATATCTGGCCCTTCTTATACAAGCACCATATGATATAATGCACTTGTGATATCTGGCCTTTCTTATTACAAGCACTATAGGATATTATGCACTTGTGATATCTGGCCCTTCTTATTACAAGCACCATAGGATATAATGCACTTGTGATATCTGGCCTTTCTTATTACAAGCACTATAGGATAATTTGCACTTGTGATATCTGGCCCTTCTTATACAAGCACCATAGGATATAATGCACTTGTGATATCTGGCCTTTCTTATTACAAGCACTATAGGATATTATGCACTTGTGATATCCGGCCCTTCTTATTACAAGCACTGTAGGAAATCAATGCACTTGTGATATGCAGCCCTTTTTATTACAAGCACCATGGAATATAATGCGCTTGTGATATCTTGCCCTTCTTATTACAAGCATTATAGGATATTATGCACTTGTGATATCGGCCTTCTTATTACAAGCACTGTAGGAAATCAATGCACTTGTGATATGCAGCCCTTATTATTACAAAAAACACAGTTGATGGACAGAATGTAGAACCATGTCATACATTCACCCCAGTACAAGGATCTGGGCCTAAATCCATCGTTTTTTTGCACTCCACACCACCCTGGGTTAGACACTGGCTATATGCAAATCAGCTCTGACCCTGTGCCTCATGGGAATAGTCCAGTCCGAACTACCAAGCCATGTCTTTCCCAGACCGGAATCAAGCATCCAAGGACCGGTTTCTGGCTATCAGCCTTCATCAGCCTGGATAGCTTGACTCCAGTGGTGTGGAGAGCCTGGGACTCACGTCTGAGTATACCCAGCACACTCGGGGTGCCAATTGCAAAAAACACAGTTGATGGACAGGATGTAGAACAATGTCATACATTCACCCCAGTACAAGGATCTGGGCCTAAATCCATCGTTTTTTTGCACTCCACACCACCCTGGGTTAGACACTGGCTATATGCAAATCAGCTCTGACCCTGTGCCTCATGGGAACAGTCCAGTCCGAACTACCAAGCCATGTCTTTCCCAGACCGGAATCAAGCATCCAAGGACCGGTTTCTGGCTATCAGCCTTCATCAGCCTGGATAGCTTGACTCCAGTGGTGTGGAGAGCCTGGGACTCACGTCTGAGTATACCCAGCACACTCGGGGTGAAAATTGCAAAAAACACAGTTGATGGACAGAATGTAGAACAATGTCATACATTCACCCCAGTACAAGGATCTGGGCCTAAATCCATCGTTTTTTTGCACTCCACACCACCCTGGGTTAGACACTGGCTATATGCAAATCAGCTCTGACCCCGTGCCTCATGGGAACAGTCCAGTCCGAACTACCAAGCCATGTCTTTCCCAGACCGGAATCAAGCATCCAAGGACCGGTTTCTGGCTATCAGCCTTCATCAGCCTGGATAGCTTGACTCCAGTGGTGTGGAGAGCCTGGGACTCACGTCTGAGTATACCCAGCACACTCGGGGTGCAAATTGCAAAAAACACAGTTGATGGACAGAATGTAGAACAATGTCATACATTCACCCCAGTACAAGGATCTGGGCCTAAATCCATCGTTTTTTTGCACTCCACACCACCCTGGGTTAGACACTGGCTATATGCAAATCAGCTCTGACCCTGTGCCTCATGGGAACAGTCTAGTCCGAACTACCAAGCCATGTCTTTCCCAGACCGGAATCAAGCATCCAAGGACCGGTTTCTGGCTATCAGCCTTCATCAGCCTGGATAGCTTGACTCCAGTGGTGTGGAGAGCCTGGGACTCACGTCTGAGTATACCCAGCACATTCGGGGTGAAAATTGCAAAAAAACACAGTTGATGGACAGAATGTAGAACAATGTCATACATTCACCCCAGTACAAGGATCTGGGCCTAAATCCATCGTTTTTTTGCACTCCACACCACCCTGGGTTAGACACTGGCTATATGCAAATCAGCTCTGACCCTGTGCCTCATGGGAACAGTCCAGTCCGAACTACCAAGCCATGTCTTTCCCAGACCGGAATCAAGCATCCAAGGACCGGTTTCTGGCTATCAGCCTTCATCAGCCTGGATAGCTTGACTCCAGTGGTGTGGAGAGCCTGGGACTCACGTCTGAGTATACCCAGCACACTCGGGGTGACAATTGCAAAAAACACAGTTGATGGACAGAATGTAGAACAATGTCATACATTCACCCCAGTACAAGGATCTGGGCCTAAATCTATCGTTTTTTTGCACTCCACACCACCCTGGGTTAGACACTGGCTATATGCAAATCAGCTCTGACCCTGTGCCTCATGGGAACAGTCCAGTCCGAACTACCAAGCCATGTCTTTCCCAGACCGGAATCAAGCATCCAAGGACCGGTTTCTGGCTATCAGCCTTCATCAGCCTGGATAGCTTGACTCCAGTGGTGTGGAGAGCCTGGGACTCACGTCTGAGTATACCCAGCACACTCGGGGTGAAAATTGCAAAAAACACAGTTGATGGACAGAATGTAGAACAATGTCATACATTCACCCCAGTACAAGGATCTGGGCCTAAATCCATCGTTTTTTTGCACTCCACACCACCCTGGGTTAGACACTGGCTATATGCAAATCAGCTCTGACCCTGTGCCTCATGGGAACAGTCCAGTCCGAACTACCAAGCCATGTCTTTCCCAGACCGGAATCAAGCATCCAAGGACCGGTTTCTGGCTATCAGCCTTCATCAGCCTGGATAGCTTGACTCCAGTGGTGTGGAGAGCCTGGGACTCACGTCTGAGTATACCCAGCACACTCGGGGTGCAAATTGCAAAAAACACAGTTGATGGACAGAATGTAGAACAATGTCATACATTCACCCCAGTACAAGGATCTGGGCCTAAATCCATCATTTTTTTGCACTCCACACCACCCTGGGTTAGACACTGGCTATATGCAAATCAGCTCTGACCCCGTGCCTCATGGGAACAGTCCAGTCCGAACTACCAAGCCATGTCTTTCCCAGTCCGGAATCAAGCATCCAAGGACCGGTTTCTGGCTATCAGCCTTCATCAGCCTGGATAGCTTGACTCCAGTGGTGTGGAGAGCCTGGGACTCACGTCTGAGTATACCCAGCACACTCGGGGTGAAAATTGCAAAAAACACAGTTGATGGACAGAATGTAGAACAATGTCATACATTCACCCCAGTACAAGGATCTGGGCCTAAATCCATCGTTTTTTTGCACTCCACACCACCCTGGGTTAGACACTGGCTATATGCAAATCAGCTCTGACCCTGTGCCTCATGGGACCAGTCCAGTCCGAACTACCAAGCCATGTCTTTCCCAGACCGGAATCAAGCATCCAAGGACCGGTTTCTGGCTATCAGCCTTCATCAGCCTGGATAGCTTGACTCCAGTGGTGTGGAGAGCCTGGGACTCACGTCTGAGTATACCCATTACACTCGGGGTGAAAATTGCAAAAAACACAGTTGATGGACAGAATGTAGAACAATGTCATACATTCACCCCAGTACAAGGATCTGGGCCTAAATCCATCGTTTTTTTGCACTCCACACCACCCTGGGTTAGACACTGGCTAAATGCAAATCAGCTCTGACCCTGTGCCTCATGGGAACAGTCCAGTCCGAACTACCAAGCCATGTCTTTCCCAGACCGGAATCAAGCATCCAAGGACCGGTTTCTGGCTATCAGCCTTCATCAGCCTGGATAGCTTGACTCCAGTGGTGTGGAGAGCCTGGGACTCACGTCTGAGTATACCCAGCACACTCGGGGTGAAAATTGCAAAAAACACAGTTGATGGACAGAATGTAGAACAATGTCATACATTCACCCCAGTACAAGGATCTGGGCCTAAATCCATCGTTTTTTTGTACTCCACACCACCCTGGGTTAGACACTGGCTATATGCAAATCAGCTCTGACCCTGTGCCTCATGGGAACAGTCCAGTCCGAACTACCAAGCCATGTCTTTCCCAGACCGGAATCAAGCATCCAAGGACCGGTTTCTGGCTATCAGCCTTCATCAGCCTGGATAGCTTGACTCCAGTGGTGTGGAGAGCCTGGGACTCACGTCTGAGTATACCCAGCACACTCGGGGTGAAAATTGCAAAAAACACAGTTGATGGACAGAATGTAGAACAATGTCTTATTATTACAAGCACCATGGGATATAATGCACTTGTGATATCTTGCCCTTCTTATTACAAGCACTATAGGATATTATGCACTTGTGATATCTGGCCCTTCTTATGACAAGCACTGTAGGAAATCAATGCACTTGTGATACACAGCCCTTCTTATTACAAGCACCATGGGATATAATGCACTTGTGATATCTAGCCCTTCTTATTACAAGCACTATAGGATATTATGCACTTGTGCTATCCGGCCCTTCTTATTACAAGCACCGTAGGAAATCAATGCACTTGTGATATGCAGCCCTTCTTATTACAAGCAGCATAGGTTATAAAGCACGTGTGATATTCAGCCCTTCTTATTGCAAGCATCATAGGATATAATGCTCTTGTAATATCTGGCCTTTCTTATTACAAGCACTATAGGATATTATGCACTTGTGATATCTGGCCCTTCTTATTACAAGCACCATAGGATATAATGTACTTGTGATATCTGGCCTTTCTTATTACAAGCACTATAGGATATTATGCACTTGTGATATCCGGCCCTTCTTATTACAAGCACTGTAGGAAATCAATGCACTTGTGATATGCAGCCCTTTTTATTACAAGCACCATGGAATATAATGCACTTGTGATATCTTGCCCTTCTTATTACAAGCATTATAGGATATTATGCACTTGTGATATCCGGCCCTTCTAATTACAAGCACCGTAGGAAATCAATGCACTTGTGATATGCAGCCCTTCTTATTACAAGCACCATGGGATATAATGCACTTGTGATATCTTGCCCCTCTTATTACAAGCACTATAGGATATTGTGCACTTGTGATATCTGGCCCTTCTTATGACAAACACTGTAGGAAATCAATGCACTTGTGATACGCAGCCCTTCTTATTACAAGCACCATGGGATATAATGCACTTGTGATATCTGGCCCTTCTTATTACAAGCACTATAGGATATTATGCACTTGTGATATCCGGCCCTTCTTATTACAAGCACCGTAGGAAATCAATGCACTTGTGATATTCAGCCCTTCTTATTGCAAGCTTCATAGGATATAATGCACTTGTGATATTCAGCCCTTCTTATTACAAGAATCATAGGATACAATGCACTTGTGATATTCAGCCCTTCGTATTGCAGGCATCACAGGATATAATGCACTTGTGACATTCAGCCCTTCTTATTACAGGCATCATAGGATATAATGCACTTGTGATATTCAGCCCTTCTTATTACAAGAATCATAGGATACAATGCACCTGTGATATTCAGCCCTTCTTATTACAAGAATCATAGGATACAATGCACTTGTGATATTCAGCCTTCGTATTGCAGGCATCATAGGATATAATGCACGTGTGATATTCAGCCCTTCTTGTTACAAGAATCATAGGATACAATGCACTTGTGATATTCAGCCCTTTGTATTGCAGGCATCATAGGATATAATGCACTTGTGATATTCAGCCCTTCGTATTGCAGGCATCATAGGATATAATGCACTTGTGACATTCAGCCCTTCTTATTACATGCATCATAGGATATAATGCACTTGTGATATTCAGCCCTTCGTATTGCAGGCATCATAGGATATAATGCACTTGTGACATTCAGCCCTTCTTATTACATGCATCATAGGATATAATGCACTTGTGATATTCAGCTCTTCTTATTACAAGAATCATAGGATTCAATGCACTTGTGATATTCAGCTCTTCTTATTACAAGAATCATAGGATTCAATGCACTTGTGATATTCAGCTCTTCTTATTACAAGAATCATAGGATTCAATGCACTTGTGATATTCAGCCCTTCGTATTGCAGGCATCATAGGAGATATTTATTACAGGCGTCATAGGATATAATGCACTTGTGATATTCAGCCCTTCTTATTACAAGAATCCTAGGATTCAATGCACTTGTGATATTCAGTCCTTCTTATTACAGACATCATAGAATATAATGCACCTGCAATAAGAAAGAGGGGATGTCTGTCAAGTTTGTGGCGGAGTAACCTATCCATCAAGCTCTAAATCAGGCCCAAAGTACCCATAAAAGAAATAAGACTAAAAGCACTAAACAGCACACGTAAGCCCTTATTAGGAGTGGCAGGATTATTTCCGATATGTATTGTACCTCCTGTTACCGCACACATCGCAATTATGAGTGTTGAGGTTTTTGCCGAGTCCAACATCCCATGTTATTGTCACAGAGACTTTTAACTGCCTGGTTGGCTTGTGAACGCTCTTGTTACGAGAACTTACCTATGATGGCCTATAGCTGAAGAGCTCTACTACCTAGCAACCACAACCCACTTGTTGAAAGAGCTAATACACAGTAGCGTCCCGTGGCGGGAGTTCCGTGGGGCGGTGAGGCGGGACGGGGGAGGGGCAGGGTGGGGGGTAGTAAACACCGGAATATGGATGAACGGAGGTAAGTAAACAATTAAATAAATAAAATGAATTTCGTTGCTCGCGCTGCATCACATTTTGCAATGCAGTGCACGCAACAAAATCCATTTTATTTATTCAATTCTTTACTTACTTACGTTCATCCATATTCCAGTGTTTACTACCCCCGACCCTGCCCCTCTCCTGCCCCGCCTTACCGACCCACGAAACTCCCTCCACCGGCCGCTACTGCTAATGCAGCACCGGATGTATGACGTTACAACGCATACTTTTACCACGCATTCCATTACAACGAAGCTTGTACAACACAGGATCCATTACAACGCATGCCATTACAACGCATGCCATTACAACGTAAGTATGGGTAAGTATTTTTTATTCTAAGTGGCTAGTACTAACCAGAAGGGCAACCTCCTCAGTGGCTGACTCAACCCATCTATTAAAACTCTCTGCCAGTGAGCCTGGACCTGTAAGGCCATTCTCTTTGCATTTTACAAGGACATCAGAGAAATCATCAGTCACTGTTTTCCTCCAGTTCCTGCCACTATTAGCTTTGCCTTGTGTACTTTCTGCCACATATGTCTTGTGCATACTAAACATCGCAAAAACAAGGAGATGATGGACGGAGCACTGAAACTTTTTCATCCACTCACCCCGTCACAAATCTGGGTTTAATCCATCATCATTCTTTAGCTCACCTCGCCACCCCAGTTCAGACCCAGCCATATGCAAATCAGACTTGACCCTGTGCCTCATGGGAACAGTCCAGCCCAAACTGGACTTGGAATCGGATCAGTGTGAAGCACATATGCTATGGTTGCCTATTGCAGCCAGCACAGGAATCCATTCTGGATCTCCTGTCTCTAAGTAGTATACAGCAAGTTGGCCATCTCTGACACCCTCTGACTCCTTTTCCCAATGTCCCTTCACTAGGCCTTGTGTCATTTAATTTGTTTTCTTAGGATCACTAATAATCGTCTTCTCTGGAGGCTTCACACTATCAGGGCCATCATTTCTCACAATTATGCCCCCATTGTTCTCCTTACCATCTTTACTCTTTCTAGGCATCTTGTCCATCATCTCCTTAGGTTTCCATTTCACCCCTGTATTCTCTCTACCACTGTTTATTATATTGCCTCCTGGCTGCCACTATATTTGCAATCTTTGCAGCCCCTTCCTGCCTCCCCACTGCTGCTGGCTTCCTGGTACTCCTTCTCAACCAACCTGCCAGTTTCTCTAACTATATCTTTCTCCCTCTCCTCGTCTGAAGTCCACAAACGGTGCATATCCTTCCATAGACTCCAACCTCCATGCTCTATTATCCCTGTGACATCCTTTTTGGTTCCTTCTCCGCATGGCCCTGACTGGCAACAACATCCCAAATTCCAGAGTCTACATTTCCAACCCCACTATTCTGTTTGGTGCCTTGTCCTAGAAGGACCTACAACTCCTCCACAATTATGTAGAATCTCCACTGATGACATACATTTCCATGCTGCTCTCTCTGAAGTAGCTCACCTGTTAAAGTACCCACCTAACCTACTACAAATCCACCTGGTGTACCAGGTGGGGCCCCTTTGGGATCAAAGTCTTGTAGTAGCCTGGTAGTCTAGTGCCACTGATTAGAACTTCTTTCCGGATGGGCATGTTCATTCCCTACTAGCGTAGAGTGGAGTGGTAAACAGTGAGTAGCGTAGAGTGTATTTGCATAGAGTAGAGTAGAGCGGCGTAGAGTGGAATGAGGTAGACTAGAGTGGTGCAGAGTGGAGTGGCAGATGGCAGAGGGGTGTGAAGTGGCCCTGAGTGGAGTGGAATGGAGTAGAGTGGAATGGAATGGAGTAGAGTGGCTTGGAGTGGCGTAGAGAAGAGTGGCATAGATTAAAGTGCGGTAGAGTGAATTGGGGTAGGGTGGAGTGGAGTAGAGTAGAGATGCATAGAGTGGTGTAGAGTGAAGTCGTGTCAAAGGAAAATGGAGTAAAGTGAAATTGGGTAGAAAAGGGTGAGGTAGAGAAGAGTGGGGTAGAGAAGAGTGGAGTAGGGAAGAGTGGGATAGAGTAGAGTGAGGCAGAGTAGAGTGGTGTAGAGTAGAGTGGAGCAGCACAGAGTGAAGCAGCACAGAGTGGTGTGGATTGGCTTAGAGTAGAGTGTACATATATAGAGTGCAGTGGAATAAGGTGCAGTGGCGTGGAGTAGAATGGTGCAGAGAAGAGTACAGTGGTGTAGAGAGGTGTAAAGCAGAGTGACATATAGTGCACTGGGGTAGAGTGCAGTGGAGTAGAGTGGTGCAGAGTAGAGTTCTGGACTGTGCACTCGCATAGAGTGCAGTGGCATAGAGAAAAGTGGTGCAAAGCAGAGTGTAGTGCCATAGAGGGCAGTTGTGTAGAGTGCACTGGCATAGAGTAGAGTGGTGCAGAGTATAGTGGTGTAGAGTGCAGTGGCATACAGTGCAGTGGTGTAGAGTAGAGTGGCGTAGAGTGGCAGAGTGTACAGTAGAGCGGTTCAGAGTAGAGTAGAGTGGCATAGAGAGCAGTGGCTTAGAGTGTAGTAGTGCAGAGTAAACTGCAGTGGTATAGAGTGCAGTGGTGTAGAATGCAGGTGCATAGATTGCAGTGGTCTAGAGTACAGTGGCGTAGAGTAGAGTGCAAGAGTGCTGTGGTGTAGAGTGCAATGGCGTAGTGATGCAGAGCACAGTGCTGTAGAGTGCAGTGGCATAAAGTGCAGTGGTGTAGTAGTGCAGAGCAGAGTGCAGTGGCATCTAGTGCAGTGGAGTAAAGTGCTGTTGCGTACAGTGGAGCAGAGCAGAGTGATGTAGAGTGCAGTGAAGTAGAGTACAGTAGCATGGAGTGCAGTGGCATAGACTGGTGTAGAGTGCAGTGCCATAGAGTAGAGTTGTGCAGAGTAGAGTGAAGCGGCGTAGAGTACAGAGGCGTACAGTTGTTCAGATAGAGTGCAGTGGCGTAGAGTTCAGTGGCAAAAATAACAGTGTAACGGGGTGGGAGGGAAAATAAGCTGCACGGAAGGAGGACGGTGGGAGGGAATAGAAGCCACATGGATGGGGATATTTGAGGCAAAATGAAAACAAAAGGACTTATGTAGAGTGCTTGAATCCTAAGAAAAACATAGCTCCACAAATGGGACCTGTTGATGGTTACAAGTGCTTGGTCCATGCTCCAACGGAGGGCCTAACACAAGAAGATGACACAACACCTGTATGCCGTGACAAACGGGGAAGAAGGAAATTAGAGAGATGCTGGTGGTAATACATTGTAAGCTATGGGCGGGCTCAAGCTATGGGCGGGCTCTAAGCCCACTGTATGTAAACAACGTCTCTTTCTGAGACAGCGCATGCACTATCTAGGCGAAACTTAAAAAAGAAAAACGCTGAGAAATAAAGAGAATGAAAAAGGAGAATAAAGCAAAAGTGAGAAAGAAACATGGCGAAATTGAGGAAAAGAAAAAAGTAGTGGTAGAAATGAGATTGAACAAAAAGGTAGACAAAATAGCAAGAGTAAACTAAGACAAAGAAAAAAAAAGAAAGAGAAAAAACATAAAGCATGCACAACAAAGAAGAAGGGAAAAATTAAATACAGGAAGATGTAGGGTAAAATGATGGGTAGAAAGAGAGAAAGCGGGAGAGAGAAAGAAGAAAGTGAATAAAAGAAATCAAGAAAGGAGAGAAAGACATCATTAAAGCAAAGGAAAGAAAGGCAGGAGAGGCAAGAAAGTAAGGGGGGAAAGAGCTGAAGAAAGAATTTTTCAGAAGAGGGTAGGTAGGTTGCTTCATCCTGCACTATCAGCTTCCCAGCCCTCACAGAAACGGGCACAGTGCCTTATCTGGTGGGCAGCTGTATAGTGCCAAGCCCGCTGACAGGCATTTATCATGTGTGACATACGTAGTGGCTCCCTGTGCGCTATTGGTAGCTCACGACCGACCTATTGGAGACCCCTGGTCTAGAGTTTTTATACCAAACTCTACATACATGTACCTATGTGGCGCATATGTCTTCAAGGTACGGAGATGTGGAGTTAGGAAAAGAAAATCTATCCTTCCTTAAAGCACTTATCTTTCGATGTTTTGCCCCTCGATATTAGTGTGCCGCGATTTTGTCGGTGTTGTTATTCAGTAGCACAATGCCTTGTGAGAAATGATTCTTCGAGGGCCCGAGTAAATGGGCCCAAAGCTACTATCGAATTCCTATGGAAGAAGAAAGCTCAAAATAAGATAAGAATCGGGTACCAGCCTATTTCACAAGGACTCTTAGGAACTCCAGTGCCTGCTATTCCAAAAGGCCTCTTAGGAACTCCAGTGCCTGCTATTCCCAAAGGCCTCTTAGGAACTCCAGTGCCTGCTATTGCCAAAGGCCTCTGAGGAACTCCAGTGCCTGCTATCACCAAAGGCCTCTGAGGAACTCCAGTGCCTGCTATTCCCACAGGCCCCTTGGGAACTCCAGTGCCTGCTATTCCCAAAGGCCTCTGAGGAACTCCAGTGCCTGCTATTTCCAAAGGCCTCTCAGGAACTCCAGTGCCTGCTATTCCCAAAGGCCTCTTAGGAACTCCAGTGCCTGCAATTCCCAAAGACCTCTTAGGAACTCCAGTGCCTGCAATTCCCAAAGTCCTCTGAGGAACTCCAGCCTGCTATTCCCAAAGGCCTCTGAGGAACTCCAGTGCCTGCTATTCCCAAAGACCTCTGAGGAACTCCAGTGCCTGCTATTCCCAAAGGCCTCTGAGGAACTCCAGTGCCTGCTATTCCCAAAGGCCTCTTAGGAACTCCAGTGCCTGCTATTCCCAAAGGCCTCTGAGGAACTCCAGTGCCTGCTATTCCCAAAGGCCTCTTAGGAACTCCAGTGCCTGCTATTCCCAAAGGCCTCTGAGGAACTCCAGTGCCTGCTATCCCCAAAGGCCTCTTAGGAACTCCAGTGCCTGCTATTCCCACAGGCCTCTTAGGAACTCCAGTGCCTGCTATTCCCAAAGGCCTCTGAGGAACTCCAGTGCCTGCTATTCCCAAAGGCCTCTCAGGAACTCCAGTGCCTGCTATTCCCAAAGGCCTCTTAGGAACTCCAGTGCCTGCAATTCCCAAAGACCTCTGAGGAACTCCAGTGCCTGCAATTCCCAAAGGCCTCTGAGGAACTCCAGTGCCTGCTATTCCCAAAGGCCTCTGAGGAACTCCAGTGCCTGCTATTCCCAAAGGCCTCTGAGGAACTCCAGTGCCTGCTATTCCCAAAGACCTCTGAGGAACTCCAGTGCCTGCTATTCCCAAAGGCCTCTGAGGAACTCCAGTGCCTGCTATTCCCAAAGGCCTCTGAGGAACTCCAGTGCCTGCTATTCCCAAAGGCCTCTGAGGAACTCCAGTGCCTGCTATTCCCACAGGCCCCTTAGGAACTCCAGTGCCTGCTATTCCCAAAGGCCTCTGAGGACCTCCAGTGCCTGCTATTCCCAAAGGCCTCTCAGGAACTCCAGTGCCTGCTATTCCCAAAGGCCTCTTAGGAACTCCAGTGCCTGCTATTCCCAAAGGCCTCTTAGGAACTCCAGTGCCTGCTATTCCCAAAGGCCTCTGAGGAACTTCAGTGCCTGCTATTCCCAAAGGCCTCTGAGGAACTCCAGTGCCTGCTATTCCCAAAGACCTCTGAGGAACTCCAGTGCCTGCTATTCCCAAAGGCCTCTTAGGAACTCCAGTGCTTGCTATTCCCAAAGGCCTCTGAGGAACTCCAGTGCCTGCTATTCCCAAAGGCCTCTGAGGAACTCCAGTGCCTGCTATTCCCAAAGGCCTCTGAGGAACTCCAGTGCCTGCTATTCCCAAAGGCCTCTGAGGAACTCCAGCGCCTGCTATTCCCAAAGGCCTCTGAGGAACTCCAGCGCCTGCTATTCCCAAAGGCCTCTGAGGAACTCCAGTGCCTGCTATTCCCATAGGCCTCTTAGGAACTCCAGTGCCTGCTTTTCTCAAAGGCCTCTGAGGAACTCCAGTGCCTGCAATTCCCAAAGGCCTCTGAGGAACTCTAGTGCCTGCTATTCCCAAAGGCCTCTGAGGAACTCCAGTGCCTGCTATTCCCAAAGGCCTCTGAGGAACTCCAGTGCCT
Source organism: Lissotriton vulgaris (assembly GCF_964263255.1). Lineage (NCBI taxonomy): Eukaryota > Metazoa > Chordata > Amphibia > Caudata > Salamandridae > Lissotriton > Lissotriton vulgaris. The sequence continues at coordinate 95,344,843 of NC_141698.1, forward strand.
GCTATTCCCAAAGGCCTCCTAGGAACTCCAGTGCCTGCTATTCCCAAAGGCCTCTGAGGAACTCCAGTGCCTGCTATTCCCAAAGGCCTCTGAGGAACCCCAGTGCCTGCTATTCCCAAAGGCCTCTTAGGAACTCCAGTGCCTGCTATTCCCATAGGCCTCTTAGGAACTCTAGTGCCTGCTTTTCTCAAAGGCCTCTGAGGAACTCTAGTGCCTGCAATTCCCAAAGGCCTCTGAGGAACTCTAGTGCCTGCTATTCCCAAAGGCCTCTGAGGAACTCCAGTGCCTGCTATTCCCAAAGGCCTCTGAGGAACTCCAGTGCCTGCTATTCCCAAAGGCCTCCTAGGAACTCCAGTGCCTGCTAGTCCCAAAAGCCTCTGAAGAACTCCAGTGCCTGCTATTCCCAAAGGCCTCTGAGGAACTCCAGTGCCTGCTATTCCCAAAGGCCTCTTAGCAACTCCAGTGCCTGCTATTCCCATAGGCCTCTTAGGAACTCTAGTGCCTGCTTTTCTCAAAGGCCTCTGAGGAACTCCAGTGCCTGCAATTCCCAAAGGCCTCTGAGGAACTCCAGTGCCTGCTATTCCCAAAGGCCTCTGAGGAACTCTAGTGCCTGCTATTCCCAAAGGCCTCTGATGAACTCCAGTGCCTGCTATTCCCAAAGGCCTCATAGGAACTCCAGTGCCTGCAATTCCCAAAGGACTCCTAGGAACTCCAGTGCCTGCAATTCCCAAAGGCCTCTGTGGAACTCCAGTGCCTGCAATTCCCCAAGGCCTCTGAGGAACTCCAGTGCCTGCTATTCCCAAAGGCCTCTGAGGAACTCCAGCGCCTGCTATTCCCAAAGGCCTCTGAGGAACTCCAGCGCCTGCTATTCCCAAAGGCCTCTGAGGAACTCCAGTGCCTGCTATTCCCATAGGCCTCTTAGGAACTCCAGTGCCTGCTTTTCTCAAAGGCCTCTGAGGAACTCCAGTGCCTGCAATTCCCAAAGGCCTCTGAGGAACTCTAGTGCCTGCTATTCCCAAAGGCCTCTGAGGAACTCCAGTGCCTGCTATTCCCAAAGGCCTCTGAGGAACTCCAGTGCCTGCTATTCCCAAAGGCCTCCTAGGAACTCCAGTGCCTGCTATTCCCAAAGGCCTCTGAGGAACTCCAGTGCCTGCTATTCCCAAAGGCCTCTGAGGAACCCCAGTGCCTGCTATTCCCAAAGGCCTCTTAGGAACTCCAGTGCCTGCTATTCCCATAGGCCTCTTAGGAACTCTAGTGCCTGCTTTTCTCAAAGGCCTCTGAGGAACTCTAGTGCCTGCAATTCCCAAAGGCCTCTGAGGAACTCTAGTGCCTGCTATTCCCAAAGGCCTCTGAGGAACTCCAGTGCCTGCTATTCCCAAAGGCCTCTGAGGAACTCCAGTGCCTGCTATTCCCAAAGGCCTCCTAGGAACTCCAGTGCCTGCTAGTCCCAAAAGCCTCTGAAGAACTCCAGTGCCTGCTATTCCCAAAGGCCTCTGAGGAACTCCAGTGCCTGCTATTCCCAAAGGCCTCTTAGCAACTCCAGTGCCTGCTATTCCCATAGGCCTCTTAGGAACTCTAGTGCCTGCTTTTCTCAAAGGCCTCTGAGGAACTCCAGTGCCTGCAATTCCCAAAGGCCTCTGAGGAACTCCAGTGCCTGCTATTCCCAAAGGCCTCTGAGGAACTCTAGTGCCTGCTATTCCCAAAGGCCTCTGATGAACTCCAGTGCCTGCTATTCCCAAAGGCCTCATAGGAACTCCAGTGCCTGCAATTCCCAAAGGACTCCTAGGAACTCCAGTGCCTGCAATTCCCAAAGGCCTCTGTGGAACTCCAGTGCCTGCAATTCCCCAAGGCCTCTGAGGAACTCCAGTGCCTGCTATTCCCAAAGGCCTCTGAGGAACTCCAGTGCCTGCTATTCCCAAAGGCCTCTGAGGAACTCTAGTGCCTGCTATTCCCAAAGGCCTCTGATGAACTCCAGTGCCTGCTATTCCCAAAGGCCTCATAGGAACTCCAGTGCCTGCAATTCCCAAAGGACTCCTAGGAACTCCAGTGCCTGCAATTCCCAAAGGCCTCTGTGGAACCCCAGTGCCTGCAATTCCCCAAGGCCTCTGAGGAACTCCAGTGCCTGCTATTCCCAAAGGCCTCTGAGGAACTCCAGTGCCTGCTAGTTCCTCAAGTTCTATCAGAACCTCAATGGAAATCCAAGGTTATGAAGCAGACATTGGCAGATATGAACCTTCCCAAAGTCCCAGTGTATTTTGATTACATGATTTTCTCCATAAAGACACTGGAGAAACAAACACAACAGCGGCTTGAAGGCCTAATAGAACTGTCTATCCAGCCCTCAGGGCGCCCTTTAGCAAACTGCTTAGATAATTTGGTCTCTAACCTAACTAATGGGGGTGCATCTCAACCAAGAACAAAAACTAACCACCGACTTACATAACAGGAGCACTGACAATCGAGCAGCCTCTGTGACAGTCCTTACCTTTGCAGAACCAGCCAGCCATACTTGCTACCTGGCAATGGCATCTTCAAGTGCCTGGAGGCGGTGTGGAACCAGGAGTTAGAAGCCAGGCTCATGGGCTTGTCTGTGCCAAAAACCTACCCTGTGCACGAGTTCCTTACTCTGTACAAGCCCTTACTGAGAAGTTCCAATCGACCAATAAATGTAGTGCCAAGTCACAGGAAGATATGTAATGATGGCTAACGTAGGCGCTATCCCACCACCGGCACAAACTAAGCACTGAGGAGGACAGAAACATGAAAAAAACTGCATGAAGCTTCAGGTGCAACAGGGAACTCTTAGCTTTCACCCTTACATCAGCTCTTCACATTAAAGTCCTTTTTTTACTAAATCGATTTGATCGTGCTCTCAAAAGGGTGAACATCTTCAGTAAACAGGAATTACTCTAGGGATGCAGAGAGTAATTCCCCATTGGGCATGTGTTCTAAGAAGGAAAAACACATGTCCACTCACAGAAAAAAACATGTTTTCTGATTCACAGCGTATTTTGCATGCGAAAGTTTTACTCCTTGACAAGTAAGTCACACCTGAGCCTAGAGTGGCCAACACAGCTATGTAATGCTAAGTGCATTGGGCCCGCAGCTGTTACTGATAAACTATTGTTGGCAAATGCAAATCACTGAAGAGTTTCAAATAAGCTAAGGTATAGATTTGGGAATTATTTATTTTATACAGAGGATAATACTCAAAATAAAAAATATAAAAAATACAGTAGAGTCAAACAGCCTTAATCGTCGCGCAATACATTTTGGTTACTGTTAAAAACCACAGCACATACCTTGATTTTTAAAATATTCAAGTTGTGACCGATTGAGTACTATTTGCTGTACTGCTCTTTGGTATCAGAAGCAAAGAAAATGGTAAAGTCTGGGAAACAGACGTGAGTGGGTGTGTTTGTATATCGAATCAAAAGTATGTTAATTTATACTCATAAAATCACAAATAAAAAAATCCCGCTCAATAATAAACTCTCTTCTAGACACAGAAATGTACTCCGCAATATCGATCATTCGGCATACATGTAATATGTAGGTGAAACATTGTCAATAGGTATACATATAAGAAGGAATGCAAGGATCACGCATATCTTCAGTGAATACCGTTTAGGTGCACAAGAGGGCGCCAAAATACTGTCAAACACGCAGGCCATGCTCCGGGCCAAGGCGGAACGCCTTCAGTTTAGCAAAGCAGTAAATGTGTCATATTGCGGTAAACGTAGATGACATACATTCAGTGAGTGACTCATGTTAACGTTATTGGCCAGTGTATATTCACGCAGAAGAAGGAAAATGGTAATAAAGTGATAATATTTGTTAGAGTTGCGGCATCTTTTCATTCCCCGTACCGGTCCGGTCAACAGGGAAAGTGCGTAGTTTGGTCAGGTACCGATGTATCTGGCAAATTCCTTACTAACCCCTAGTTTCCTCCTGTCCGTGTGGCGCGGCAGTAGGGCTACCACTGTCATAGTTTCCAGGCTCGCTCTGTTTCCCATCACTGCACCGCCCTAGTTTGTTCAGCAGGGTGAAAAAAGTATGCAGGTGTAGGTTTAGGAACATGGGGGCAAATTTACAAGGGCAATGCGCCAGCGGAAGGTCACTTTTTCCGACGTTCTCATGGCGCAATGCCTTGCTCCATATATAAAAAGCGGAGTTAAGACACTTTTGGGGCTTAACGCTGCTTTGTAAATAACGTCCCCTTTCACGCTGTTATTTGCTGTGGGCATTCCACTGCCCCAAATTTACAAGGAACTGTAAATCTGAGACAGTGACAAAAACTAATACCATAGAAAAGCAGGCACCAGATTGCACAAAGGCTGCAGACAACATTGCAGCGCTGCACCAACCAGGGGCGGTTCCTCAGTAATGGCGGAGGAGCGTTGCCCCATTCGTCAGAGTCAGTCACAGAAAAATACATTGATAAAACAATATCATTTTATTTTTTTGTGACTGACTCTGACATGCGTGTAGGGGACGGGCTATGACAGGCAGGTGGTGGGCGATTAGGAGGGCGCATGTAAGTTTGGCCGGCAGTCTTAGACCGGCCAAACAGACATGGATATTTCAAATTCTCCAACCCAGCTGTGTTCACAGCGGGTTGGAGAAAAGACGCAGGCTAAAAGGCAATGTCTTAGTGGCAGAGCAGGCTGCTCAGACCAATCCGAGTGCTGCTCTCATAGTATGAGAGCAACGTTTGGATTGGCCTGGGCAGCCTCTGCCTTACCAGAGACTTCTGGGAGAGACCCCAGGCGGCTGTCAGCGTCCGAGGCAGCAGGAGCGAAATCTAAGTTTTTAAAAATTATTATTTTAACGCCCCTTCTCCATCCCTCCACCTTCATATTGTGGTAGATGCCACTGGCACCAACATGCTTCCGCAGGCCAAGTACTAGTTGTCCTGCAAACGCTGGCGTCTGGAACATTTCAACCCACCACAGCCAAAGTGGCAGGAGTACCCAAGCAGCCTTCTCTAGGCTCCTCCCCTCTGTCCTGGATGCCATCATCATCCTCACACCCCAGAACCTCTACTTCCCCAACACAGCGCAGAAACACCAGGAGAACAAGCAAGCCTTTTTTGCCATTGCAGGATTTCCATCTGTTTTGGAGGCAATGGACTGCACCCATGTGCAACTTGTGCCTCCAGCAGCACCATCAGACCTCTACCGCAACAGGATGCAAACCTATTCAATGTACGTGCAGGCAATCATGGATCATCCGGGCCTCTGCAGAAATGTCCTTGCGAAGTACACTGGCAGTGCTCATGACTGCATCTCACAGCAATCCACCATCAATGAGAACTTCCAGAATGGGTTAGAAATGATAGTTTCTAATTAGCAGAGGTATGTACCTTTGTCCAAGTAGGGACCATTGCTTCTAGTCAGGGTAAGGAGGATACACACATTAGATAACCCCTGCTCACCCCCTTGGGAGCTTGGCACGATCAGACAGGCTTATCCCAAAAGCAATGTGTAAAGTATTTGTACTCAAAACAACATAGTAATACAGTGAAAACACCACAAAGTGACACCACACCAGTTTAGAAAAATATAATATAATATCTATATCTAAACCTAACCAGACCAAAACAACAAAAAATCAACATTCATATATCAAAATAGCCCTTAAAACAGTTACTTGCAGAAATAGTACTCGTAGAAACAAATAGCTCAACCTGGGGCTAATATGACGTCATGGCTGGTATAAATACAAAGCACGGCACTGGCCGCGAGGTGCGCTGCATAGGGCGCAGAGTCACACGAACCCCCAAACAACAGTACTTTGGAAAACAAAGTCTATGGATGATGCACAGCGTTGTGGAGGTGAGGTGTTGAGATGTCGAGGCCAGTTCCCTAGTTGCCACTGGGGAGGCAAGGCGTCATGACCATTAGGAGGTGACGTGTCGAGTCCAGGACAGGGAGGGTTGGTTGCGTTAGCAGTGAGGTGTCAGTTCCAGTGAAGCGATGCAGAGTCGAAGACTCATGGAGTCACCTTCAGCTATTATCAGCTCAGCGATAATGGGATGCAGGCGCTGGCAGTGACGGCATCGGTGTGAGCGCTGGCATTGGGAAGGTCGATAGCTGCAGGCGTCGGCAGGCATCGAAGGGCTTCGGAGCTGTGGTGCAGGCAAGGCGGTGCGTGGTGCACTTAATGAGCGGTGCCCCTGGCCTCAGTGCAGGTCGCGGCATCGCTGACGGTGTTGGAGATTGTTTTTTTGCTTTCTTTAGGTTTCTTCCATCTCCCAACAGCAGGAACAACCTCCAGAGGCTAAAAACTGTAATAAGCACCTCCTGGCAGGTCAGAAGTCCCAGCAGTGGAGTTCAGGGGAGCTGCTGATGAAGTCTTAGTGCCCCTGAGACTTCAGAACAGGAGGTCAGCACACACAAGACCTTGGGAATTCTTCTTCAAGCAGGTTCTCCACAAAGTTCCAGTCTTTCTCCTCTTCCTTGGCAGAAGCAGCAGCTGCAGGCCAACCCAGCAAAGTACACAGCAAAGGGGCAGTACTCCTCCTCGCAGCTCTCCAGCTCTTCTCCTTGGCAAAAAGACCCTCTTGAGGCCAGAAGTGATCTAATTCTCTGGGATTTAGTTTCCAATACTTATACCCCATTTTGTCTTTGTTCCCTCTGTGGCAAGGGACTCTGAGCCCAGTCCAAACCAGGTCTGCCCTCTCTGGTCCAGCTTCCCTACAGGAGGTGGAGACAGCATTGTGCAGAGGAGACACTGCCTATTCAGGTGTAAGTGAAACTCCTCCCACCACTCTAAATGCAGCCAAGGTCTATTCAGCTCAGCTCTGAGTCACCCAGGAAAGGCAGGACACACCTTAACCCCCTCGGTGGCTGTGTACAGTGAATGAACATCACAAGCCCCTGTCACTCCAAAACCAAGCAGTCAATACACAAACCAGCTGAGGCACACAGAATGGTTAAATAAGAAAACTCCTACTTTCTAAAAGTGGTATTTTCAAACAGAAAATTTAAAAATCATCTCATAAAAAAGATGTGTTATTAAATTTTGAGTTTAGAGAGCCTAAACTCAATATTTCAGTCTTGTCCCAGTGGAAAGTTATACATGTAAGATGTTACAAAGTAACTCCCATGTTAGCCTAGGGGACAGATTGGCTTTCAATAGTGAAAAACAAAATTGGCTGTATTTCACTATTAGTATATGTAAAACACACCAGCACATGCCCTGCCTTTTACCTACACTGCACACTGTGTCAGGTCCTTGAATCGTACGATGCTTATATGGGTTCCACCTCCCGACAGCCCAAGGTCTGAGTTAAACAACAGACACTTTGGAGTGATCAGGCGAGGGAAGGGAAGGATGGGGATAGCAGGGAGGGAGACCTGTAACGAGAACAAGGCACTATGAGACAAAAACATACACCACTAAATATAGAGACAAGGGACACTCTTCATGCAATTATAAGGTATCTTCATAATTCACTTAAGATTGAAAAAATACCTGTAAAGAAAAATAACGTAGTGATGCCTTGCATTCAGAAGACAATAGAAGAGCAGCCACTAGCAACCTATGGGCGTAATAGGATACATCAGTATACTCTCCTATAACTCACTAAATACTGATTTCATAATATATTGCCCAACATACCCATTAGGCTGACAGTGGTCTTTTCAACAGGGGGGGTGCATGGAGCTGGCCAGGAGTAAGCTCAACAAGCCCCTGCTGTGTGATATAAACAAATAAGGAAGGTTATCATTCCAGGAGCAGTAAAGTAATACAACCCAGATCTCCGGGGTTATTCTCACCACAGAAGCAAATTCCCCAGAATATAAGGAACAAAGGCGTGTTCTTAAAAAGGTCGGTAAGTATTCCACAAGACAAAGTATTCACTCCATGATAATTGAATCCATTACCATCTAAGAATGAGAACACTATGAGTTTATGCCAGTAGGTAATATCCTGAACAGCCCCGTATGAACCGAGGATAAGGTTCATTCAACAGAGCGGGTCTCAACAAGAGCATCCGAGTCAAACATCTTATGCTGAAAGAGCAAAGCGGATAGCCGTGTGAAATAACAAAGAAGCCTCCACTTATGACATTAGATATCGGCAGATTACAGGAAATCGCAAGCAGTCCTGCAAGAACCGAAAGAAAGGTTCACCCAATGGGACTGCGCTGCGAGATACAAACAGCCAGAAGACGACCTGCTCTGAGGGGAGGTTGCCGGTCCACCAGGAATCGCGAATGCAGTCCCGCACGAACCGAAGGAAGGGTCAACCAATGGGACTGCGTGCGATACTAAAGAACAGAAAATGGCCAATCCTCCAACGGTACTGCACAAACGTAGAAGGCGGAAACACCAGGAATTGAAATGCAAAAAGGGTGGTGCAAGAGCACCCTACCAGTCCTCTTCTGGATTCGGCAGACACAGAATCAACGGCACCCGCTCCGCGCCCCAGATGCGGTAATAAGCAGGACGCACGCTGAAAACAGACGCGCCCCTGCCCTAGCGCTTGATGGGAAATGTAGTCCTTTTTCCAGAGCTCTATCGAATACCGCGATTTTCATGACTCAGGGCAGTGTTCCCTGGCGGCCCCCACCATGAGCTACAACACCCTGCCCATGGGGACGCCTAGGGCCTACCTGAGGGGTGACTTACGGGTAAGAAAAGGGAAGGCTAGGGCCTGGCAAGTGGGTGCACTTGCCAGGTCGACATGGTAGTAAACACTGTGCACAGACATTGCAGTAGCAGGTCTGAGTTACATTTGAAAGCCTACTTGTGTGGGTGGTACAATCAGAGCTGCAGGCCCACTAGTAGCATTTGATTTACAAGACCTGGGCACACTAAGTGCACTTTACTATGAGCTTACCCGTAAACCAAATATGCCAATCATGGATAACCAATCATGATAACAATTTACTCAGGGAGTACTTGCACTTTGACAGATCAGCAGTGGTTAAGTGCCTAAAGCACCTAAGCCAGCAAAAATGAAATCCAGCACAGCATCAAAAATACAGGAGGTAGAAGCAAAACAGTCTGAGGAAACCACGCCAAGGATGGCAAGTCTGTCATCAAGCATATGACAGACCACATGACAGTCAATTATGTAGGAATATGTTGACAGATCAGTCTTGGGTTAAATGAGACAGTCCATAAGTAGTTGGTGTGGACCTACATACTTGTGCCATACTACATGGCATATGCGCAACACAATCCTACAAGTCACACATGTCGAGACCGCCCACACCACAGTGGGCCACATGTACATGTGAACTGTGCTGATGGACTATCACTATTCATGGTGTTCTTGTGGAGCAGCTCCCCCAATCATATCAATGTGGCAATGCAAAGTCTGTCTGCATGACATTGCACGGCCTCATAGGTATGAAGTAAGGCAAGCCAGAGCAAAGTACAGCATTCATTCCCCCTATGTTAAGGATGTGTACCATGGGCCTTGCGGTGGCCTTTCCAGCGCAACAACAATGAAGATCTCACACATTCCATGTTCAGGGACCCTGGAACATTGCGCAAATATGTGCCTCCCAAAGGGAGGTGAAATGAGGACACATAATATGTCTCTTTGTCATGCCCAATTAGTATGTGTCCTGCGTTCCACATGGAACAAAAGAATTGCATAGAATGTGTATTTTTGGTGCTGAAATGTGTCCCTTAAAGCATGACGTCATGTGAGGACATTCAACTGACACACGTGCACCATGGTGCAAGGGGGGATTGGCACTAGTCACTACCATACCACCTGATGCTGTGTATGTTGACAAACTGTGAATGTGCTGTATGTTAACAAAATGGCACATTCCAAACCCTAACTATGGCTGCAGGTCAGTGCATCCATTGGTGTCCAGTGGGAACAACTGCTTAATGTAGCCCTGTGTGTGCATTCAATAGTGTCAAAGACCATCACAAATGCCACATCTTGAAAAATTATGCATCCAAACACCCTGTTGAAGCAAGGCAATCCCTGTGTCTAGTATGTGTGGCCACATGTAAATCCCATGGTAATGAGGCATGAGATATATCCCAGACCTCTGAAACTGAGAAATATTGTCACATATGAACCTCACAAGATCATGTTTGCCATGATACATAATGTCACTCATCATATATTCACACCATATCCTATGTGCACACCGTTTTTTTGCACAAAAACCACTTTATCAGTCCTCCAAGGCCCTAGACTGTGCACCAAGTTGCACCCTCATGCACAAACTACATATCCCATGTCAGCAAACAACACAGTTATCTTTGGAAAAATGTGCCTGTGTTGGAGCAATGCTGGCCAGGCTCTGCCCGTGCAGCTGCAAAACCCTGCATACTGAATGATGTGAACAATATTGCCTACACTGTCAACAAGCAGTGTGGCACTGTGGTGTAGTTAGTCTACCAGTTGCACCATACAGCGCACCATTAACACAAATCGCGAACCCCTTGTGCACTGTCTCCATAGTGGACACTGTACACTGCCCTGTGTACACTATCAGGTCCCACACTGATATCCATTCACTCTCATTCTCATGACAGCACATATTGAACAGCAATGACTCCAACGCTCAATGCCAAATATGTGTGACTGAAGTAACACACATCGCCTGCTCCAACTACACGTTGTCAAATCAGACAAGTATCAGTTCAGAATTGGCCATAATAGCCAAGAATAGCCACAATAGATGAATGTGAGACACATGCCTACTCAATGGCAATTTGACTCTCCTTACTGGCGACAAATCATCACCTGCATGAAATTGGCACTCTTAATTTGACAAATAGTAAGTGAATGATAGAGGACAGAAGACCTTTTTGTGTAGCACAGTTTCAGTCACTACAATCCCCACTTGCGTTTATGCCACGCAATGTCATAGCACATCTTTTATAGTAAGCAAGTTGTATGAATCAATCAAGACACATAACAGAATGGATATGAATGTTGGGCCATCCCTTGTCATGACTCTTAACTAATTGTACACCTCCTGTCTTTGCAGTGGACCACTAATACGATCTGCTGCCGTGGGACATGATTCAGCTGAAAAGAAAAAACAGGCGGAAGCCCAGAGGTGCCTCAATCATGCCCTATGTAGCACGAGGTCCATCATTGAGCAGACATTTTGAGTTTTAAAATTCCGCTTCTGGAGCTTTGACATATCTGGGAGCTGATTGCTATACTCACCATCCATGGTGTGCATAATAATATTGGTGTACTGCATATTGCACAACATATGTGTAAGGGCAAATGTGCCGTGGGCTGATGACAATGGAGAGCAGGAACTGCCGGACAATGAGGAGGAAGATGAGGAGCCTCATCGAACTGCACCATCAGTTGCCGCAACACGGCGGAGGGACCACATCATCAATAATTTCTTCACAGAAGCATGAGTAATGTATATGATATCACACAATGATGGCAGACCAAACTTTGTTAATCTATATGTAAATAAAGATGTGAGCACTACCACCGTGTATAGATTTTGATTCCATAGTCACAGTAAACACCTAAACATTCACATTTGACCTGCTACTAATTGTCACACAAGTAATGTATGTAGCTATGTGTAAGAAACAGCATTGAACATCGTCTGGGTCAAATGAAATAGTGCGCATGCCAACTACCTATAGCAAATAGTCCTCCATTGTCAGCCACAATTAACAGGGGCGATAACGTAAATAGTGTGCAATGACTGTGTGTGTGTCTCCTTCTGCTAGCCATTTGTACGGCCTCATGCTTGTGGACGATTATAGAAACCACTCATAGTTTGATGACTGTGAAGTGTTCCACATACAATGTGCATGGGAACCCAGTCCCAAAATAACAGTCTACATTTGCTACATCAATAACTGTATCATCTTAAATCCATTAGGTCATCTCATATCACACATACAAAAGCTACATACTATACGTTGCTAGTGCAACTGTGTTGTATATGAATACTCACTGCTTTGAACACGTAGCACCACCTTGATGCAGAGTGTAGTTATGGTATGGGTTACGCAGCCTGTCAGCAATATGTAGGAGGTCACGCCAAGGCATGCATGGTGATCTACCATAGCACCAACAGCATGAGTGAGAATCATGTTGGCCACAAATGATGACACCGGTTCTCTCCTGTGGGATATGACCCTTGGATATGATTGGCTAATACACAAACAATTAAATGATACCATCCATACTTCCCCTTCCAGGTGGGTGCAGCTAATCGCTGCACACTCCCAAATTTCTCCACAGCCCGATGCCGGACACGGTGCTGTTTGGCAGTAGGCTGCCCTGTCATAGATGTAGTTGCACTGACCCCATGGCAGTGCTAGTTTTCACATCCCTGTGGTAAGCTAATAATGTCAATGGATGCTAAGACTAAATTAGCACACTGGGCACCACTCGCAAGGTGTGTCCTTGTGCTACCACAGTGTTTGGGCACTATGCATACTATGATCCCTGAACGGCATTAATTCACACATAAATTCACTGTCAACACACATAGTAAATACATGCAAGGACTGTCAACAGATCGACTCCACTATTCACACTCAACACTGCAATCCCTTAACATTATAACATGCATTGAACATCCCAATACAACAAAAAACACACATTTGCCTTTTTGTGTCAAAATCAAATGACGCATGAGCATTAGGCATGATTTTTGCGGCCACTGCGTCAGCCAAAAATGATGCTTCCTAACTGACGCATCTAAAAACCACATTGTGCCTTGTCGGGCCTTGTGTAAAATCAACGATTTGGCTGGTAGAGAAAAAGACCCCAATGCATCGATCGGCTGAAAACATGCTGCATCCGCCCAGGAAGTGAAGTCATGGATAAAAGGGAAGTGATGTAATGGATCCTGCATGCTGCAAAGCAGGAACTGTAAAGTTACTTTAATTTTCACTTTAAGTCACAGTTTTACTGTCTTAGCTTGGGAGAGGTTGTGTTTTGGTTGTGCTGGAGAGTGGTTTTGGTGTGGTTGGAGCTGGTTTGTCATGTCTGCTGTCCCTGTCATGTCCCTCAAGTCCTTTTTGTGGTTATTTGTTGTATATTGTTCTGTGTGTTGTACGGTGTTCGTCTTTTGGGGTATATTAGTTCTGGGGTAGTAGTGATATTTTGGTGGGTTTGTGTTTGGGCATTATATTTTGAGTGGGATCATGCCGGCGAAGAGTCGATTTCGCACCATGACTGAGCAGGAGTTTGAGAGCTTCCTGTGGTTGGTCACACAGTACCTGCCTGACATGGTAGCTGTAGTGTCTTCAACTTAAAAATAAGGAATCAGGAACAAGTATAATTGAAGAGAAGGCTTTAATCAAAACCTCAGCCACAGGATCAATCTTCAACTGAAGGCTGGAACTTCCACGTATTCCAGAATCTCACACGAGACCAGAATACATAGAGAAGGAAGTTCCAGCATATTAAAGGTGTATTAACAGAAACAGATAAACATCATCACAGTAGCCAGTGGGGGACTTGTCATCCAGGGCTACCCCATGAAGGTCTGCCAACACTGGAGGGAGAGTGTACGGCTCCAGATGCAGAGTGTGTTCGGAGTGGACAGCATCACCCATCAGCTAAAACATCGCTGATCGATGTGGTTAGCAGGGAGTCTGACCTCCTGGACTGTGTTGGCATAGATGTTGGTGAAGAAGTCTGTAAGTACACATGATTTGTCTGCTATCCTATGTGTCTCATGTACCCATTGATGATTTGTGACAGCATTAAGTATGGCTTACATGGATTTTGCACAAAATAGCCATGCCCACATGCAAAAGCGGGAAATGCCATAACTATAGGGCTGGCACGATCTGTGCACAGTTCTATCTTGGACACTGAGCGGGCCACACAAGTATAAGAGCCCCTGTAGGTGATACGAATGAGTCCCAGGTAAGTATTAAGCTGATGACATGCCCACAGCCCATCCAAACAACTCATTTGATGACAGACCAGGTAGTGCAGATCAGCTCCAGAGCTGCTTATTTCACAACAAGCATTTGTCAGGTACAGTTGTGGTGGGCCATTACAGAACATACGTTACACGTAAAGGGGATTACTAATAAACCCCTTGCTTTACTGGGATGTGCCGATGAGCCTCCTTGGTATACCTCCCCTGGTTTGTCAAGCATTAATGAGGCCTACCATAGCTTATACTGCTTAGCTAACCTCTGAATGTGGCAAAACACATATCACGGGTCTTGAACAGCATTTCCTGTGTAAAATATATGGCTCCTTGATGTCCAATATAGCTACGCTGTGCTTTGCACAGTGCTTTGCACTGGTTTGCCTGACTTCATACCTCTGAATGCATAGCAAAGCCCACATGCGGCCTCTGTATGGCCTCATGGAGGAGGTTTCAAGACCAGAACCACTGGAGCTGTCCTAATATATGAGACTCACACAGTACATGCCTCTAGTATGAGAGGCCCAATGTGTGTCAGATGGGAACCCACTCACTTGGTACTGTAGCCAAGGGTACGCTAGCCTGAATATAAAACATCTCAACCTATACCATGCGTGTTATTGTTTAATTATGCTGTTTCAAACTTAGGTCAATATCATGTATATAAACTCACACAAAAGGGAGGGCCTAATTGGAGTACTGTCTACCCAATACAACCGTACTACTCCTTATCCTGAAACTCACTCTATGTACGTGGGTGGTACGAAAGAAGAAAAGAAGGAAAAAGAATGAGGACTGGAAAGCACTTATGTGTTAAGACAAGAAGCCTCACTCACCCAAAGGTGACAAGCTTCATCATTGGGTCCCCTCTCCTCTACTGGAAACTCACGGTACCATTGTGGGCTAAGACTCTCTTGCAAGAGAGGAGCGGGGCAGAGTGCAAAAATATAGTTGTCACTATTTCTGCAGATCCTATTTCTTGTACGGGGAGCGAGGGGCAGAGTGCAAAAATCAAAACAATAGGGTCATTTAAAACTATCTCATATATGCCCACCACCAACACTGCAAACCTAGTCTAAGCTGTAAAGTTGTGGAAGTAACATAAAGAAGAAGCAATCAAGTCTTTACCCTCCCCAATTGCACTTGGAGCTGATGAAGAACTGGTGTTGGTGCTCCGTAACCTCCGTGATCAGTATCTCATTCTCCGTAGTGGGCTTTTTCTCCGCTCAGCACACAAAAGTGATGCTAGGATGGCAAGTGGCTATTTTCTAGCCGCTAACTGGCCAAACGTCACTTTTGCAGCATTAGCGTGAAATGTTCTTATGACACGGCCAACACATCAGCATCAGTTTTTACAACTGCTATCCCTTCCTCACACCATGGAGTGCCATATTGTAAATATGACGTTAACATGGTGTTAGGAACTGTCGCACATTTTTTGACACCCCGCTGTGGCAAAACAGCGAAGCGCCATTTCTTGCAAATACACTTCTATGTGTGCTGCATTAGAAAGAGCAAATTGCCTTTAAAGATTTATAATGTGCAGAAAAGTGTCCTTTCCTGCACATAATCGATCACTTCCTGCAACACATACACTCTTGCACCATGGTGCAAAGGTGCCAGCATTGCAGGGAATCATGCCTTCAACACAGGAACCCTTGGACTGTGGTGCAAGGGTGTTTCTGTTGGTGCTAGGCAGCTTTATTTAGTGCCAGCACAAGGGAAAACACAGGTGTACACCATATTCTTGTAAATACGGGGCATTTCACTGTTTTTTAAATGGTGTTGCGCTGCTAAATTCTGTGCAGTGCTGCGCTGCTCAATTTCCTTTTAAATATCCACCTTTATTTACGTGAAGATGCTCATTTCATTACAGCCCCTCAAGTCTGGGTAAAATGGGCTCTTACTACTAATTTATGTAGTTGTAAGTACAGCAGTGCTGTTATGGGGAGAAGTTGTAGTAAATGATCAGTGGTGGACACAAAACGTTGGGCCGGGGCCTCTCTGCAGAATGTGGTGAGCGGTCCCTGCGACTCCCTTTTCTTACATGTCTAATAGGCATTAGGTTGAATGAGGGTCCCCTGACAGGTGGGGCACCCCTGTGCTGCAGGGATTGTGCAGGCCTGCATTGCGCCCCTGTGAGTATTTGTGCTTACTCGCAAATTCAACTTTCAGGTTGTTCACATTTCTATTACAAAGGAGTGTGTGGAGAACACAATTCCCTTTACGCAGTCCTTAATCACCAGCAATAAGCATTCACCCCCCCACTTGATGTGTTTTGTTTAGTTTGGATATATACTGTGAGATCAGATGTTCTTCTTTTAAAATATTGATAGGCTTATTTACAAGCCCCTTGCGTTGCCAGTATGTCGCTTTTCCCCATAATTAAATTGACACACCGGCGGCGCAAGTGGCTTGTAAATAAACCCCTGAAATTTTTGTCTCAACTTGCTCTTATATAGCATGGCCTTTAGCATTGACTCATACCGATATCGACAACCAACATTTGGTCATGTACTAAAGGAGTTAATCTATCCTTCTGTGCAGAGACCTCTATTTTTAACCTAAATAGTTTGCTTACAACCTCAAAACAAAATGATTCTTATGTTTCTGATTCTATGTCAGGAAACAGAGGGTTTGGATTAGTCTTCTCTTTCTTTACTAGGCATAAAATAGCAGCCAATTAAACTTCAAACTACAAATCCCAATAGCCTTAGTGGCCTTTCTGTCCACCAATCACTTGTTATCCGTACCATAGTATAAAAGGTCCACAAACTGTAGTCCTTCCATTTTTCTTTGCTGCTGCAGCAGCGCAGTTAAGTGATTATTTTCTGTCCTCCTGATTATATGTTTATCGCCGCATGTATGTTGGCATTGGCGCCATATGTAATCAGCTAGGCACTTAGGCGGTTTGGTTAGTGGAACTAAGCGCGGTGTGCATGCAAGCATATTTTAATTCGCTTTGTGGAGTGGGAGCAGGACAGACACGCTTGATGCGCACAGGGCAGTTGCCAATATTTGGTACCCCAAATTGATTTCATGTCAATGGGATCCTTTCAATACTCATCGCCTGTTGCGGATAACTGTTTGACAAACAAATCAATATATATTAGCTTGGCTTGTGTCAGCATATATTTCTTTGCTGTGTTGGGACAAGTTTAAAATAGATTTCGGGTCTAAGCACAGAAACCCCTGAATTGCCTACTACTTAACTGTCGTTCGGCAACTAAACATGCATCAGACATAGCTGCCCTCATCATTAACAAGGAAATTGACCTGGCCATCCTCACGGAAACATGGCTCAGTGAATCATCATCTCCTACCATGGATCTCTTAATACCACCACAATATAACATCGTCAGGTTAGACAGACCAAGGAACGTGGGAGAAGGTATAGCTTGCATTCACCGTTCAGAGATCGAGGTCTGCCAATTCCAATCGGACCCTCTAGAATCCTGTGAATACCTTGGTATTAATGTGAGAACACCAAATAATCAAAGTTGCAACTTGCATGCATTCTACCACCCACCAGGAGAGAACGCAAAGTTCACAGAGCAACTGATAGAGATCATAACGACCAACTCCAACTCGGATGCCAATAACATATTCCTAGGCGACTTTAACCTCCACTGGGACGACGGCAATGACAAACTGGTTAACTCGCTTAAAGACTTCCTCAGTGAGCTAAACCTTACACAGGCATGCAACCAACCCACTCACTCACAAGGAGCGACCTTAGACTGGATTATTTCAAGAAATAAAGAGGCATCAATCCTCGCTATAGACCCATGTGATTGGTCTGACCATCACGTCATAACATTCGCGATACCTACAATGAAAAAGGGCACGACCGTGCAACCACGCAAGGTCAAGAAAATGATCCGAGACACAAAAGAGGCTAATATTGAACTATTGGTTGAAAGATGTGAGAAAGACCTGAAGCCACCTAACAATAAGCAAAATGTCAATGAGCTAACAGATCACTACATAACCTCGATCGGTAATATCGTCAATGACACCATGCCTCAAAAACTGAAAAAAGTCTCAGAGAAGCCAAAAAATCCCTGGTTTAATGAGTCACTGAACGAAGACAGGCGCAAACTGAGAATGGCCGAAAGGAAATGGAGACAACATCCCTCCTCCCCTGAGCTGAAAGCTCTCAGAAAAACCAGAAACGAATACAACAAAAAGATAATCAACTCCAAAAAAGAATATATCAGAACTGAACTGGACAGTGCCATAAACAGACCACGAAAACTCTTCGAGATTTTAAAACAACAATCAAATAAACTAGCCAAGACGGTTCAAGAGAATACAAAAACTCCCATAAGCTGCGAGGAATTCTCCTCATTTTTCACGTAAAAATCCAAACTGCTAGAAGTTGAACTCACAAGTGCAGCAGCTAACCTTATGACCCTTCCTCCACCTAAAAATGAGACCAATGTGTCAACAGAGGGTCTCCAAACAAAGAATAAGGCAAACTGGGACACATTTGAATTATACGACCAGGGAAAGATCGCCAAAATGCTGGAGGAACTTAGACCGAACAACCACTATCAAGACCCTCTACCGGGAAAGTATGTAAGAGAAATCAGCCACACTCTAGTTCCGATCTGGACTGAGATAATAAATGCTTCACTTGCACAAGGGACCCTCCCTGACAGCCTAAAAACAGGGCAGGTAGTGTCCATCATCAAAAAACCGACAGCTGATGCAACAGACCCGAATAACTACCGACCAGTGACCAACATCCCTCTACTGTCCAAACTCATTGAGAAGTGCGTGCAGAGGCAACTAAGTCAACACATCACTAAGTTCTCGCTACTTGATGATTGTCAATCAGGATTCAGAACTGGGCACAGTACTGAAACTGCGATCCTGCATATTGTTGATGATGCCTTACAAGCCCTAGACCGTAATCAATCATGCCTACTGATCCTCCTAGACCTGTCATCAGCATTCGACACGGTAAAGCACGAAGTACTAATGACCAGGCTACAAAACAGGATGGGTTTGTCCGGAAACGTGCTGAAATGGTTCAATTCTTTCCTACAGAACAGGACTCAGCGATTCCTGGTTAATCAAGCAATCTCTTCCCCACGCCCCAATGCAATCGGGGTCCCACAAGGCTCAACGCTATCCCCAGACCTATTCAACTTATATGTAGAACCTTTCACGGAGATCCTTCAGAAATCACAGATATCCTATCATATGTATGCAGACGACACGCAAATATACATAAAGATCGCCTCCCTTGATGACATTGACCTAATGAACAAGACACTAAAGAGAGCGTTGCGATGGTTAACAATGAACCATCTGAAACTAAACGCCCAGAAAACAGAATTCCTGCTAATTTCACCGACAAGGAGCCAATCTGAAGTTAAGGAATGGACTAAATTGGTGACGGCGCTAAACTGCACCCCGACCCTAGTTAACTCAGCAAAATCACTAGGAATCACGCTAGATGAGAACCTCGACATGAAAGACCACATTAACTCAATGGCCAAGAGCGCCCGCTTCCACTTGAATTACTTAAGAAAACTGAAACCCTTTATCTCAGAGGCGGATCTAAAACTGGCTATCCAATCACTAGTTATCTCGAGGATCGAATACGGCTGCACCACGTTAGCTGGCCTACCGAAAACATCCACAGCACCACTAAAAGCCTGCCTCAACGCAGCGACTAGACTCATTACGGGAACGAAGAAATTCGATCACATATCTCCTCATCTGAAAGCACTAAACTGGCTACCTTACGAGGCCAGAATTCAAATGAGGATGGCCTGTATTACCCATAAAGCGGTGCACTACAACATGCCTAGATACCTAGCCAAGAAACTTAAGCTATCAGGAGGTAACAGACCAACTAGAAGCGCAAAGGAGCTACTACTGCAACCAGCCTTTTTCCACAAGATAAAGACCTACAACCGAGCATTCTCTGGAGCTGCCCCCAGAATCTGGAACTCACTCCCACCAAACATCAGGAGGATTCAAAATACAGTAATATTCAAACGAGAACTGAAGAGCCACTTGATGAGTAAATACCCTACATAGAGAAACCTACTGATTACTGGGATGATCATTTACGCTAACAGAGGGTTGTCCTCTTCATGAAAATAGGAAGATCAATATCTGACAATTGACTGATTCCATGTTCTAACCTAGGCTAGACGCTATACTGCTACCTCATATACTTGTGAACTTATATCTATATCTCACAGACAAAACTATATAACCTCTACCTCACTTTATTTACTTATCTATATTATTCTTGATCTGCACTGGAATGCCTTATAACCCTACCTCACCAAGCTTGAAGTGTTACCTTTACACAAGCCAAGCTTCGTTCGCACCTAATGCTAATTGCACAGACATTAGGAATATATATATATATAATCACGTCCAGACAGTATATTGCCTCTACCTCATATCTGTTTTGTTGTTATTAATGCTATTATAATGTCTTTCTGTAATTCTTTCCATGTTAAGCGCTCTGATACCCACGGGTCTTGTTCGCGCTATACAAAACACTATAAATAAATAAATAAATAAAATGTCCAGAAATGTGTGAATTTATCCCTATATGTTTTTGTGCTCCCATGTGGGGGAGTTGGACAATGTTCATTGAACACTAGTTCAATGTAAATAACGATGTCCATAATGATGGTCTTCACTTTCAAAAACAGTGTAATATTCCAACTCTGAGAGCATGGAGTTTACAGTATCAACATTCTAATTGTCAGAATGTAACCCAGGTACAATAACATAACCCATAGAAACCTTAAAGGTGTAAGGAATCTGGAGTATTTCTGTAGCAACGAAGATATCATAGGAGACCTTATCCCAAACAATTCCTTCAGTTACTGGGACAGCTGAAATGTTCACAAGGGACAGGTCTCTTCAGTTTACGTGACGATGAGTGAGATGTCAACACCTCACCCCAGTTCTGTGGCAGAGCATTCTGGAAGATACACACAAGGTCCAGAGTAAATGAGAAGAGTTCATTGAAATTTGATCACACATGTAAGAGAAGATAAGATCGAACATCAATAGTTGTTTCTATTTATTTTAATAGGTGAACACAGTTCTCCTAGCAGAGGAGATCCAAATAACAGCTGGTTTCATTTCTTTGGATCTCCTCTGCAAGGAGAACCGTGTTCACCTATAAAAAGAAATAGAAACAACTATTGATGTTCGATCTTATCTTGGACCTTGTGTGTATAAATTATACAGGGGGTCTTACCCCATTCTTTCTCAGGGGTTTTGGGTTCCCCCTGACCAAGTAGCACCGTTGTGTATTTGTATTTATCTCCACTCTCACTGCTACCTGATGTGCGCCAACCATTTCTGAATACTTAAAACCCTTCGCAGAATTCTCGCATTTTGGAAGATAATGGCCATTTATCAGCAAGAAGAAAAAAGTCACAAATCCAATCCAAATGAATAGGAAAACCAAGGAAAGCATTATCCAAACATATATCCAAGGAGGAACCAGATAAGTGTGTTTCTGCCATGAAAAAAAACAACAGACCCATGTAGGTAGAGTGTCTAGAACGGTGGAGCTGTCTAAAAATCAGATGAAAAGTCATCTGTTTCCACAAAATAACTATAAGCTGTTTGTTAAAATACAGGAGCCATACGTGCAATAAGAGAACTGGTAGATTCCACGAAAGGTAGATCAGTATAAATGCCATCATCTGCAGGAGACATAGTAGTATGTACAGTACTCACTTCTGTTGTGTAGGTGGCATTTGTAGTGGTATCAGGAAGTAACTAAAGTTCATTTTCTGCAAAGCTAGGGAAAAACAGCTTTGATGTTGCTCACAAGGTGTAGAGGAATTTCCAGTAAGGTAGCGAGAAGAGTTAGGGAACTGCCATGGACTCCTCGTGGCCTACTGTTCAGAATAAGAAACATGATGTAACTTGAGATGATCACTGGAGACAAAATGTTACAGTTTTTGTATCTTGAATGTCAAGGACTGGCACTGGTGCTCAGTATGGGTGAAATTCCTTCTTCACCGCCACCGTTTCATGTACTAGACCCCCAATTTAGGAAATCCAGCCAGAAGATGCTGGCTGCACCTTGATTCCGGTAGAGTCACATGTCTTTAACTGTTTGTTGGATCGGCCATCCTTGGAGTTTTTTAAATCCTGTAAGAAAGCACAACGATCACTTCCATCAAAGGATGTGGTGGCCACCATGATGTCTGAACTGTCAAGGTCTGGAGCATACATTTTTATGCCAAAGAGGACCCCATACGGGGTCCGGCCACCCAGAGATCATTTAGGGAGTTGAAGGGCTCTCTGTACCCGATAAAGGTGATGGATCTAACCACAACCAGTACCTAATACTATAGCTGTTAAAGACTGCTTTAACTCACGGTTCATCCTCTACACCACCAAATTTCATTCATGATGTCAGAGGGAGGAGTAATTCACCTCAATACCCAGGAAAGCCATAGTATCCCTATACGTTTTCAAGGCAAAACTAGGGCCCTGGTACGAGTTAGATGTAGTGCATGCATGTGTCCTGATAAAAAATTGCAAATCTTTAATAACAGTTTGACCATCAGTCGAACGTTGTGGCCACACCCAGAGGAACCTTGAGCAAGAATCGCCTACTAGTAGGATCATTTTAAATGCCCCATCTGAACTAAGAGCACCACAAAATCCCAAATAAATGCAGCCGAAAGGTTTGTTGGAAATCAACAGGAGTGTCTGCGATGGACGAGCCACAATGAAACTTATAATTTGTTGACAAGTGTCACAACAAAGGACACATTTTTTGGCTTGCTTATATAAGCTGTGCCACCAATAACGTTGATGTAGTAACTAAATTGTGGCAGCCACACCTGCATGAGCAGAAGCAACACCTTCATGAGCAGCTATCACTAAGGCTAGCCTGCAGCCTTGGTTGGGAATCAAATGATCACCAAGCCCTGGAATTGTATATTTATCTGGAAAACAACTGTCACAGTCGCAACTCCAAATTTGGCTGCTTCATCAGTCAAATAATTCCCTTCAACGTGTAGTCCCACACGCTGATGACTCAATGTTTGAATGACTAGAGTTGTGCCAACCTATCCTTTAGATCTGCCACCTTATAGTGTTGCCTTTAAAATCTTTGAATTAATTACGGCCCCAATAATTCAAACTGTCATTAAAAGACTGGACACCTTAATATGAATTACACACTATAAGTGTGCGGTATTCAGGTCCATATGTTCTAGTGCTAGAAGCAACGCTTTTAGTTCAGACAACTGTGCAGTAAAGTCCCCTAAGTCCTGTGTGTGAGTCTTCTGTGGTAGGAATTTTCCATCCAACATCACACCAATAATGGTGGTGCACACCACTGAGTATTTAATGTCTAGTCCCTACAGTAGGTTGGGCTGAACCATCATTATAAATAATATATTTATACTGTTCAAGAGGCAATAGATGGCTGGGCATGGGATAAACATGCTCACATTGAAGAATTTCTTGTGTTTCTAAAGATGGGTCAAAGATGAAGTCTACATTAAAAGCTGTAAGGGATGTTGCCCATTGTATCCATCTAGGATGAAGGGCTTTAGCATTTGAAACGCTTTATTTTGTAACAGCCTCTAAGGCTAAAATGGGAGTAACGAAAATAATGTGTTTACCTTGTGCAAGTGGCCTTTTTTTTTAATATAGCTATCTGCACCACAGCCAATATTTTTCAGTGGATGCAAAAAATGATCTCTGCATTGGAATATAAATGTGATTTATATGCAATTGACTATGTTTCACCTTCATTAAAGGTGATATATGTAAGGTCAATGGTAACCGCGACTATACAGATGACCAGGTTTGCAGTATTTACAAGTGAATGTAAGTGACGCGTTGCAAGCAGGTCAGATTGTATTGATCTAAGTATGTCTGTATGTTCTGATATTCAATGTGTACTGGAAAAATCAGGAGGAATTAAGACATATAGGGCTAGATGTAGGTAATTTGGATTTACCGATTCATAAATACCGAATTTTACGGATTCGGTATTTATGAATCGGTAAATCCAATGTAGGTAAAAATTCTGTAAAAAATACCAAATCGGTAGGATTCGGTATTTACCGAATCGGTATTTACCTATTCGGTATTTACCTATTCGGTATTTGCCATTGATTCCTATGGGCCTGTAGGCCCATAGGAATGAATGACAATTACCTAATCGGTAATTACCGATTTGGTAAATACCGAAAAATTCATGGGTGGCAGGGTTTCAATTTGACACCCTGTTGCACCCCTGATTAGGGCTTGTGTGCCATGTGGCACACATACATGCCCTTGTACATGCACAGATTTGCATATACATAGGCATTCGTTATTTACCACCAACTAATAGTTGGTCGTAAATAACGAATCCTGAAAGCCCTGTGGCATTGTTTACAGTGCCAATTACATCTTAAAATACAGATTCTGTAATTTTACCGAATCGGTAATTTACCGATTCGGTAAATTACCGATTCGGTAATATAGAGTACACTGTTCTTAGTAGATACTTTTTAAATACTCTGTGGTGTATTTCTTATGAGAGTTTCACTGTCTGCAAATAGTGTGATACAGAGGTTACTCTCTCCACTGATTTCATTACCTACTTTTCTGCTCATATTAACTTCATTTCTCAATGTAGGTTCGGTGATTGTGAGGGGTTTGATACAGATAAAAGTAGTCCATAGTAGGGCATTAATTTTGGATCAGACGTTGATTATCTTGAGTAACTTGGTTTTATATGTGCTTTATAATATATGAGGTGATAAGCAGTGCATTCCCGTGGTGCAATTTATAGTTATCTCGCTAAGTATAACTGGTGAATATCTGTGCTTTTATGTAGTTCAAATAGTTAACATTGATACCGACATATTCACCTAGCTTTAAGGTAACTCCAACCTTTGGTTTTTCAGTGACTATATCTATATATATATATATATATTTATATATATATATTTATATATATATATATGCATATATATATATATATATATATATATATATATATATATATACACACAAATACATATTCACTGAAAAAAACATGGGTTTCCGGGACGTTATAGTTGGTTGGACATTTCACTCATACAAAACCATAGAAATTCCCCCATTATAGTTAGTTGAACTAATTATAACTCGCGCCACCGCCATGCACTGCTGATGATGTCAGATATTACATCATTCATGACATGGTCAGTGACATCACTCATGACATCTCAAACGACATTACTAATGACGTCATCCAGTGAATGTGTATTTGTATGAAGTTTAAATATGTATTATATATGCCAAGGTGTATTGAAGAATGAGTGGGTGTATACGTGCCTGGATGAAGGATTTAGTAGCTATGTGACTGACTGTTTAAGTGAGTGATTACATGTGTCTTACTGAATGCATGGGTTAGTGACTGATACAGACATTCCCACAGTTTAGTTTGACAGTTGGTGTGTAAGCGGTTTTATGGGTTGGTGAGTAGCTAAATGAGGATATATATGGGTTATTGATTGGTTATCCATGTTTGTGTGTGTGAGTGCGTGGGAGATGTGGAAACAGCTGTATGAGTGTGAGTGTGTGTATAGTGTGTTGGTGAGAGAATGGATGTCTGAATGTTACATGTCCAAGTAACTACATATATAAAAGGCTGTGCATGTGAAAGTTGAAGTATACAAATGTCTGGTGATAACTGACTAACCAGGCCTAGAGCCAGTGCATTGCTAAAGGACACTTAGAATACAGTGAAAACACCTACATACACTAGGAAACACTATGCGTTGGGGTACCCCTGTGACCCTTGACCCAGTCACTCCACTACCGCACGGCCCCAGTGTGCCTGGTTTCTGCTGCCGCTGCCTGCTTGGCCCTCTTGCTGCCGCCTCTCCTTAGGGCCCCTGCTCTCCAGGCTTGCCCTCGCTCTCCAGGCTTGCCCAGGCTTGCCCCAATCTCCAGGCTTGCCCTCGCTCTCCCCCGCTCCGCTTTCCCACTCTTTCCCCCCCTCTGCTCCCCGCCGCTGCTCTCCTGCGGCCCCACCCCCCTCTCCTGTCTCCCGCTCCCATTCGCCGCCCCGCTCCCGCCTCCCAGCTGCTCCTCCCTCCCACTTCGCCATAAATGGCGGGGACCACGCGTACGCACAGCGGCCACGCGCAGCGGGTGCGCCGATTGCGTGCCGAAGGCACACCAAAGTCAAGCCCGTCTACGCCTAGACCGCGCTCAGCGCCAGAACCCCTGGACCCCGCCCAAGCCAGCCAACCCGACTGAGCTACGACGTCGCCACTCTCCACACACTCAACACCGGCCGACATACAGCCTGCTACCAAGCCACCTCGAAACGCACCCACGGAGCCTTCACCTGCCACGCCTGCTACTTCACCTGCACTCGGTCCTGCACCGCGCCAGCCAAAACAGCCGCCAACAACAACCACATCAAGTGCATCCTGCTCAACACCCGCTCCATCCACAGGCACGCCGTCGAACTATGGGACCTCCTGGACAAAACGGCACCAGACGTCGCCTTCTTCACGGATACCTGGATGAACGCCTCCTCAGCCCCCGACATCGCCATTGCCATCCCGGACAGCTACAAGATCATCCGGAGGGACCGCTTCAACCAGACCGGAGGAGGCATCGCCATCGCCCACAGAAACACTATCCGCATCACGACCAACACCGACGACACCCTCGCCACCGCAGAGCACCTGCACTTACAGATTCACACCGACCCTAAGCCCACCCTCAGAGGAACCCTCATCTACAGACCCCCAGGACCACGCTCACACTTCAGCGAGGCCATCGCAGACTTCATCAGCCCACTCGCCCTCGCCTCCCCCGACTACATCCTCCTAGGAGACCTCAACTTCCACTTGGAGAACGACCAGGACAACAACACCACCCCCCTACTAGACAACCTCGGATTCAAGAAACTGGTCAACACCCCCACCCATTACGCCGGCCACACGCTCGACCCTGTCTTCTCCTCCAGCAACCACATCTCCTTCAGCAACCACATCTCCTTCAGCCACACCACCGAGCTCCACTGGACCAACCACAGCTGCGTACACTTCAACTTCAGGAAAACAACGACCCACCACCGCCCTCAACAAACCCCCGCAGATGCTGGAGCAAGGTCACCACCGACCAACTCACCACCTCCTTGCGCCAAAACCCTCCCACCAACACCACGGACCCCAACGAAGGAGCCCGCAACCTCTTACAGTGGATCACCGACTGCGCCGACACCCTTGCACCACTGAAAAACCCTCCCAGCAACCTCAACAGCAAGAAAGCTGCGTGGTTCACCAACGATCTCAAAGACTCCAAGAAATCCTGCTGTGACCTTGAGAAAGCCTGGCGCCACAACCAGTCAACGGATAACATGACAGCCCTCAAGAACACCACCCGCAAACACCACCAGCTGATCCTTACCACCAAAAGGTCATCCTTCAGAGAACGACTGGACAACAACACCCACAACAGCAAGGAGCTCTTCAACGTCGTGAAAGAGCACTCCAACCCCAACGCCAGCAACAACGACATCACCCCTTCTCAAGACCTCTCCAACTCTCTGGCCACCTTTTTTCACCGTAAGATCGTCGACATACACGACAGTTTCGGTGCTCAGAACACGTACCCCACCACCGAACCTACACCCCCCACCACCACCTTGTGCGACTGGACTCAGGTCAGCACGGAAGATACCACCCACACGATGAACACCATCCACTCAGGCTCCCCAGCCGATCCCTGCCCACACCACATCTTCAACAAAGTCGACTCCATCATCGCACCCATACTTCGGGACATCATCAACAACTCCTTCATATCCGCCACCTTCCCAGAGAGCTGGAAGCACGCAGGGATCAGCGTCCTCCTGAAGAAACCCACTGCAGACCCCTCAGACCTCAAGAACTTCCTCCCCGTCTTGCTTCTCTCCTTCCCTGCAAAAGTCATCGAGAAAACAGTCAACAAACAGCTGACAGCCTTCCTGGAGACAAACTGCTCCCTCGGCCCATCGCAGTCTGGATTCCGAGCGAACCACAGCACCGAGACCGCCCTCATTGCGGCCACCGACGACATCCGGACCCTGCTGGACAACGGAGAAACCTCCGCCCTCATCCTGCTTGACCTTTCGGTTGCGTTCCACACGGTCTGCCACCGCACCCTGACAACCCACCTCCGCTACGCTGGGATCCAAGGAAAGGCCCTGGAATGGATCACCTCCTTCCTCTCCGACAGAACCCAAAGAGTCCGTCTCCCGCCCTTCCTCGCAGAAGCCACCAAGATCATCTGCGGCGTACCTCAAGGCTCCTCGCTCAGCCCCACCCTCTTCAACGTCTACATGAGCCCCCTCACAGCCATCGCACGCAAGCACAACCTCAACATCATCTCCTACGCCGACGATACCCAACTGATCCTCTCCCTCACCAACGACCACACCTCCGCCAGAGCCAGCTTCCAGGACGGAATGAAAGACATCGCAGAATGTATGAAGCTTAGCCGCAAACTGAACTCAGACAAGACAG
Organism: Lissotriton vulgaris; assembly: GCF_964263255.1. Lineage (NCBI taxonomy): Eukaryota > Metazoa > Chordata > Amphibia > Caudata > Salamandridae > Lissotriton > Lissotriton vulgaris. Next base: position 95,373,238 of record NC_141698.1, read on the forward strand.
AAGTCCTCATCCTCGGCCCATCCATCTCCGCTTGGGATGACTCCTGGTGGCCCCCTGCTCTGGGCCCCCCACCCAAACCCACGGACCACACACGCATCCTGGGCTTCATCCTTGACTCCTCCCTCACGATGGCCAGGCAAGTTAACGCCGTTACCTCCTCCTGCTTCAACACACTCTGCATGCTCCATAAAATCTTACGCTGGATCCCCACTGGAACCAGGAAAACGGTCACCCAGGCCCTCGTCACCAGCCGTCTGGACTACGGGAACGCCCTCTACGCTGGGACCACCGCCAAACTACAGAAAAGACTCCAGCGTATCCAGAACACCTCAGCACGACTCGTCTTGGACATCCCCCGACACAGCCACATCTCCGCCCCCCTGAGGGACCTGCACTGGCTCCCCGTCAGCAAAAGGATCACGTTCAGACTCCTCACCCACGCATACAAGGCTCTCCACGACTTGGGCCCCGAATACCTCAACAACCGCCTCATGTTCTACACGCCAACCCGCCATCTTCGCTCCGCCAGCCTTGCCCTCGCCACCGTCCCACGAATCCGCAGAACCACCACCGGAGGAAGATCCTTCACCTACCTGGCGGCCAAGACCTGGAACACCCTCCCCACCCACCTACGATCACCCAGGACCATCTCTCCTATAGGAAACAACTCAAGACCTGGCTTTTCGAGCAGTAGCACCCCCCCCCAGCGCCTTGAGACCCTAGCGGGTGAGTAGCGTGTTTTACAAATACTCTTGATTGATTGATTGATTGATTGATTAGCATAACCTCCTCTGTAAGGCCCTAGTACATAATTGGGCAGGGGGATTAAAACTACCTCTAAGTCAGAGGCGCAAAAATATGCTACTTTAACTAGTAGTCGTGTTTGCAGAGTGCTGGAGAAAGGGTGCTGGGCGTCCAACCAACGCTCAGGAAATCCACTGCGTCAGACTTACGGGAGGTACCAGCAGAAGCACGTTTGCAGAGTGGTAGAGAAAGGGGACCATGGCCTTCGAAGACGTCTTAGCAATCCCACTGTGTGGGGCTTACTGGAGGTAACAAGAGGGGTAGTTGGCCCCCAACGACATCCTTGGGGGCCAACTTCCCAAACTATTACCTCCAGTCAGTCCCACACAGCAGCATTGGTAAGTACTCATACCAGGCCACGCCCACTTTACTCACCACTCTACAAACACGCTCCCTGGCACGCTCTTGGATGGGGAATGAAGTCCCCTTCACTGCTGGGGGTCCTTTAGGGGCCAACTAGCCTACTTTTACCTCCAGTAAGCCCAACACAGTGGGATTGGTGAGAGGTGACAAAGGCCATGCCCCCTTTCTCCACCACTTTGCAAACACACCCCCTGGTGTGTTGTAAGTTGAGGGATTAAGTCCCCTCGAATCCGGAGGGTCCCTGGGGTCCAACTGGCCCACTAGGTACCTCTAGTAAGCGCCACAGAGCCGCATTGCAGAGAGGTGTAAAAAGGGGCATGGCTTGGACCACTTCTCTGCAACGCAAGCCTGTGGCGCTTACTGGAGGCACCTGGTGGGCTAGATGGCCCCCAGGGGACCTCAGGATTGAAGGGGAATTAATTCCCTAACTTAAAACGCGCTACAGGGCGTGTTTGCACATATGTCACCTCAGGCCCCACCCCCTCCCTTCACCACTGTGCAAACGCACCCCCTGGTGCGTTTTAAGTTGGGGGATTAAGTCCCCTTGAATTCTGAGGGTCCCTGGGGTCCAACTAGCCTACCAGGTACCTCCAGCGAGAGCAGGTTTCCTGCTCTCCCTTTCAAAACCCAAACTACAGTTTGCTATGACAGGGCGGGTGCCACATGGCTCCCACCCTGCCGTAGACAAGCCATCTCCGGGGCGTGTGGGGGGGCTCGAGCCCCCACACACAGGTTGTTTTAATTTTATATAAAACAACCCCGGGGGTGGCGGTCCCTGGGGCTGCATGGGGCCATGTACCCCCGCAAATATTTTTAAAAAGCCCCGGTGGTGGCGGTCCCCAGGGCTTGGGGACCTTGAAGGCCCCTCACAGATAAAAAACGCCCTGGGGGTGGCGGTCCCCAGGGCTGCGGGGGTGCTGCATGCCCCGCAACTCAATTATCTTGTCCTGGGGAAGTGGCGGTCCCCGGGGCCTAGGGGGGGGCATTGGAGACCACCCATGCATTTTCAAATTAGCCCCGGGGGTGGCGGTCCTTGGGACCTGGCCCACCCGGGGGCTTCAATACAATGAAGCGCTGGAGTTCGTGCTTCGTTTTTTAGAAAATGTTCTCGCCCGGATTCGCACACCCAGCGTGAATTCGGCTGATTTTTTTAAAAAAAATGCTATTTTGGGCCCTGGGTGTTTTTGTGGGCCCCCTGAGCAGGCTTAGGGGTCAGAGTGTTTCTACCCTGCCCCCTTTTCTTGTTTTTTGCGTTTGTTTTTCTGTTTTCGTTTGCCTCGGTTACTTCCTGGTTTGGAGTGTTGACAGCCAATTAGAATAGGGCTCGTGGTCGGGAGGGTGCATGGATCCACCGTGCCTCTGTGTATCTAAACTTTTAATTTGGGATTTTCTCAGCAACTACTGAACGGATTTACTCCATTTAAAAATTGAAAACAGGTCTCTTTTTTTGCCAAATTTGGTGTAATTCTGTTCAGCAGTTTCAGCTGTAACAGTGACTAAAGATTCCTATGGAAAATTGATTTTACGACCTCTATTTTTTTAATTTCTCAGGAACTACTGAACAGATTTACTCTCTCTTTCTAAAACAAGGACTACCTTTTTGCCAGATTTGGTGAATTTCCGTTCAGCTTTTCGAGCTCTAGCCTTGTCTAAAGTTTCCTACGGGAATTAACATGGAGAAAACATGTTTTGGAACCCCCCTTTTTTCTCGGCCCCTGCTAGCTGAATCACCCCAAAACTTTCAAGACAGGAGCTGTCGGGAGCGGGCCACACGTTTTAAAAATTTCGCAAAGATTCATCAAGTAGCTCCAAAGATATTGGGAAAACAAAAAATTAGTTCCCTATGGAACCTAGGTCCTAACTATAACTATCTACTGGCGACCGCCAGTAGATAATACATATATATGTATATATATATATATACACACACACAGTGGAAAAATGAGCCACTCCAGCCTGCATGCTTCAATGATCTGCGGGGCGTTTCCTGCATCTATAAGTCTCCAAAGCGATAGCCAGTAGGTAGTTATTGTTAGAACAAACGTTTCCATAGCCGCTGCTTGACGAATCTTCACGAAATTTTCAAAAAGCTTCCCCTCTTTGGTTCAGCTGCTGTGTTGAAAGCTTTGGAGTGATCTGTCAAGCGGAAGATGAGACAAAAATGGGGGTCCCAAAAAGTGTTTTCCCTGTGTTATGTCTATGGGAGCAAGTTGGCACAAAGGGAAAAAAATTCCAGAGGCCAATCAGAATGCTCTATTTTTTATATTGGGTTTGAGGAACTCTCTTAACATTTTAAGGACATGCATAACAGTAATAGGTGCCTCCTATGTGTCTATTGCATTAACCGAATAGCACAAAGCCCCAATGGGTATATTGAGTAAGAGCTAAGACCACAGAGGGACTAAATATGGATGAAGAATTGGCAATACACTTATAAGCTTGATTCTTCACTGCTTTTCGATTTCTCTGTAATGATAAATTCAACATTACTGATGGATAAATGACTTACATTGGGCACAGGGACTTAAGGAAATGATTAAGTATGATTTTGAGAAAGAGAGACCCACTGGGGTGAAATTAAGGAGCAAAAATAGAAGATATTAAATGATGTAATTGATCCACCAGAAAAGAAAATTAACATCCTTGCTAACTAGCTGATGTACAACCCTCAGTCTTATTTCTATGCTCTAAAAATATAGTTGTGGGAGTGAGTTCTGTCTTCACTGTATGGCAACCTTAACTCATATAAAATATAAAACTTTTTCTGACTCTTTTTACTCCCTTTTGACCTTTTTTTTTATTTTTCAATAGGGGAGGGAGCCCACTCCCACAGCCGATATTGGCCCCAGGGACCTCATCCCCTGGGGCTGGCTTTTTTGTAATGGGGAGAGGGGCCATAGCCCCCTTCTTTGGCTGATTTCAGCCCCGGGGACACCACCCCCGGGGCCTGGCCTTTTATTTTATGTATTTTATTAATAGGGGAAGGGGGCCACCCTGCCTCCCTCCACCGGCCAATTTCAGCTTTGGAGACCCCATCCCCTGGGTCCCAGCCAAGGCTCTCTGGGTACCTCCGCAGCACCCAGTCTGTATTGGAACTGCGGGGGGAGCCTGAAGGCCTCCGAGGTCCCTGCCAGTACCCCTCCTCCTATGGAACACAGCATCGCTTTCACACACAGGGAGCTGCTAAACATGCAGCTCCCTGTGTGTCAAAGCAATTCATCTGTTTCCCTGCTTGCTTGCCAGTGGGCAGGGAAACAGACGAAAGCTCCGCTTTCAGCAAGCAAGAGCATTTCTCCGCTCTCACTTGCTGAAAGGGGAGTGTTTGCTGTGGCTTGGCAGAAGCAGTTAAAGCCCTGTCAAGCCACAAGAAACAGCTATGTCCCAGGGGTGGATATTGAACAATGGAGTAACACAGTTATGTGTAGAACCTGGGGATCAAAATGTTAAACGAGCAGTGGTTCTGCCACAAAATTAAATAAACTCTTTCTCTGTCCTCCTTGAGGATGGGATTTCAATAAATGATAAATGATAAACACAAAGATCTGTCTAAACCCAATTTTTAGAAAAACAAACCAATTGTACTATTTGAAATTTGTTTAAAGTTTATACGAAAAAATCATATTTGAATAAGGAACAGGACATATACACATAAAGATATAAATCATGCAATTCTACTTCTTGCATGAGTGAAATACAAGGAAAGTGAAACAAAGGTGTTTTACATATACATCACAACACAATTGAAACATAACCAATAATACATACAACACAAAACTATATTTAGGCACAGCATAAAGAAAACGTTTTTCAACAAGACCAAGAATTTATCCTCTTAATGTGTGATGGTCAAATTGGGCTGTAACGCTTCTAAATATACGTCGACGTTTCGACCCCTTTGGGATTTAGTGTGAATAAAGAAACATCATCATGGAGTCTTCCTCAGGACTACAAACAATGTCTGTATGTTGCCTTCTGAATTGGTTCCAACTGGATAACAAAAGAGTAAAATGCTGTCACAGCAAGGCGGCCTGTATATATAAATATGGTGTTCTCCTTGAGTAGGATTTTAGTATCCTCTGGAAAATTATCCCTGCTGATTCTGGATAAGGGTCGCAGCATGCTCACAAAGAGAAAATCTCCGGCGTCATGCGCTTGGGGTCATCTGTTTCTTCGTTTTCATCAAAATTGTTTCAAAATATGTAGGGGCTAATAGCCTCGATACAGGCGATTTGGTAAAGTCCAGGTGCAAACGTACCCCATGGACCCTCTCTGGCCGAATGTGCTCAGAGTCTATACAGGATACGTCCTCCGCACCCCGGGACATAGCAGGAGTTGGCACTGGGGGTGGCGGTCCCCAGGACCATCTATGGCTCCAGGAGGGGCGGGGGCTAATTCCCCTCCTTTGATTCAATAGGGCCTGCCCCAGGGAAATGGCAGTCCCCGGGCCGAGAACGGTCTGAGAGGGGGGCTGCGTGACCCCTCCCCCACCTATTTAAAACATCAATCCGGCCCGGGGACCTGGTGGTGGTGCCCGGGGCCCGGATGTCCGTGAGGTTTCCAATAACTAACAAGCAAATTAGCCCCGGGGAGGTGGTGGTCCCCGGTGCATGAGGGAGGGCCATGTGTGCCCCCTCCTTTACTTTTCAGTAAGCATTCATGCCCGAGACCTGGTCCACTTGGGGGCTAAATAATGGAGAAATGCGGGAGCCATGGTTCCAGCATGGTTCCCAATGTAATTTTTTTCTTCTTTGCCCCAGGCGGGTCCCTACGAGACCCCCCCCTCCCACCACAAGAGGCCTAGTGGATCAGGGTACCCTGCCCCCTTCTCTTTTTTGGGGGGGTGGGGGACTCTGCTGAAGTTGGGTCCCAAGATTGCAGCCAACTCTTCCTGGGATTTGTACATGGGTACTATCGCAATCTCTGAGAATCTTCGTCCCTGTATGTACAAATATGTAAGAATTTGAATTTCTTTTGATTAACTCCACAACTACTGAACAGATTCACACCAAATCAGAAAAAGGCACTTGTCTGAACCAACAGCTACTTTTCTGCCAAATCTGGTGTAATTTCCTTCAGCTGTTCAGTCTGTGGCTCTGCCTAAATTCTGTATATGAAATTGCATGGGGATAACGTGTTTTGGGCCCCCTTTTTTCTTAACCCCTGCTTGATGGATCACCCTGAAACTTTCAAGACAGCACTTCAAGGTAACGTCATACTAGTTTTGAGAATTTCACGAGAATTCGTAAATGGCTCCAAAGTTATTGGCAAAACAAAAACACTCTTCCTATGAAAACTAGGCCCTAAATATAACTACCTAATATATATATATATATGATGTGATGAAGCACACACCACTGTGGTTTAATTGAACATTATCATAGCTCCGAGGTAAGCAACTCACTCGAGTATGACAGGACACTACATTTACCATGAGGCTTTGTGCTGGGACATGCCCATTGAGGCGGGAGATAAATCATTGTGTAGCTGCCTGAAATTGTTTGCCTGGGAGTATCCGAGTCAGTGCCTCTGAAGGAGTTGAAAACGAAACGCGTCAGGCTGACTTTCTGACAATGCTGCTGTATTTGAATCCATTTTGCAGGCTGCTTTCCGCATGGAATAAAAGCAAAAATACTTCACCTTGCTCGTGGGCTTCTCTACTTTGCAGGCAAACTTGTGTGTGGATATATATATATATATATATATATATATATATATATATATATATACTCCAACCTCCGTTCTCCTATCGCAATCGCTTTCGCTCTCGATCGCGCTGGAAACAGACACGGACCAAACGTGAGATGCTGGTTTCAGATTTTATTCATCTGTCGCCATAACGTTTCGGCACAAAGCCTTGATCACATATATATATATATAGTCACTGAAAAACCAAAGGTTGGAGCAACCTTATAGCTAGGTGAATATGTCGATGTCAACGTTAACTATTTGAACTACATAAAAGCACAGATATTCACCAGTTATACTTAGCGAGCTAACTATAAATTGCACCACGGAATGCACTGCTTATCACCTCATATATTATAAAACACATATAAAACCAAGTTACTCAAGATAATCAACGTCTGATCCAAAATGAATGCCCTACTATGGACTGCTTTTATCTGTATCAAACCCCTCACAATCACCGAGCCTACATTGAGAAATGAAGTTAATATGAGCAGAAAAGTAGGTAATGAAATCAGTGGAGAGAGTAACCTCTGTACCGCACTATTTGCAGACAGTGAAACTCTCATGAGAAATACACCACAGAGTATTTAAAAAGTATCTACTAAGAACAGTGTATCACCCACATGCATCATTGCACCTGTTTGTGATTCCGAAATTGCGAAAATTAGGGAATCGCAATTTAGAAATAGCAAACAGCAATGCATGAATAATTTGCAAATATTTTTGAGATTTCTTAATTTTCCTTAATTGCGATTCACATTTTGCGAATCGCAATTAAGGAAAACCTTCCCATTGATTCCTATGGGCCAAAAGGCCCATAGGAATCAATGGGAAGGCATTAACATTTTGTGATTTTCATTTTGCGAATCGCAATTTGTTAATGCATTTCAAGGGTGCTGAGGGGGGTCCAAAGGACCCCCCCCATCACCCTTGAAATGTTTTTGTAAGTGCAAGTTTCACACACACATGTCCAAAGGACATGTGTGTGTGTAACATGACACTTTCAAAAATGCATTTTTGTGCATTTTTGAAAGATTTCGCAAATTAACACGAGGTTCACCCTCGTGTTAATTTGCTCCCCCTATTTTCGAATTCGCATTTTTTAAAACATTCATGCATTGCATTTAAGGAATCACAAAAATGTGATTCCTTAAATGCAATCGCATTTTTAGAAAATTGTTTAATGCATCCCAAAAAGTGATTTTGGAATCGCAAACGGCCGAATTTTGCGATTCGCACCGTTTGCGACTCCAAAATCGCTTGATGCATGTGGGTGTTGATTACTGAATCGGTAATTTACCGAATCGGTAAATTTACCGATTCGGTAATTTACCGATTCAGTAAAATTACAGAATCTGCATTTTAAGATGTAGGTGGCACTGTAAACAATGCCACAGGGCTTTAAGGATTCGTTATTTACCACCAACTATTAGTTGGTGGTAAATAACGAATGCCTGTGTATATGCAAATCTGTGCATGTACACCTGTGCCATGTGGCACACATACATGCCCTTAGGACACAAGCCCTAATCAGGGGTACAACAGGGTGTCAAAGTGACACCCTGCCACCCTTGAATTTTTCGGTATTTACCAAATCGGTAATTTCCGATTCGGTAATTGACATTCATTCCTATGAGCCTACAGGCCCATAGGAATCAATGGCAAATACCGAATCGGTAAATACCGATTCGGTAAATACCGAATCCTACCGATTCGGTATTTTTTACCGAATTTTTACCTACATTGGATTTACCGATTCATAAATACCGAATTCGTAAAATTCGGTATTTATGAATCGGTAAATCCAAATTACTTACATCTAGCCCTATATGTCTTAATTCCTCCTGATTTTTCCAGTACACATTGAATATCAGAACATACAGACATACTTAGATCGATACAATCTGACCTGCTTGCAACGCATCACTTACATACACTTGTAAATACTGCAAACCTGGTCATCTGTATAGTCGCGGTTACCATTGACCTTACATATATCACCTTTAATGAAGGTGAAACATTGTCAATTGCATATAAATCACATTTATATTCCAATGCAGAGATCATTTTTGCATCCACTGAAAAATAATGGCTGTGGTGCAGATGGCTATATTAAAAAAAAAGGCCACTTGCACAAGGTAAACACATTATTGTCGTTACTCCCATTTTTGCCTTAGAGGCTGTTACAAAATGAAGCGTTTCAAATGCTAAAGCCCTTCATCCTAGATGGATACAATGGGCAACATCCCTTACAGCTTTTGATGTAGACTTCATCTTTGACCCATCTTTAGAAACACAAGAAATTCTTCAATATGAGCATGTCTATCCCATGCCCAGCCATCTTTTGCCTCTTGAACAGTATGAATATATTATTTATAATTATGGTTCAGCCCAACCCACTGTAGGGACTAGACATCAAATACTCAGTGGTGTGCACCACCATTATTGGTGTGATGTTGGATGGAAAATTCCTACCACAGAAGACTCACACACAGGCCTTAGGGGACTTTACTGCACAGTTGTCTGAACTAAAAGCGTTGCTTCTAGCACTAAACATATGGACCTGAATACTGCACACTTATAGTGTGTAATTCATATTATTGTGTCCGGTCTTTTAATGACAGTTTGAATTCTTGGGGCCGGAATTAATTCAAAGATTATAAAGGCAACACTATAATGTGGCAGATCTAAAGGATAGTTTGGCACAGACTCTAGTCATTCAAACATTGAGTCATCAGCGTGTGGGACTACACGTTGAAGGGAATTCTTTGACTGATGAAGCAGCCAAATCTGGAGTTGCGACTGCGACAGTTGCTGTGCTTACTCTTTCTAATACCAGGGTAGATGCCATTGCCGCTACACGCGACCACACCCCTTTGTTTTCCAGATAAATATAAATGCCATTTAAGTGATTAAAACGGTCCCTTTATTACAATTCCAGGGCTTGGTGATCATTTGATTCCCAACCAAGGCTGCAGGCTAGCCTTAGTGAAAGCTGCTCATGAAGGTTTTAATTTACAAACACGCCCCCAGTGGGCTGAGCTTGATACGAATATAGTAATCAGTGCATTGTGGGACTCGTAGTTCCATGGGAGTGCAATTAAGTTCCTTTAGTAGGCTCAATGTCAGTCCAAATCGTATCAAACTCTTCCCACTGGGGGCGTGTTTGTAAATTAAAACCTGCTTAATTGGGAGTGACTATTCAATACCGGTTTCTTTCCAGAGCCCATGAGGAAGAGGCGTTCAAGCCTCAAAACGCGTCGGTGGCATGATGAAAGTAACAGGCAGTTGATGAGTGAGCTGCAACGAGGCTAACACTTACCTGATGGTACAAGGACGCCGTTGAGTGCTCTTTCAATGCTGGGGCATCTTTGTTGTACATATATATATATATTCACTTTGAAGGTAATCTTTGTTTTTTCTCGATGAAACAAGAGGATAAATTACATTTATGCAAGGAATGAACTGTTCATTAATGTATTTAGAACACTTTACTTATGCATTTAATATTCTGTGTTTGAAATCTCTTAGATTTTCATGATCACACTGTTTACATATGAACTACTAAATGATTTGGTAAATACTAGTCTGACCTTTATTATTTTGTGCACTTGCATGTTAGTTAGTCTTTTCACTATTCTCATGATGAAATGCAGAGAGGGTGTGTACACTTTTTTGTATTGTCCCACCTTTATTGCTACTATATATGTTTCTCAGAGTTTTAGGCGCGCTATGTGAACAAGCACCCTAGTGGAGTGAAACGTGTCATCTCAAATTGAATAAACCGTCTTCCTGCAAACTCACTTGAGGAGTGATTGTTTCTTGGTTGCATTTCGCTGTACTGTGTGAGGCTTCGGAGGTCCAGACCTACTAGGTTCTGCCGTTCATAGACGGAATAAGGACTGCTTTCTTCATATATATATATATATATATATATATATATATATATATATATATATATATATATATATATTACCTACTGGCGATAGCCAGTAGGTATATATAGTTAGGATTTTTTCTCTATGGAACTTTTGAAAATTCTATGCCTAATAACTTTGGCGTTTGTGGACGGAATTGGCTGAAATTTTCAGGAAAATGGAACATTTTGTTTCTGAGCAGCCCCTGAAAATTTGGTGGGGGTTCGTCAAGGGGGGGCCGAGAAAAAAGGGGGGTCCCAAAACGCGTTTTTCCCATGTTAATTTCCATAGGGCGGTTGGCCTCACTTTTAGCCCGAACGGCTGAATGGATTTCCACGAAACTTGGCAAAATTGTAGGGACTGTTAGCCCGATGTGCCTTTGCTAGGTCTCAATATATGTGCTTCAGTGGATTTTGAGAAATTAACGTTTAAAACAAGATATATATCTGTAACAGCGCTCCGGTTCGCGAACTTTTCGCGTATCGGAACTTTGCGAAGCGAAGCTGATTGGCTCTCCGGTGTCTGTCAACATTCTAAACAGTCCGGAGCGGCCGCCATCTTGTCTCTCGGTAGGATCGAGAGACAAGAGGAGGCCAAAACAAAGGGGGAAATGAAGGAAAGGGGGCAAGGTAGACCCCTTCTGACCCCCTAGGATTGATGAGGGGGATATTATAGAGCCACGCGGGGCCCAAAAAAAAATAAAAAAAAAATCGATTTTTTCGCCGCAGAGACGCGTCTTGGTACGCGAACCGGGCAGCTAACCGGGAAGCTAACCGGCAGTGTAACGGGAGTCTGAGGAGAAGCTGATTGGCTGTTATCATTGTAAACAGTCTGGAGCGGCCGCCATCTTGTCTCTCTGTGGGATCGAGAGACAAGAGGTGGAAAAAAAAAAGGTGTAAATGAATGAAAGGGGTAAGGCAGACCCCTCCTGAACCCCTAGGATTGATGAGGGGGCTATTAAAGTTCCCTGCGGGGCAAAAGAAAAAATAAATTGCGATTTTTCGCGGTAAAGGTGCTTCCTGGTACGTTAACCGGGCAGCTAACCGGCAGCGTAACGGGAGTCCGACATATTGTGTTTTTTGAACGTTTGTGATATGTGCACGTGTGGATTTTGTCTAATTAAGGTTAAAAAAATATATATATATCTTTAAGCGTGTTCTGGCGCGCTTACGTTTTGGGTTTGGTTTGCGCTGCAGAGACGATACGTCACGGTTATGCGATGCATCATGAGACGTCTCACGGGCTACGTGATACGTCACTTAATAAAGAATATATTTTACAGCTATAGATATTAGCTTTTAAAAAACCAATGAAATTCACAGAAAAAAACCATAGGTTATAGACCATATATAGTTAGGAATTTGCATTTACAAAACCTTGAAAATTCACTGAAAAAACCATAGGTTATAGACCATATATAGTTAGGGATTAGCATTTAAAAAACCTTATTTTATTTGCACAAAACCATTGAAATTCCATATATAGTTAGTTGCACTAACTATATATCGCGGACCCGCAATCCACTGCTAATGATGTCACATATTACATCATTCATGACATGGTCAGTGACATCACTGATGACATCACTGATGACATCTCAAATGACATCACTGATGACATCACTGATGACATCTCAAATGACATCACTGATGACATCACTGACATCTCATTTGACATTACTTTATTGTAGGATATATATATATATTCGTATCTATCCGGGATAACATTACCAGTCTAAACCGTAAAGGTAATTACTGTTAAATGTATGTAACATATCCTTTGTATATAGATGTATATATATGAATTAATGTATATATTTTAATTAGAAGCTTTGCGGACTCTCGTACTGTACATAACTTGGCTATTGCATTTAAGCAGTGACTACTTAGGAACCTAGGTAGCGTATATTGAGGCGAATGCCTTTTTTGCACAAGTTGTAAATATATGAAATATTCTGATAAGCAACCTTTTCCAATTACTATGTACATAAGTAATATCCATGTAGCTGTCCGCGTTTTTCAAGCTTCTGTTATAACTTGCCGGATTTTGAATGTGTATTTATACAGAAATTCTCAAGCACTTGCACTTAATTGCCATACCTTGCCCCCCTGTTTTGCACATGTACAGAAATTGTGTTTACAATAGTGTTGTTAATTTGATTAATCAAGTTACAACCAATCAGTGAGGACGTTGTTACTGCACTAGCACTTTAAATTCACGCAACTTTTTTCGGTGCGCCATGTGACCAAGCCCTCTGTGTAGGGCGAAACGTTATCCTGGCGTGGTGTGCTATAAAATAAAAAACTCACCTGCACTCTGGGTCTTCCGTGTCCTTGTTCAAGTTGGCTGATAATTGATAGCTGGCGCAGCAGCAGGAGCACAAGTGGTGATATATACATATATATATATATATATATATATATATATATATATATATATATATATATATATATATATATATATATATATATATTCCAAGGATAATCCGGCTGCAAGGCAGGCTCAGCTCGTCCTGAAAACACGGACACGGACCCAAGTTTTGTGCAAGGTGGTTTATTTGGTGTTGGTGCTCCCAGCCATCATGACGCGTTTCGCGCTACACAGAGCGCTTGATCACATGACACAGGTAAGTTTTTGGCATTGGTTTAAATACATTGCTGACGTTACAGGTATTGGCCTACAGGTTACACAAACATAAAAGAAATCCTGGTTTGTGAACTACAAAATCTTTTTCTTTTATCAGTTCATTTTGAATACCAAAGATACTATGTATGTAAGTTTGGCCACTGAAAATAAATGCAAGCCTGTGTACTAGTATAAAAACATACAATGCCTGATTTTGGTGAAGGTGAGAAAAAGTAAATAAACGTGAATAAAATAAATAAATTCATTATTGTTAAATCTCAGTGCGGCTTAAATCCTGATAATTGTACTAAATCAATAGACTTAGAATATAGCAGCATATTTTCATTAGATCCCTGGGTGTATTTTTGGGTGGATCAGTATGGAGCCCCATACGCTTGAAATGTCCAATAATTACAGGTCCCAAAGGGATGGAGATAAAGTGCAAACGGGCATAAAAGTTAATCGCCGAAAGAGCCACTTATATTGTGAAAGGATGTAGTGCCATTGAAATACCATAGTGGTAAAAGACTGGCCACAATTTATGTGCAAAACAACGCATATCATATATGGATCTAGAAATTCATATCTATAAATGAATTTCAATCTGTACATTATAAACCATCAACAGCAAAATATACACAAGCAAATCAATTAATTATTACACCTATAAAAACCTAAATGGTATATAAAGGCTAAAATTGATTTATAATTTAAGTATATCTAAAATGACCATCACAGTAAATTTCATTGCTAAAAGATGGTGTTACAACACAGATTAAAAAAATCTTCATCAGAATAAATATGTATCTAAAATCCATAAAATATGCTAAATGATAGTGCAAATGAAGTAAATCCTATGCCTCTAGTGCCTCAGGTTTACCCACTATAAACATGTGTAAAGATCTTCGGTAATGTTAAGACCTGAAGGATGCTTGGTATTCAGCGCAAGTATATAATGGGTCTCAAGGCGGCGAAGTTTGGCCTCTCGGTTGCCACCTCGTCTACTTGCTGGTACGCAGTCTATTGCATAGTACCTGAGTTTGTTGCTCTTAGAGTCATGCTTGGCTTTAAAATGTCTCGCGACAGGATAGGTATTGTCTTGATTGTCAATTGCTCTTAGATGTTGAAGGATTCTTTTATGTACGGGATGTTTGGTACTCCCGACATAGAGCAGTTCACAAGGACATATCAGGACATAGACGGCGTATTCGGTTTTACAAGTTAACACCTTGTCTATTTTGTGTTCCCTCCTGTCAAATGGCGAGAGGTAGCAGGATTTGTTGACTGCTTGTTGGCAAGCCTTGCATACCTTGCAATTAAAAAAGCCTGTATGTGTTTGGTACCATACTGTTGACTCTAAGACTTCTGGGCTGGTTTTTACCAGCTCGTCCCTCATAGACTGCCCCCTGCTGTAGGTAATAGAAGGTCTTTTTGGGAGATCACTCCCTATCACTGGGTCACTGAGGACTAGTGGCCAATTCTTGCTGATGATAGATTGGATTTGTTTAAATTGTGCGCTGTACTGCACAATTATTCTGAATTCAGGTGGCCTGGTGACTATGGCTTCCCCTTCGAGCGGTAACCTGGTGTGTCCTGACAACAGTTCGGATCTGTCTCTTTGTGCAGTTTTTTGTATAGCTGCATCTATGATTTTATTAGAATACCCTCTCTGTAAAAATCTGTTTTTGCTCTCTCTTTGGGCGTCCTTCAGGTCACTCTCCCTACTATGGATCCTCTTAAGCCTTAGCATCTCCCCATAAGGGATGCTGTTCACTAGGTGTTTGATATGTGAACTTCTGGCGTGTAAGGTAGAGTTCCCGGCGGTGGATTTGCGATGCAATCTGGTCTCTAGTTTGTTGTGTTCAACAAAGACTTCTGTGTCTAAAAATGTAATGGATGTATCGCTTATAGTGGCAGTAAATTGGAGGTTCAAGTTGTTGTTATTGATGTTTGTTATAAATGTTTCTGCAGATATTGTATCACCCCTCCACACAATAAACAGGTCATCAATAAAGCGCAACCAGGTTACCACCCTGTTTTGCACTGTCTCTACGTGTTCCACCATGAGGACCAGCTCCTCCCAATAGCCCATGTGCAAGCACGCGTAGCTAGGAGAGAAGCTGGCCCCCATGGCAACACCCTGTAGCTGCCTATACATCATGTTGTTGAACATAAAAACATTGCTGTTTAGACAAAACTTCGCCATGTCCACCAACATATTGTTGTGCTCTGTCATGTTTGGTTGTGCTCTCTGCAGGTAGAAGTTCATTGCATTAAGGCCGTCTGAATGTATGATACTTGTGTATAATGAACACACATCCAGTGCAATTAATAGATAGTCTTGTTTCCATGTTAGGTTCTGGATTTTCAACAAAAAATCACTAGTATCACTTATGTATGACGGCAGTTTCTTTACTTCCTCCTGCAGGAAAAAATCCACATATTGTGACATATGCTCAGTGCAACTGTTTCTGGCTGAAATAATCGGACGACCAGGAGGGTTTAGAGGGTCCTTATGTAGTTTGGGCAAAAAGTACATTGTTGGCACAATGGGATGGTCATTTTTAAGGAATTTATGCTCAGATTTAGTGATTAGGCCTTTCAATTTCCATTTGGACAATTTTTTGTGACAGTCCGTATATACAGCTTTCAGCTCTAATCCTGTGAATTTTGTATAACAGGTTCTGTCATTAAGCTGCAATAGGGCTTCCTTTAGATACATTTCTCTGTGCATCAGCACAATGTTTCCTCCTTTATCAGAAGCGCGAATTATAAGATTGCGATTCTTTTGCAGCTTGACCATCAAAGCTCTATACTCCGCCATCTGTTTGTTATATTTGTGCTTGCCCCTGTGGATTTTAATGTTTAGATCCTTCAACTGGTTGGTTACTTTGTCATGAAACAAGTCTATAGAGTCTTTGAGCATGACTGGATTGAAAGTTGACTTGGCTTTGAATTTGGTAGGAGGTTTTCTGAGCCCTGCCGGGTAGACGGTGAGCCCCGAGGTTCCTGCTACAGATTGTATATTTACTTCCCCACTCTCGTTGTATGAGCCTGATTGCCACATTTCATCAAGCTCCTCCATTAAGTCAGCTGTTGTTTGCGAACAAGCTGTATTTCCAACATTGGTGTCACTGGGTAGTGTAGTTCGTGTGTCTTCCTGTTTATTGAGAACAAAGTATTTTTTCAACTTCAGTTTTCTTGTGCTCTTGAAGACATCCAGTCTGGTGTTGACGTAGTTAAAATCCCTCCTCGGGCAAAATGATAGACCCAGGCTCAATATTTCCTTTTCTTTCTGACTCAACTCAATATTTGCCAGGTTTACCACAGTCTTATCCAGGTCAATGGGAATTATTTGTTCTTGTTCCAGCCTCCTCTCTTTTTGCGAGTTCCGCCTACGTTTGTTGGCCTTCCTCCGCTCTCTGCGCTTCCGGTTCTTTGAGCGGTGTAGTTCTGTTGTTTTGTCCGAGGCCTTAGCGTTATATATATATATATATTCCACACTTCACCAGGCGGCCGAACACTGCAGTGGTGCATCCTCATCGGTGGGTGAAAACCGTCTTGCCTTTAAGCAACTTTACAAACACACTGGGCACTCCGGGATTATGCAATATGGTTTTATTTTGGCAAATGCATTTCGGTATCTTTAACCTTCTTCAGTGCCGAAACTATATGGTAATGCGATATTCATATATATATATATATATATATATATATATATTACCTACTGGCTATCGCCAGTAGGTATATATAGTTAGAATTTTTTCTCTATGGGACTTTTGAAAATTCTATGTCTAATAACTTTGGCGTTTGTGGACGGAATCGGCTGAAATTTTCAGGAAAATGGCACATTTTGATTCTGAGCAGCCCCTGAAAATTTGGGGGGGTTTCGTCAAGGGGGGGCCGAGAAAAAAGGGGGGTCCCAAAACGCGTTTTTTGCATTGAGTTTTCCATAGGGCGGTTGGACTCACTTTTAGCTCGAACGGCTGAATGGATTTGCACGAAACTTGGCAAAATTGTAGGGACTGTTAGCCCGATGTGCCTTTGCTGGGTCTCAATATATGTGCTCCAGTAGTTTTTGAGAAATTAACGTTCAAACCAAGATATATATCTGTAACAGCGCTCTGGGCAGCGATCCGGTCCGCTTACTTTTCGCTTATCGGAACTTTGCGCGCAGAAAGCTGATTGGCTCTCCGGTGTCTGTCAACATTCTAAACAGTCCGGAGCGGACGCCATCTTGTCTCTCGGTAGGATCGAGAGAGAAGAAGAGGTGGAAAACGAAAGGGGAATTTAATGAAAGGGGGCAAGGTATCCCCCTCTTGACCCCCTAGGAATGTTGTTGGGGTTATTAAAGGGTCCCGTGGGGAAAATAAAAAAAAAATGATTTTTCACGGTAGAAGCGCGGCCGCGAACTGGTAGCGAAACGGGAATTCGCCATTTTGAGCTTCGTTAATTAAATTACTAGTTATAAGTGGGTGCGGGAGACGTATCCTAATCCCCTATGTTTCCTGAGGGTGGCTGAGGAGGCTGATATATGTTGATACATCTCTTCCAGCGGCTGTGCGTGAGCTTTTTTTTTTTTTTTGCTGCGTGACAGTCCGGAGCGGCCGCCATCTTGTCTCTCGGTAGGATCGAGAGAGAAGAAAAGGTGAAAAACTAAGGGGGAATTTAATGAAAGGGGGCAAGGTATCCCCCTCTTCACCCCCTAGGAATGTTGTTGGGGTTATTAAAGGGTCCCGTGGGGAAAATAAAAAAAAAAATGATTTTTCACGGTAGAAGCGCTTCACGGGCCGCGAACTGGGCCGCAAACTGGTAGCGAAACGGGAATTCGCCATTTTGTGCTTCGTTAATTAAATTACTAGGTATAAGGGGGTGCGGGAGACGTATCCTAATCCCCTTACTAGTTATAAGTGGGTGCGGGAGACGTATCCTAATCCCCTATGTTTCCTGAGGGTGGCTGAGGAGGCTGATATATGTTGATACATCTCTTCCAGCGGCTGTGCGTGAGCTTTTTTTTTTTTTTTGCTGCGTGACAGTCCGGAGCGGCCGCCATCTTGTCTCTCGGTAGGATCGAGAGAGAAGAAAAGGTGAAAAACTAAGGGGGAATTTAATGAAAGGGGGCAAGGTATCCCCCTCTTCACCCCCTAGGAATGTTGTTGGGGTTATTAAAGGGTCCCGTGGGGAAAATAAAAAAAAAAATGATTTTTCACGGTAGAAGCGCTTCACGGGCCGCGAACTGGGCCGCAAACTGGTAGCGAAACGGGAATTCGCCATTTTGTGCTTCGTTAATTAAATTACTAGGTATAAGGGGGTGCGGGAGACGTATCCTAATCCCCTATGTTTCCTGAGGGTGGCTGAGGAGGCTGATATATGTTGATACATCTCTTCCAGCGGCTGCGCCATCTTGCCTTTTTTTCGAATGGCACAATTTTGTCGTGCACGGCAGCCATTTTAGATGCCAGGCTGGTCCCAGGATATCACCTAACCCTGCGGATGTAGTTTATGGCCCCAGCTGTAGAGAATTCAGACATGCCAATCCTCCTGATTTAGGCGTGTGACTACTGATTTCAGTGCTAGTCTCCCGCCTCCCGATTTCTGCAAGCAAAAACCCGGGGGCATATTACGAACAACTAGCGATAATTTTTGTCTCTAACTTGTTTAGAGACAAAAATTATCGCCGCACATCGGCGATTTTTATCGCAGATAAACCTTGCTATTATCGCAGAAAAGTCAGCGATATTCATGTATTATTGACCTAATGCTCTTAGCCATGTTATCCACCTCCCATTGGATAACATGGCTAAGAACTGCTCAGGGCAGGTGTTAGATTTTGGAGATATTCGCGCTTAGCGCGAATATCTCCAAAAGTTGGTAATAGAAGGTAGCGATGTTAGGGACTGTTTCCAGTCGCTAACATCTTGGCACGCCACTTTGCATGTCATTAGTGATAAGTATCACTGACATGCAAAGCGGGGCCCAAGATGGTCGCTATCTCCTTTTAGCTGTCACTAACTGGTGTTAGCGACAGCTTGGTAATAGGGAGATAATTTTATCTCTGCTTTCATGGCTTTTAAAGCCAAAAAAGCGGAGATAAACCCCCTTGATAATATGCCCCACGATTCCTTGGGGGTTTCAGCCGACAGGGCTTGCTATTGTGTTACATGGTAATTTTTCCATGAAACGTCAGAGGGTCGATGCAGGGGTTCTAGAAGAGGTGATAAACCATTTAAGCCTCATGAACAAGCGCATGGTCTTTTAAAGATTTGTGAAGTACTCGGGGCGGCGGTGTGTGTGTGCCCTCTTTCAGGAGCGGGCGGGGGGGCACTGCCAGCAACTTGCCAGGTCAGGTAGTGTTCAACACGTGCATCACCCTTTCTCTGCCTGCTATTGCGCTCCATGCTTCGGAAAGGTAAGAAAAAGAACGTGCATTTGAGTTTGAAATGTCCGATCCTGCAGCAGCACACTTCCAAAGCCCACACATGACAATAACCCGATTCAAGGCCCCATTCACCCGTTTTTCAAAAAATAGATAACACTCCAACAAATTAAGGTTATAAAACTTTATTAACTTTTAACGATAATGAACAGAACAAAAACTAAAAACATTTAAACATTTCTTAACACAAAAAGCAACAATGGTTAGAAGCTGTCTTTTGTGCGAATAGTCCCAAGGCAGCACAACGTGCAGAGTTCTGGACGGCACCCAGGTGATGTCGCCTGGGTGCCGCACTGGTTTAGGGATCCTACAATGCTGCTCCGAAAATTGGCGTGGGGCGTCCCGGGTGGGGCGGGGGGAGGCCTCGTCAGTAGCGGTCTGTTGTGCGAATAGTCCCAAGGCAGCACAACGTGCAGAGTTCTGGACGGCACCCAGGTGATGTCGCCTGGGTGCCGCACTGGTTTAGGGATCCTACAATGCAGCACAGAAAAACAGCGTGGGGCGTCCCGGGTGGTGCGGGGGGAGGCCTCGTCAGTAGCGGTCTGTGTCCAGTGTCACATGGCTGACACAACATGTACGACAGGCACCCAGGTGATGTCCAGTAAACTGCCGCACTGGTTTTGGTATCCTACAATGCTGCTCCGAAAATTGGCGTGCGGCGGCCCGGGGGGGGGGGGGAGGCGGCGTGAACGGGCCTCCCCAGGTGGCGGCCATCTAGCTGAGTTGCGCTCGCTCTTGCGGCCACAGCGTCTCGCTCACCATGTTGTGGAGTTGCTCCCACTCTTGCAGTGCAGCGATAGGCGGCTGCCACATGGCTGTCAAAATGGCGGACGGCTCCTCGGTTTTGGGCCTGGTCCACTGAAATGGCCCTGGGACACCTTGGAACTCGGACGCTTGCCTGCTAGGGCTTGGGCTCCATTCTCGAAAAGCGTCCCCTCAGCCGTGAAGATTGTATAAAAGTCTTGGGGGCCCCCGACTCCCGCAGTCTTCCGGTGGGGAGCGGCTGCCATGATTGCTCGCGGAATGACCACGACGGAGCCACGAGATGGTGGTGCTCTCATGCTGACGCCAGCTTCAGTCTGAATGATCCAGAAACAAGGTGGGGCTTTCATCGTTTGGGAAAAAAAATGTTCTAAACCAATGAAAAGTGTTATTTTTAGGTCATATGACCAAGCCTTCCATCTTTAGGAAACCAAAAGTAAAATGAACCAATGAAAAGTTTTATAAACAAGTCACATGACCTGTTCTGCGGCATAGGGCTACAAAAAGCGTAGAAAATCCGTTGGCACGTGAGGCGGCGTCAGTAGCGGACCGATGTGCGAATAGGCCGAAGGCAGCACAACGCGTCGAGATCCGGATGGCACCGAGGTGGTGTCCAGCAAATTGCCGCACTGGTGTGGCCATCCTACAATGCTGCGCCGAAAGACGGCGTGTCCAGCTGAGTTGCGGTCACTGTCAGTAGCGGACCGATGTGCGAATAGGCCGAAGGCAGCACAACGCGTCGAGATCCGGATGGCACCGAGGTGGTGTCCAGCAAATTGCCGCACTGGTGTGGCCATCCTACAATGCTGCGCCGAAAGACGGCGTGTCCAGCTGAGTTGCGGTCACTGTTGCGGTACAGTGACTCGAACGCGCCGAGATCCGGATGGCACCGAGGTGGTGTCCAGCAAATTGCCGCACTGGTGTGGCCATCCTACAATGCTGCGCCGAAAGACGGCGTGTCCAGCTGAGTTGCGGTCACTGTTGCGGTACAGTGACTCGAACGCGCCGAGATCCGGATGGCACCGAGGTGGTGTCCAGCAAATTGCCGCACTGGTGTGGCCATCCTACAATGCTGCGCCGAAAGACGGCGTGTCCAGCTGAATTGCGGTCACTGTTGCGGTACAGTGACTCGAACGCGCCGAGATCCGGATGGCACCGAGGTGGTGTCTAGCAAATTGCCGCACTGGTGTGGCCATCCTACAATGCTGCGCCGAAAGACGGCGTGTCCAGCTGAGTTGCGGTCACTGTTGCGGTACAGTGAGTCGAACGCGCCGAGATCTGGATGGCCAAGTTTCAAGTTTCATCTGGCAGTTTTTCTCCATCCCTCCTGGATCAAAGAAGGTGAATGCTATGCTGTCCTATGGCAACATGAGCATCAACCTGATGAATACGGCATTCGAAAATCATAAATGCCCTAATGCACCCAAGAAGTAATTTTTTTTTTGCTCCAGTTGAGCCGTTTTCAATGCCTGTTTTTTGTTGTTTCCCCTCCATCAAGAACAAAACAAAAATACAAGGCGCTAAGATCCGAATGGCAAGTCCTGGATGTTGAGTGCCTCAGTTGAGAGTTCTGAGCAGTGCTTGTAAGACTGTCTGAAGCTTATTTGCACCTGCTGCAGCTTCACTAGGTCCGGCGGAACTTTTTGCCTTTTCTTTTCTGCTTCTTTTCCTACAATGCGTTTCATCTGAAGACACGACCAGGTCCCTGAATGTGTGCAGGGGGACGCTATTGATTGAATGAAAATGGCGGCTTGACACAAAGCTGACTCAAGCGTTACTGTTGGTGCTATACAGACAAAAATTGGTTTTCAGTTTGTACATTCTTCAGGTTTTTTTTTTCCATTCAAGTCTGATTGAGAGTTTGTAGAAAAATGGCTTCAGATTTACCACATACTACTCTTCAACATTCTTCCTAAATGTAACAATGTGAAACTCGAGAACGGCTGTTTCTGTTTCCTTTCAAAATGCTGCCACCAATATTTTCTGAATGGAAGACACCATCTTGTAGCATAAAGGGCCGAAAGGGGTTCTGGTCTGGCCGATGGTTGGTGGAGACATTTTGACTATATCTTGGACCTGCCCGGCCTCGCCCAAAATGGCGCCGGTATAAATGGGACTCGTAACTCCTTGCCCGCAAATGTATATCTAGAAAATGTTATTGTAAGTGGCCCTGTCGTATTTTAATTACAAAATGTACGTCCACCGATTCCGCAACTGTTAGACACCTTTGTTCTTGTCAAATAATGGCCCGCTCGTTACGTTCTTCTACAGTGTAAATGTCTCCTCATCATATACGATTTCAGTTTGCTCCGTGGCCGGCCCACGTGGTTATAGGCCCGTATTTGTATACTGACATTTTCACAATAAAGGTTTTTAAAACAAAACTCGGTAGTAGTATTTACATTTGTAAAGTTTTTACTTTTAGTGACTGTTTTCGAATCAGTAAAAGGCAAGTGAAATAAAGCAGTCCAATTACATGACGGAAAAAAGGTATAATATGTAGGAACGCAGTAAAGATAAATGGTCAAGGGCAGTTGTGTTTTCCACTCCTGCAACATAAAGTGATCGATAAGAATCTGATAATCAGGCGTATCGGCGACTAAGACAGCAGGCCGAATCTCTTTTACTCAACGGCTCCGTCATGGAAGGAAGAAACACCCTTTTTCTCGAAAAAGGAATATATTTTACTTGCAAGACAGTTGTAAATTTTCCGGGAAAGTACATTAGCCTGGAATATTATAACATATGTTTGAAAAAAAAATATTGTTCGAAAATAATAAAAAGCGTAATTTTTAGGTCATATGACCAAGCTTTTCATCATTAAATTAACAAAAGTAAAATGAACCAATGAAAAGTTTTATTAACAAGTCACATGACCTGTTATGCTTACGTTACGCGCTGCGCGCCGCGCCTCGGATCACTTCCGGGTGCGCTAACGCGGCGTGTCATAAAACGCATTACGCGACAACGTAGGTCAAGAATATAGTCAAAATGTCTCCACCAACCAGCGTTCACAACACAACCCCTTTCAGCAGTCCAAAAAGTTCTGTTAAATGACAACAGAGGGGACAGGCAACAAGAACCATCAGTCAAAGAGGGGAGGGCAAGTTCTTCTCTTCCGGGTCATGTTGGGGCGCTACCGGAACTGATCGAATTGGTAGTCTATAGTGTTTCTGGATGTTTCAGACTAAAGCTGGCGTCAGCATGAGACCACTACCATCTCGTAGCTCCGTCGTGGCCATTCCACGAGCAATCATGGCAGCCGCTCCCCACCAGAAGCCTGCGGGAGTCGGAGGCCCCCAAGACTTTTGTAGAATCTTCACGGCTGAGGGGACGCTTTTCGAGAATGGGACCCAAGCCCTAGCAGACAAGCGTCCGAGTTCCAAGGTGTCCCAGGGCCATTTTAGTGGACCAGGCCCAAAACCGAAGAGCCGGCCGCCATTTTGAGAGTCCTGTGGCAGCCGCCTATCGCTGCACCGCAAGAGCGGGCGCATCTAAACTACATGGTGAGCGAGACGCTGTAGTCGCAAGAGCGGGCGGTAAACAGCTGAATGGCGGAAGAGGCACAGTGTAGCAAAAGCGGGCGGAATGGCAACTAAAACGATAAAGGGGCGCCCCACTACAGCTTGTCTTCAGGTCAAACGGATTGTGGGACAAGGTCCAGAATTGAAGAGTCATCAAAAGGCAAAAAGTTCAGCCGGACCCCGGGAGCCGGCCGCCTATGTCGGGGGCGATCTCAGGCTACACCAGTGCTATAAGACTTGGGGAGGGTGTCGGAGCCAAGCGTCTTCTCCGAGTCCATGGCCATCACACCGCCCCTCAGGGGCCTCCGTCAAGCTGTTTAGGAAGGTAACATATCACATTGTTTTCTAATGCAGTCAGGTCCACAAACGACACTCACTTACTTTGAGAATAGTGAAGCTGCAGTAGGTGGAAATAAGCTTCAGACAGTGTTACAAGCAGTGCTCAGAACTCTTAACTATGGCACCCAACATCCAGAACTTATGCTATTTGAGAATGGTAGTGACATCGAAGCATCTCAGGGACCAAAACCATTAACGTACTTTCACGTATGAAAATCTTACTTGGGGAGGGGGCAGGAGCGAAGCGCCCCCTCCCAGTCAGCGCCACCACACCGTATGTTGAAAATCTGAAGCCATCGTTCTACAAAGTCAACCAAACTTGGATTGAAAAATCTAGAAAAATGTACAAACTGAAAACCAGTTTTGGTCTGCATAGCATCAGTAGCAACGCTTGAGTCAGCTTTGTGTCAAGCCGCCATTTTGATTCAACAAAGCACAGGCATTGAAAAAGGCTGAAATTCAGAACTCTAAACTATGGCACCCAACATCCAGGAGCTTGCCATCTGGATCTTGGAGCCTTGTGCTGTTTTCGATCTATTCACACATCGGTCCACTACTGACATCATCTTATAAAACAACGTTATGTAAATAGTTTTTTAATAAAATGTTTTACCCTGTTTCTTTGCTGGTGTGTTGTCTATATTTTTAATATTTGCATAGGGTTTGTCGTTATTTTGTGCGGTATGGGTGATGGAGCCGAGCTGTCTTGCAGTTCTCATGGTGTGGAGCTCAGTTCATCTCACTATTTTCGTATTTCTCATGAAGGGTTGTTCCTAATATTTCTATTTTAGCGAGGTCAAAAAGAGATCTAATTAGTGGCCTACTGATTTTGCTCGATTACTTTTATTATTTTACACGATTTTTCACTATCTGCAAAGACTAAACAGAGTATTGCGACTTTGTGCTTGTTTGTAAATAGAGAATGATCCAAAGAGAACCAATTCTAAAACAGTAAATGCTTGGACAACAATCAATCAAATGGAGAGACAAGGAGGCACGACGGATTACAACGGGGGTAAAGGCCTGCGTTAACTACCCTTCAGTATCTGCAAAGAGAGAGTACTACTAAGACAAAAGAGGGGAGGGGGGGGGGGTGCAGCGTTCAAAGCACATCAGCGTGCATAAATACGAAAATGTTTTTATCTATCACGTACTTGACATTTTAAAGCTTTTCATATTTGCTATTAAAAAACCAATGAAATTCACAGAAAAAACCATAGGTTATAGTGGATATATAGTTAGAAATTTGCATTTAGAAAACCTTGAAAATTCAATGAAAAAACCATTGGTTTTAGGCCATATATAGTTAGGAATTAGCATTTACAAAACCTTATTTTACTCGCATAAAACCATTGAAATTCCATATATAGTTAGAAGCGCTAACTATATATCGCGCACCCGCAATCCACTGCTGATGATGTCACATATTACATCATTCATGACATGGTCAGTGACATCACTGATGACATCACTGATGACATCTCAAATGACATCACTGATGACAACTCAAATGACATCACTGATGACATCTCAAATGACATCACTGATGACATCACTGATGACAACTCAAATGACATCACTGATGACATCTCATTTGTCATCACTGATCACATCACTTATGTGATAATACAATGAACCTCTTCAGACTCTAATATAACCTTACATACACTCAGTATAAACAGACACTCACAGACTGTCACTCATCCATGGAGTTACTCACACACCTACTCAGTCATGCAAAGAATCAATCACACCTCCATTTCCTCAACTATAAAGTTATACACATCTTACTTATTCAAACATATAATAACACATATTTATTCTCTTATATAATCCCTGATACAAGCTCACAGTGATCGATACAGCCACTCACACATTCACTGGCTCTTATGTTCAGTTATTTATATATCTCAACTCTCACATGTATTGTGTTTTACATACGTACTTACTTGCTCATGTAGCAATGAGAAATCCATTCACTCACCAACACACCCATGCATAGTCAACCGCCCATATAGCTGTTTCCACATGCACTCTTGAACTCATACTCCTAGTGAATCAACTGCTTACACATCTATGCACAGAGTCACGCACCTCCCAGCCACCCACACACACACTCAGCCTCCCATTCAAATACTTGGGCAACCAATCAATAACCCATATGGCCACTCTTATAGCTACTGATCAACACATGCAGCAGCTTACACAACAACAAACATACTGATGCACAAATTAAGACAGTTTAGTCACTAACCCATGCACTCAGTGAGACACATTTAATCACTCACTCATACAGTCAGTCATGCACCTACTAAATTCTTCATCCAGACACTTATACATCCACTCATTCTTCAATATGTGAAACATATTTTAACTTTACAGAAACATACAGTCACTGGGTGTTGTCATCAGTGATGTCATCAGTGATGTCATTTGAGATGTCATCAGTGATGTCATTTGAGTTGTCATCAGTGATGTCATTTGAGATGTCATCAGTGATGTCATCAGTGATGTCACTGACCATGTCATGAATGATGTAATATGTGACATCATCAGCAGTGGATTGCGGGTGCGCGATATATAGTTAGCGCTTCTAACTATATATGGAATTTCAATGGTTTTATGCGAGTAAAATAAGGTTTTGTAAATGCTAATTCCTAACTATATATGGCCTAAAACCAATGGTTTTTTCATTGAATTTTCAAGGTTTTCTAAATGCAAATTTCTAACTATATATCCACTATAACCTATGGTTTTTTCTGTGAATATATATATATATATATATATATATATATATATATATATATATATATATATATATATATATATATATATATATATATATATATATATATATATATATATATATATGACCTACTGGCGGTCGCCAGTAGGTATATATAATTAGGACCTAGTTTCCATAGGAAATCCGCAACATTCTATTGGGAATAACTTTGGCGCCGGTTGAGGAATCTCTGCGAATTTCTCAAAGAAGATGGCCCGCTCCTTCCCTGAAAGTTTTGGGGGGATTCGTCAAGAAAAAAGGGGGGTCCCAAAATGTGTTTTCCCCATTTTATTTTCCACAGGACGATTAGACACGGCTACAGCCCCAACCGCTGAACGGAATTACACCAAACTTGGCAAAATGGTAGGGACTGGTTCGCAGTACGGCCTTTTGTTTAAATGGTGTAAATCCCTCCAGTAGTTGTTGAGAAAGTTGAATTTGAAAAAATGTATATATCTATAAGCACGCACCGTCAGTGTACCGTGCGCGCACGGTACGCGTACGTGCGCGGACCTTCGTGTGCGCGAGCTGCATTCTGATTGGCTGCCAATGTCTGTCAACACTCCAAAACAGAAATTGTTGGCAGCCAACTTGTGCCTCGGTAGACTGAGGCACAGGAAAGCAGAAAAATAAACGTGTAGAACTCAAAAAGGGGGGTACGCGTACGTTGCGCGTATCCCGTGTTTTTTTTTAAAAAAAGGTTTGAGGGCCTGGGGGGTCCTTGTGGGACCCCCTGAGCAGGCCTAGGGGGTCAGGGTGCTTCTACCCTGCTCCCTTTGCGTGTTGTCCACCTTTGTTTCACTGCTTTCTTGTGCCTTGGTTCTACCGAGGCACAAGATGGCTGCCAACACTTCCTGGTTTGGAGTGTTGACAGACAGTTGCAGCCAATCAGCATGCCTTCCCGAGAAAGCTGCATGCTTATTGGCTGTCAACACTTCTAACCAGGAAGTGTTGGCATCCATCTTGTGCTAGTGTTGACAGACAGTGGCAGCCAATCAGCATGCCTTCCCGAGAAAGCTGCATGCTCATTGGCTGTCAACACATCTAACCAGGAAGTGTTGGTATCCATCTTGTGCTCGATAGACCGAGGCACAAGAAAGCAGAAAAACAAACGTGAAGAACACAAAAAGGGGGCAGGGTAGATACACCCTGAACCCCCTAGGCCTGCCCAGGTGGTCCCACAAGGACAAAATAGGTCCCATTTTTTTTTTTTTTAAACCTGGTCTGTTTTTTAAAATATTACCCCCCGGGGGGACCAAATCACGGGGGCATAGTGATAAAGAAGTGTGGGGGGTCCACAATCCCCTCACACTGCCCCGGAGACCGCCGCCCCCGGGGCAAAGCAACGCAGCCCCTTGGCGCATACGGGAGGCTCCTGGTGGGCTAGTTGGCCCCCAGGGACCCCCAGTATGCAAGGGGAATTAGTTCCTACTCTGCAAACACGCCAGGGGTTGCGCTGCACAGAGGTGTAAAAAAGGGTATGTCCTCATTACACCCTTCTGCAATGCAGCCCACTGGCACATACTGCAGGTTCCAGGTGGGCTAGTTGGCCCCCAGGGACCCCCAGTATGCAAGGGGAATTAGTTCCCCCTCTGCAAACACGCCCGGTGGCTGCGTTGCAGAGAGGTGTAAAAAAGGGTGTGGCCTCATTACACCTCTCTGCAATGCAGCCCCCTGGCTTATACTGGAGGCTCCTGGTGAGCTAGTTGCTCCCCAGGGACCCCCGGTATGCAAGGGGGATTAGTTCCTCCTCTGCAAACGCGCCAGGGGTTGCGCTGCAGAGTGTTGTAAAAAGGGGGCGTGCCCTCTGAACACCTGCCTGCAAAAATGTAGTAAATCAGTATAAAACAATTAATACATTTATAAATTGTCATTTAAAAAACCTTCGAAATTCAATGGAAAAACCATAGGTTTCAGGCCTTATATAGTTAGGAATTAGCATTTAAAAAACCTTGCAAATTCACTTTTAAAACCATAGGTTTCAGGCCTTATATAGTTAGGAATTAGCATTTGAAAAATCTTGCAAATTCACTGAAAAAACCATAGGTTTCAGCCTTATATAGTTAGGAATTAGTATTTAAAAAACCTTGCAAATTCACTGAAAAAAACGTAGGTTTCAGGCCTTATATAGTTAGGAATTAGCATTTAAAAAACCTTTGAAATTCACTGAAAAAACTATAGGTTTCAGGCCTTATATAGTTAGGAATTAGCTTTTAAAAAACCTTTGAAATTCACTCAAAAAACTATAAGTTTTAGGGGTGTTATAGTTAGCTGGACATTTCACTCATACAAAACCATTGAAATTGCTCCTATATAGTTAGTTGTACTAACTATAATTCGCGCACCCGCAATCCACTGCTGATGATGTCACATATTAGATCATTCATGACATGATCAGTGACATCACTGATGACATCTCAAATGACATCACTGATGACATCACTGATGACATCATCCACTTGACAATCACATACACCTTTTCATACACTAGTAAAATCTATCATCACTCTTTGTAAAATACAGAGTATCATTTTTGAATCCATTGTCACAGCAATACAAGTATCTAAAAAACCCACTCAGTGATTCATAGATGTATACACACATCTAATCACTTACCTGTAGATTCAGTCATACATGCTGTCAATGAACAATAGAACACTATCAAAAATACTTATACACCTAAATCGACATTAAACAACAGCACACATCCTATTCACATATGAAGTCATCCTACTCACTTATGCAAACAATGGATCATACTTACATATTTACTTAGCTACACACTTATACAAACACCACTTCATCTATTCATTTAGATAGTAAGTCATACTTAGTGAATTATAAAATCATTATTACAAGTATACAGTTATCCATACAGTCACTCACACAATCATTGAGTCTCATGTATACTTATTTATATACAACAACTGACACATACACTGCCTTTTATTTTTCTAGTTTGTTGGACATGTACCATTGAGAAATATATTTGCTCATCACCACACCCATTAAGAGATTCCCTCACCCAAACTGTTAGAACATGTAGTTTTAATTTCATATATCTACGGAATCAAATATTCACACATCTTTGGACAGTCACACACCCCCATACTCAGTTAACTAATCAATAACTAATATAGACTTTCACATAGCTAGTAACCAACTGTAGAACCAGTTTACACAACAACTTACAAAGTGATGCAGATATTCACACAGTTTAGTCACTATCCACTATATTTAGTGAGACACTATAAATTGGTCAAGTAAACAGTCAATTACACTGCTACTAAATCCTCCATCCAAATATTTATTTATATATATCCACTCATTCTTCAATGCAAATTGCTATATATATAATGCATATTTAAATAACGAAGCAAACCACATTCACTGGATGATGTCATCAGTGATGTCATCAGTGATGTCATTTGAGATGTCATCTGTGATGTCACTGAGCATGTCATGAATGATCTAATATGTGACATCATCAGCAGTGGATTGCGGGTGCACGAAATATAGTTAGTACAACTACCTATATAGGAGCAATTTCAATGGTTTTGTATGAGTGAAATGTCCAGCTAACTATAACACCCCTAAAACTTATAGTTTTTTGAGTGAATTTCAAAGGTTTTTTAAAAGCTAATTCCTAACTATATAAGGCCTGAAACCTATGTTTTTTTCAGTGAATATATATATACATATATATATATATATATATATACATATTTATATCCTTGAAAATCTGCGTTTGGTAGTGTGATGCTGAAAATCACTGAGGGCTGCTTGTAGAACGCCCAGGTGTATTTACGTAAAGTTTCTTCTGTTTCTCTTCACAACAGAACGGCACTCCTCATAGTGCAATAAATTTGATTTATGCAAGTTTCATATGGCAGATTAAAAAATGTATAGCATCAGGCACCTGAAGGCCCCCGCTGTCCCTGCTGGCTCCCCGCCTCCTGCGGGAGCCGGCATTGCTTTGTGACCCAGGGAGCTGATGAACATGCAGCTCACTGGATCCCAAACCAATGTGTCTGTTTCCCTGTTCACTGGACAGTGGGCAGGGAAACAGACACATACTTTGCTTTCAGAAAGCTAGAGCATGTTGTGCTCTCAATTGCTGAAAGCAGGGCACTTGTTTGCTATGGCCTAGACATAGCAACCTGTAATGTCCCAGTGGTGGGCACCCCGGACATTGCTGGAGCCGGCCTGAGCGGTGGTGGTCCCCAGGCCCATGTAGGGTTCCTGGAGGGGGGGCCCCCTTCCTTTGTTTAAATTTGCCCCAGGAGGTGGTGTTCCCCAGGGCAAGGGCCAGATTATAACAGACATATCTCAACGTTTTTGGCAGCGGGTAGGGAACAAAATGATTAGAGAGGAATTTGGGACCAGTTTCATAATAGGCCCATTATCAATAGTTAAAACAGCTGTGATTGACCTTTGACAAAGGAGTTTAAGTACCAGTCTCCCTGCTGCGTTTTGTACCACTTATAGCTTCTGGATCAGATAATTAGGCACACTCAAGAGGAGATTATTGCACTAGTTGTTTTTTGCCATGGGTATGGTGTACCTAGGGCCTCTCAAGCTGAGGGAGGTGGGACAATGTAGCATTGAGGTAGTGCCACAAGATTAGTTCTTGACAATATCAAGTGAAAGTGTTTTCATGCACAAAGAATATTTTACTTTTTTTCAGTAGTCTTGCTCTCACCCGAAAGGATTGTAAGCAAATCCCAAGCCACACCCTGCTCCTTGGGTGGCGGCTCTTCATCATCAGGGTCTTCCTCTCCTGCTGGCACCTCCTGGTTTTGAGACTGGCTGGGCAGATGTTCTTACTCCTTCGTTGACCCTGATGCCATTTTATTTTTCCAAAAAGAATAAAGCAACTGACCAAAATGCTCCATTTTTTCAATATCCCACCAGAGCTCCAAAAGTGTTCCTATCCCACAGAGGAACATTCAAGAAGGATGAAAGAGGTGGGAAGTTCCTTCCAATATTACTGAAAAATGACTTCTCCAATCAGATGTCTTAATTTCCAAATCACATAATGTTTGCGTGTACTGCAGATTCACAATCACAGAGAGTATTGTGGTGACTGGCGCCATCACGAAAGTGGAAACACCAAATAAAAGTAATTTTGTTAAAACATTATTACATATATAAAAGTTTAAAGACCATACTACTAAACAACTGGTGTCAAAGACTGCTTCAAATATGTATATATATGCATTTCAGACTTTTTGAAAAACACGCGCTCTCCACAGTCACCGACATCATTGCGGTGGCCGACACAATTGCGAAAGTGGGAAATACCAACTAAAAGTGATTGTGTTCAATTACCTTTAATTAAGTACAAGGTTAGATACCATACTTCTGAATAACTAGGGTCAAAGACTGCTTCAAATATAAGTTTATATGCGTTTCAAACTTTTCGTAAAACACACGCTCTTCGTGGTCACCGATATCATCGAAGTCACCAACACCATTGCAAAAGCAGGAAACACCAACTAAAAGTAATTTTGTCAAAAAATCATTACATGTGTACAAGTTTAAAGACCATACTACTAAACAACTGGTGTCAAAGACTGGTTGAAAAATGTGTATATATGTGTTTCAGACTTTTCGAAAAACACGGGCTCTTCGCAGTCCCCGACATCACAGTGACTGGTACCCTCAGGAAATTGGGAAACACCAACTAAAAGTCATTTTGTTAAAATATCATTACATATATGCAAGTTTCAATACCATACTACTAACCCACTGGTGCCAAAGAGTGCTTCAAATGTGTGTATATATGTATTTTAGAGGTTTTGAAAAACACACGCTCTCCATAGCGTTCCCAAGATGACTGCAAAGACATCACCATGATGATAAAAATGTATTTAAAAAAATAAACCCCAGTTAATAATCCATTTAAACAATTAATAATAGGCACCTACTAAAAGGCCTCTTCAGCATATGTTCTAATGATTTTGGAGAGGTGCTCTTCATGTCTAGGAATACAGTTACATGTGCACCACATAAAAAGGCACTTTCTTCTGCAAAGTAAAAATCAACAACTCTGTTTTCTCTGCAGAACCACCTTCTATAGTTATCTGTTGAACATGGTTGATCAACAATTACAATGGGAAACTTACATACACACTTGAGCACTGGAGGCATTTCCTCAGCATTTTTTACAGTATTACACCACTGTGCAAATGCAACTACTAGCTAAAAAAAAATATGAATTCAATTAAAAAAAACAAAGGTTACAAGGATGTTACAGTTAGCAAATGGAATTTAAAAAAACTTCACTGAAAAAAACAGAGGTTGAAGGGACGTTATAGTTAGGAAATATTATTAAAAAACCTTAGAAATTCATTGAAAAAACAAAAGGTTACAGTGGCGTTACAGTTAGGCTGACATATCACTTGCATAAAACCAGAGAAATTCAGCAGTTATAGTTAGCCGAGCTAACTATAACTCGTGCCCCCACAATGCACTGCTTATAACCTCACAAATTACATCACTCATGACATGGCCAGGGATCTCACTGATTACTAGATTAATAGTGGAGTGGTGTGGCTCACTGGTTAGAGGCGGCAGACCCAGAAGCAGAGGACGGCCCGGGACCAGGGTTCAATTCCCGACACGGCAGGGTTGTGAACCAGGGTCAGCGGACTCGATAATTCTCACCTCGGTGCCTACTCTAACCAGGGATCACACTCGGCAACTCTGGGCATTAGCTTGCCTCATCTCCACAACGGCCCCCCACAAACGCCGGGGATGCCTGGTTTCACCTTGGAGATACCGAGGAGGTAACATCTCACAGGGAAAGCCAGGACGGGTTCCCCAGCGGTCTATAGCGCCAGGACACCTCCGGGTAGCAGTGCACACACATTTACATTTACACATTTACATTACATCACCACAAAATAACTAACACACTAACTCACACCCCCATAGAACCATTCATACACTGGCTTCCACTCCCACACAACCATTCACAAACCCATTCATAGACCCACACCAGTACTTACACACCCACTCATTGATTCATAGTTCTACATAGACACCCACTCACTCATCCATACTGTCACTCATACATCCACACACTCCCTAATACAGCCATTGACATATCCACTCATACACCCACACAGCCACTCACACACTGATGCATTCACTGATGTAGCTACTCACCTACCTACTCACTTACCCATAATCAATCACATACCTACTTAATCACCCATACAGTGCCAAACACACCCATGTACTCACTCACCTTTACAGTCAATGACACAAGCACACACTCACCCATACAGCCACTCATATACCCCATCACTCACTTATACCGTCTTTCACATATCCAGTTACTCACTCATACACCACCACTGACACATCCACTCACTCAACCACACAGCCATTCACAAACACTCACTAACCCATACAGCCACTGACTCACCCACTCACTCATCCATACATGCAGTAACACACCCCCTCACCCACCTGCACAGACACTTAGACATCCATACAGGTACTCAGACAACCAATCACTCATCCATACAGCCGCTCACGTACCCACTCACACACCCATCAGCCACTTATAAACCAACTGACAGACTGATGTAGACATTCACACAGCCAGTCACTCTCCTATACATTCACTGAGACACCTAGTATTCACTCACTTAAACAGTGAGTCCCGCATGATCCGGATTGTTTTGGGCTTCAGCCGAGCAACACGAGGAGGCGCTGTTGTGCGAAAATTGAGGAACGCGGTTTAGTGGAGAGCGGAGCAACGGAGCAGTCACGACCTTACGGAGCTTACGAGCTTAGCTCTGCCCGCTCCTGCTGTGCGTCAATCCGACTATCTTCTCCCCTGCTCCCCTCCTCTTTCCCTCCTCTCTACGAGGGAAGCGATATCCACTGCAGAGCAGCGGTTCCAAGGCGGATTCAGGCGGATTCAGAGGCGGAGACGCCGTGGAGACGCTGCAGAGGAGTAGGTGTTGCGGGATCCAGGATCCGCGAGCCTGAGTCCGACGGCACAAACTTCACGCAGCAAGGCGGCTGCTGAGCAGTGAGGAGAGGTGAGGAGCTGCAAGGGGGGGTCGCAGACGGGGCAACAGCCCAGGGACCCCTGCGGACAGCTATTCAAGGCTTCTGAGCTGGAAAAAACTTGGCAGGACGAAGGGAAACTCACTTACTTGCCACACTTTACCCCCCCCCCCTGCCCTCCTTGTCCTCCAACTCCTACGTAGCTCCTCCCAATTATCTGTAGGTGTGTGGAGCTAGCACCAGCAGCACCAGCAAGCACCAAGGAGGTGAAACAAGGGTGGGGGGGGTGCTGCTGTCACCTTGCCATTTTGCCATTACTCAGGATTGACGCATCCAGTTCAGGTTTTGTTGGACTCTGGGCGCGATGAGAGGCGCGAGTGACTAAATTGACGTCTAGGAAGACCTAAGATACAGTTAAGCTACAAGCAAACGACAGTCAAACATACAGTCTGTTCAGAAAAATTACGAAAATTGTGAAATTATCAAGAAATTTCCAGTTGCTGCATGATTCTTAAGAGAGTTTTTTAAAACACAACAATCATTGTGATATTGAGTCATTGAATCATTGAGACATTGGGTCATTTGAGAACAGTGCTCCTACATTTCTGCAATTCCATGTTTTTCTCCCTTTCTCCTACCTGCTGCTAGCACCACTACCATTCCCCGACGGCTGTTGCTCATGCTTGCCTATCACTGTCTGCCTGCCGCCATTGTGTCCTGCTAAGCTGTGCAGTCGAGGTTTGTCTGAGACCCGTTCTGAGGTCATATTGCTGTGCTACGCTGGTTGGTCTTGGTGGTTTTGGCGGCTGAGGAACTGGTGAACGGACAGCGAACAGACAAGCTGGGGAGGCAGATGGTCTGCAGTGCGGGTTTGTGAGACAAGGGGGGACACGGAGCCTGTGTAAGACTCATCTGCTCTCCACTCAGACAGGTCGGCAGATGAGGCAGATAGAAGTACCCACTCCAATATTTTTTGTTGAAAGCCTGCTGGAAACACCATAAGTTTTTTTGTGATCTAACCCCAAAAGGTATGTTTCCATTGGATTGTATAAAGCATAGTATAAGGTCTCACTGACGGACTGATTTGCACAGTTTGTCTACCAGGGAGTTTGATCACTCCTAACTTATATTATATCGATATCACTGTACTATACAAATAACAATGCGTTCTGGGAGGGTGAGGATATCTGCCCCCCTGGCACGGAGATCCCGTAAATCCAAGGCGCAACCTAAGGAGCTGAGTGAAACACTCATCTCACCAATTGCAAGAATGTTTGAAAAATGCTCCAAAATTCCGAAAAAAATTGACTTTCTAAAAGATCCAACAGGAGTCTTATTGTCAATGCAAGGCGACTCAACAATAGGAAACTTAAAGGCACCCATTATACCTATTAATGTTACACCATTTGATAATCAAGAAATCAAAACTCAACAACTCGGAATAAATGAAACAAACATGGTGGTCACAGAATCTAACAATCCAGCCGATTTTGTAAATCAAGTAACAATGAAAGCCACTGACCAGGATCCTTTATATATAACTAACTCACAGGAATCTGATACTACAGGGATCACCAAGGAGGAAATAAAAACTGGGAACTCTTATGTTGATTTCCATGGGGATCCAGGTATAGTAACCATGCCATCTAGGCTACCTATAGAAGTCAATGTTGAAATAAGGAAAAATACAGCACAAATTGGGATACCAACAACTAATAATCAAACTATGTTAAACACGTTGGATAGTTGCCCAATTAAAAGTCAACTAAGAAAAGTGCAAATGGATTCATCCAAAATGGAAAACACCAGGCTATCATTCAACAAGGAAAGTAGAGAACAAGGTACTCAAATATAAGATTCACTAAATCCCAAATCCACTGAAACACCAAAACAATCAGACAAAGCAAAGTTGGACAGGGAGACAATACAACCTGTGGGAGTCAAAAGAAGAAGTAACTCTGAGCCTGTACAATCATTATACTGTGAAGATGATAATAGTAGCAACGCAAAAGATTTCACTAGTATCGATCAGAAATCGCGGGAGAGTGAAAAAATCGAAACCATTGACAATCAGGACTTGGCCTCGGTTTGGGATATTTTATATCAAACTTCAACACTTACTATCGAAGCATTATCACTTCAGTCTAATAAAATGGATATCCAAATTGAAATTTTAGGCACAATGGCTAAAGCAGTTGCAGGAATAGATCTCAAACTAGCTGACCTTAACTCTTTGATAACCAGAATACAGGCAGACAAATCAACATCTTATGTAGAATGTCCTTGTACACCAATATTTAACAAACTAGCAACTATTCCAGAGGTTATTGGTACCATACTAGAAGATGTTAAAACAACGCTCAATAGGGGCCAAAATTGGTCAGTAGATGATAATAAAGGTATGAGTTTTACAACTGAAGTTAAACAAAATAAAAAAGATAACAAGCCATGCCAAATTGAATTGCAAACCGCTAATCAATTGACAGACAGAGTAATACCTAATACTCTAGAGAATGCTAAAAACACTGAAATTGAGAAGTCAATTACACAAGAAGCGGAGATCTATAAAGGATCTATCGACGTTGAGGATAAAATCGACACGGACCAGAATCCATTTATTATGTCAAAAAGGAACAAGAAAATTACGCAAATCCCGAAATACAGCAAATTTAGCGGACCAAGTAGGTCAAGGCCCTCTAGGGGAAACACTACAAAACACATCCCTTAAGGGAAATAAAGGACAACAACCTATAAGGGAAATAACCAGGCAAATATGTAACAACTCGCTAACACAACCAAATGCAAAAAAACTAAGTATTATGATATATTTGCACAACATAGAAATTCCACGAATACGGATAAGAATCTGAAAAATATCACCTCTGGAGATAATAAACCTAAAAACGACACAGCTGGCCATATAAATGTTATAAGTGAGCTTTCGGCTGATAAAGTCGCAAAAACCCAGACTCAAATACAACGCAATTGTTGCAATATAAACGGTCCAATAAAACAAGATATAGGTAATACTGTGCAAGAAGAAAATAACTCAGGTACAATATATGCTGAACTCACAGAACAACAAACAGTGACTCAAACTCAAAATGAAGAAGCAAACAGGAATGAACTTTCATCAATTAAAAGGGTAAGAGAAATACTGAAACAAACGCCAAATAAAACAACCATAAATACAAGACAACTCCCATTGATTGTACCAGCAAAACTACTGAAACCTATTGCACTAACAGAAGTTGTGGCCGAAACAAAAAAAAAGATCAAATACTAATAGTTAAAAGTGGTAATAACAAACGACTTATATAGTCAAAAAGGAATCAAATTCAAACAACACAGGGGATACAAAAAAACGGAACCAGTATATGAGTCCAGAGGACAACAAGATACGCTCAATAGAGGCAACTTATTGTGCCTTTTTTCATCAGTTCCATCTCTGGAAAAATTGACAACTAAAGATATTGATTGCGTTGGTTTCTTAGAAAATCCAGACGGTCAATTACCGATAACAGTGATAACTCTCTCTTCCCCTGTCGTAGCTGAACAAATTATGAAGGAAGAAGACACTTTCTGTAAATGGGGAATAATGGTTAATAGAATTATGCCAAAAGAATACCCCACACCACTTTTGAAACCACTAAATCTGTTAGGTCCTGAAAAAGGCAACAAGCATTTACAATGCAACGGTTTCGCCTTCGGAAAAGTTTGAGCTATTGGCATTGTAAATGACAAACTTTTTATTTATGTGTTGGTTTTGAAAACAGATAAATAAATGGCATTCTCATTTACAATGCCAATAGCTTACTCTGTCGCAAATGCAAGACGTATTGCATTTGCACACACACACCCACACAAGAGCCCCCCACACACACACACACAAGAGCCCCCCACACACACCACACAAGAGCCCCCCTCACACACCAGAGCCCCCCACACACACACGCAAGAGCCCCCCACACAAACACACACCCGCAAGAGCCCCCCACACAAACACACACACGCAAGAGCCCCCCACACACATACGCAAGAGCCCCCACACACACGCAAGAGCCCCCCCCCACACACACACACGCAAAGAGCCCCACACACACGCAAAGAGCCCCACACACAAACGCAAAGAGCCCCACACACACGCAAAGAGCCCCACACACACGCAAAGAGCCCCACACACACGCAAAGAGCCCCACACACATGCAAAGAGCCCCACGCAGAGGTCAGGGGTGGCACAGAAGCAGAGTTTCACCAGCTGAGGCTCGCATGAAGCCTCTAGCATGAAATAGAGGGAGGGTAAGGGAGAAGTGATGAAAGAGAGGAGGTAAACAATGAAGGGAGAGCTCCATACGTGGGGCGGGGGGTCGAACTTGGCCAGAGGTGGAGGAGGTGGAGGAAATAGAGGGAGGGTAAGGGAGAAGTGATGAAAGAGAGGAGGTAAACAATGAAGGGAGAGCTCCATACGTGGGGCGGGGGGTCGAACTTGGCCAGAGGTGGGGGAGGTGTACCCCAGATTCGAGGGACTGCCCCTTCCAGCAATCTAGGAAGCTCTTTTCAGGAGAATTTGTTTGTTCCGTTTAACGTCCTCCGTGCATGAAAAGCATAGGACAAAATAATTCCAATGGGTTAATGTCTCTATGGTTACCAGGTCACAAGCTCAAGCTCGAATGCCATCCCAGGATCCCTGGCTGACATCAAAGGGGCTGATTTACTGTAGATGCTACTTCCTCCAGAGGCAGGCAGATGGCGTGGCCGCCTCCACGGAAGTGTGTTCTTAATCTGGGGCCCTGAGTTTTAGCTGCGATAGTAGTTTGTGCAGGGGTCCTCAACGAAAACATACACCTTAGCGATGCCTATGCAATGCATGCATGAGGAAACATTATGCAGTACGTTGTATCGAAAATATTGGTGTTTCTGAAACCTTTAATGTTGCTGTGAGGAAAATATATATATAGAATACACAGTATCGTTCCGAAAAAGGCCACGTCGACCAAAGTGCTTTACTGCCGGTGGGAAGTCTGCGTTCTTAACTTAAACATAGAAACCTGCCACATATCACCACGGAATGCTTGTAACGTCAAATAAATATACAACAATAAGCTCCACTGCGGTGCCGAATATAAAAGCGATCATACTAAGAGTGCGTGCTGCACTTGAATGGGCGCCGTTTCTCATTGGAGAACCTGTTACTGAGTATCATCCCTGGGGTACAGGGGGAAATGCATTGTGTATGAACGTCCAATTGAAGAGTTGCTGGTGAACCCCTGTATTCTAAAGGCACAGTTGAATACAATCAGGAAGCAGTTGGCCCTCCCCTTAATCGGTAGGTAGATTACACACATCCAGAGTTGAAGGCATAGGATTCCTTCCATATCTCTGACAGCGGTGTGTGTGCAACACTACCACTGCCTACGCACACAACTTAACCATAAAGTAAACTATCCAGATGAATAGGATGAAAGACCACGAGCAATTAAGCAGATTAACGTGCAGTGTACGAATAGGGCCGACTGTGGGCGGACACCTTAGACCACAACAACGATTCCAAAAAACACACTTAGATGCGAACTAGTTCCCAAGAAGGCACTCGTCTGCTGTACAACCGATAGTAATATTGGAGAGCACGAATGGATGAAACGAACTTCTACATAAATGCACTGACTAGAAACAAACAGCCCAGCAAAACACAGTGCTTAAAACACCTGCTACCCGCCCTTCAATAAAATGTGTTAAACCCCATGGTAATGAGTCGCCTTAAACGACCGCACACACGAGTTTATAGTCTACATATTTATTTCGTGCAGGGATGGAATTGCACGACAACGTTTATAAGGGGTCAGACACATCACAATGAGAAATAAACTAACCCTCAATTCTAAGCCAAATGAGCATCTTAAACAGGGAAGCATGAATAACTATAAAAACCTATCCCAGGGCGGCGTGAACACCCGAGCAACACAGCACTCACCGTGGGCGGAGGCGCGGGGCTGCAGCTGTCCTACTCGGCAACACCTGCCCGGCAACGTCCTCCTTCATTTGTAGAAGCAGCGCTCCTGCCTCAGCTGGTTTCTCCCCTCAAATCAGGGAGATCGGGTATTGGGCTGTTATCCCCGGGTCCCACGCGCAATGCGGGGCACTCGGGAGGCGAGGCGCACGTCCGTGACGGTTTGGCGAGCGAGCGCACAGCCCCCCAGCGCTTCCTCTCTTCAGCCGGTGTCAATACCGGGTGCGGGGTGGAAGGCGATCTCCCCCAGCTTCTGGGCCGAAGACTCGCCCTCACAGGCACGGCCCCCGTCGCAGCTCCCACTGGCCTCCGCTGACGTCGAGGGTTCCCCCGGAGTCAGCCACTCACAGCGCGGCTCCCGGGGCAGATCCTGATGACGCGGCGAGGCTCCAACCAACGGCGGCGCAGCTCACGGGGACAGGCCCACTGCAGCGGCCAATCAGAGCGCGCCTCTGCCGACGAGCCTCCGAAAAGCCACCAATGCGGTCGCAGCCCCTTCGTGCCTCGGCCAAGGTGCCGAGCAGCTGCCGGTTGACCCCCGGGCGGGACGGGATACCACAATTTGTGAGGACACGGGGGGGCGGGAGAGGACGAGGGGGGCGGGCGGGAGAGGACGAGGGGGGCGGGAAAGGACACGGACGTCGGGAGGGAGGCGGGAAACGTGGGGACGGCGGGAGGAGGGACACAAGGCAGGACAGCAGCAAGCACGGCCCGGCCGGAGGAGACTCGGGGGCGTTCCCGGCGTCGCGTGACGTCGGCAAAAGCCAAAGAATCTCGGGAACGCCCCCGTGTCTGGTCCGGCATTGATGGACAGGCCCCTCGTCCAATGGCTAGGCTCCATTTATGGAGCTAGCCAATGGGACGGGGGGGCGTGTTCCAGAGTGCTTACTGTACTCAATAGATTTCTCTGGAGGCGGAGCCTAACGGCTCCGTCCCCCAGCGAAACCTAAAAAGGGGCAACCAACCTACTCTGTTCTAAGAAATCCAAACCAACAATTAGATAAAGGAGTTTTAGACCAAGCAGAAGACATTAGTGATGGAATTGAAAATGGGATAAATGATTCATGGATTAAAAGTGCCCTACAGGGAAATAATACACAATGACAAGCAAAACAGGAAATATCAGCTAAAAATACAAACAAATTTACCACGGAAATAACAATTTGTTCTTGAAACATAAATGGTATAACTAACAAATTAAATAACATAACCGAATCACTCAAGAACTATCAAATAATTTTGCTACAATAAACCTGGGCAATAGCCCTGTTTATAATCCACGGTTACAAAGGATACTATGTACCTGCTATCAAGCAAAGCACTTATGGACACCCCTCAGGCGGTCTAGCAATTTTGATCTCAATTGATCTCAATGCGGAACACACGGAAATAGTCACAAACAGTACTAAGGTACTGTCTATACTAGTAAGGTATAGGATGTACGAACAAAAAAGATCATTGAAGTTGGTTAATATATATATCCCTCCTACGACCATCTCTAGGAAAACTATGTGTGCCCCACTTTCCACATACTTGCTTGAGCAAAGGATGCAGGACCCCCTTATGGATTTTATTATTACAGGAGATTTTAATCTTAATCTTTTAATACCATTCACAAGGGATGAAGTAACACAGTCACAAGACCACCAATGGTCAATCCCGGTCCAAGTAACAGAGCCTTCAAATAAACAAGGTCACCAACTAATGGGTATACATTTTGTAATGGATATGGAAGCCTTGGGGTTGAAAACACTCAATGGAAGATTTCCAACAGACTCACAGCCAGCATGGTCCTACTGTACCCTCAGTACTAAATCCCGTATCGACTATACTATGGTATCATTGAGTATCTTTGGCAATTGTACATCTTACCATCTAAAGAAGGTCCTGGAGAGTAATCCCAGTCAGCAAATCATCACCACAACATTCAAAAACTAAAATCATCAAATCTATCTAACAACTAAAGATCAAGTTGGAACCATTAATCATAAAAAATTAATTTGGGAAACAGAGTCGCAAAACAACCGATTAACAAGCGATCTAGCACTAAAACGGTTCAATGAATGCAGCGAAGAGGCATCATTTGTATCAGCAATCGAGCAATGGGCCAGTTTCACCTCCAGATTGCCCACCTGCAAAGGTAATCCCAATATCCTAAGAGATGGCCATGTGACATAAGTAGTGAAAAGGGTAACCCATATTAATC
Source organism: Lissotriton vulgaris (assembly GCF_964263255.1). Taxonomy (NCBI): domain Eukaryota; kingdom Metazoa; phylum Chordata; class Amphibia; order Caudata; family Salamandridae; genus Lissotriton; species Lissotriton vulgaris. Next base: position 95,416,722 of record NC_141698.1, read on the forward strand.
TCCCATATGCAGTACAGAAAATGAAACGAACTAGAAATAGATTAAGGAAAGAGCTGGCTAATTTCCCTTATAAAGAAGAAATTAAAACCGCCCTAAAAGAGGCAAATGAAAATTTAAAGAAGATAATATGGAATGAAAAAACTGAAGCTAATAACATTCTTTGGACTCGTGTATTTATGCTAGTAACCAAGGAAACTCAAGGGAGTTCTGGAAGATGATTACTAGCTTAACAAGGCCGGATAAAACGGTAGTCTTATCAGTACTGACTGAAACAGAATGGGTGAATTTTCTGAGTCTCCACCTAAATCCACATCCAACAGTACACAGAACGAAGGAGCACTGCCCGTGGAAGGAAATTGCAATAAAAAAGCAAGAACTAGTCCTGGAAATATCACAAGAACAGATTGTTAAACTAATAAAGAAACAGAAAGATGGAGCACCAGGACCAAATGGGATACCCTTTGCTGTATACAAAGAAGATCCGGAAACGTGGGCAGAACTTCTTGTAAAGGTCTTTAAAGAAGTAGTTAGTAAAGGGGAGATACCGGAAAGCTGGAGAGGTTCTTTAATATCCCCGATATTTAAAAAAGAAGATTGGGCGCTTCCGGAAAACTATCGTTTAATAAACCTACAGGACACCGATGCAAAATTATTTGCAGCCCATCTGCTAACAATCTTATCCGACTGGGTAAAGAGGAATAGCATTCTTCCGCCAAACCAAACTGGCTTCATTATAGGACTTGGTACATCTTCCAATATCCTGGCACTATCTATTTTAATTGAAAAAGCAATTTCAAACAATTAATCATTATTATGTTTTGTTGATTTTAAATCAGCTTTTGACTGTGTCAACAGAGATCTATTATGGGAAAAGTTACATGTACAAGGGATTTCCCCACCTTTAATATATCTGATCAATCTTCTGTATACAAAAACTTGGGCCAGAGTTCGTATTGGGAATGGCAGATCATTAACTGAGGAAATACCAACGCTAGGGAGAGTGAAGCAAGGCTGTGTATTGGCACCTTTATTATTTAATCCAAAGTTATGGTTGTCTCAAAAAACTTAAGAAAGAAGTACAACACAAAATGGTTCTTAGGAAAGGAAAAACTGGAGCAAATTAAAACCTATAGATACCTGGGAGGGGTTTTTGATGATAATGGTAACTTTAAACCCCAGAAATTGGATATCGCAAGGAAAGCGAACTCCCTAACAGGTGCATTTGGGATTGTAAAAAAGTCCACCAGTAATTTAACCTACCAACCTCTACTCAAAGTCATTTCTGCAAAATTATTACCTTCCCTAACCTACGATAGTGAGGCGTTAAACTGAAAAGAGGCAATAACAATAAACAAAGAAATCTCAAAAACTTTCCGATCCCTTTTTTGTTTACCTAAAAATGCTTCACAATCCCAAATTAGACTGTAAAAAACTCGAAAATAACATATCATGTCGGTTGTGTAACACAGGAGAAGAAAACATTATACACCTACTGTGCCTCTGTCCAGAACTAAAAAATGAAAGATTAAGACTGTTAAAAAGGTTATTCAACGAAAGAGCAACAAGGACTTGTAGACAAGCACTGCTCCAGTGTCTTTGCCAAGACGATATACTCATTAACTTTGCCTTCTCAAAATTCTTAACATTTGCATGGAAAAAACTTGAATTTTTATAATATTAACTGTCATACTGTTCATATTTTTCTCTTCAAAACTTTTAAACATATGAATTTACAAATTTAAAACAGTTTTATAATCCATGTGTACTATTTTAAAAGTTTATTGTTTCTTTTTTAAAATCATTTTCTTTTTACCGTATTACCGTAATTGAAATGTTTATACTGTGCATTCACTCTTTGTAAAGATTTTAAATAAACAATCAATAAACATCAATCAATCAATCAAGAGTCCCGCACCCATTGAATCATCCATTTAGGCACTCATACACCCACTGATTCACCGATACACCTTGGTATATATAATTAACACTCACAAACTTTTTAAAAACACTCACCGTCACTTGATGATGTCATCAGGGATGTCATTTTAGATGTCATGAGTGTTGTCACTGACCATGTCATGAGTGATGTAATATGTGAGGTCATAAGCAGTGCATTGCGGGCGTGAGTTATAGTTAGCTCAGCTAAATATAACTGCTGAATTTCTCTGGTTTTGAACAAGTGAAATGTCAGGCTGACTATACTGTCACTGAAACCTTTGTTTTTTTAAATTATATATATAGGTGTGTGTGTGTGTATGTATATTTTTCTCAGTGGCAGTCACCGCTGTGTAGTTATACATACTTTGGTGCCGTTTGATAAATCTTCATGGAAAGTTCCAAAAAAAGTTCATCCACCTCAAACCCTTATGGAAAGTTTCAGTACACTCAGTCAAGCGGCTGCCAAGACAAATGCAATTTCCAAAGGGAAAATTAGACAACGATACAGAAAAAAATGGGCCAACAGAATGACACCAAATTTGGCAGAAAGCTAGGGAGCAGATTTATCATAGTGTTGAGTTGCCCTTGCATCATGCAGCGTAATGCAAGGGCAACGCAACACTAAAGTCAGATTTGCAAAGCAAGGCCACCTTGTGTGGCCCTGGGGTTCTTTGCAAATCTGGAGTAACACAAGGCAGCGCAGGTCACTGCCTTGCGTAACTCTGTGCGAGGAAGGAGGTCCGCATGTGGAGCGTGGGTGTTCCCATACATCCACCCATGGATTCTGGCACATTCCCATATTTACTATGCGTGGTTGATCTGAGAGTGCGTCGAAATGCTACGCCCTCTCAGGGGAGGCATAATTGTTTCCTCTTTCTACGTGTGCTGCATTCAGCAAAACCCATAGGAAGAGGAAAAAGCCTCAGATGATAGTTTTTGTGCAGGAAGGTGTTCCTTCCTGCACAAAAAAAATCCTGCTTACAATGCAAGCACCCTTGCACCATGCGCAAGGGTGCCTGTGTTGGCACAAGGTAGCACATTGAGTGTGCCTTACAATGTCACATATGACACTTTCCTGCCCTTTCCACTTCATGCAGCACAGCAAGGTGTCTTGCTGCCTTGCATGAAAGTTTGATAACGCTGGGCCCAGATCTTTATGAAGAAAGCGTGCGTTTTGGGACTAGGTGTAAATCTGTTATGCTGTTTCAGGGAAATTCACATTAAAAGAATTGTGTGTGATATCTAGAGCAGCAGGAGTGCCCCAGTAAAAAATGACAAAGTAACCAGTCTGATTGGCTGGGCTCATGGTACAAGAGTTCTGTTTGGCAGGCCGCTACATGAAGAGAAGTGTTGCAGCCGCTATTACAGGCCTTGGGGACTCAGTCTCCATGTCATAAAAAATAACTAAGAAAACTGTATTGGTGGTAAGGATACACTTACCACATAGCCCTCTTTAGGGTGGTCCCAGAAAGATCCTGCCTGGGGACCAGGTGCCATCACGGTCCCTGGATCTTTTTTTTTTAAATGGCATACATGGGGTAGGACCTGTATGGTGTTGTCCACCTGTCTTACCAGGGGCCGCCTGTCAGGGGTTGGCCTCAGGGCCTGGTAGTAGGGCCAGCCCTGTGACCAACTCCAAGCCACACACAGTCAAAGGGCATGCTTGGCAGGGATTTGTCTGCCTGCTTAGGGTTGGCAGCTGGCCAACTGTGCCGTGTCAACTGGAGAGGTTTCATTTCATAATAGGATCTTACTTTATGTTAAAAAAAAATAGAAATTTACTGAAAACATGGAAGGTGAAAGTGGATATATACGTAAGTAAGTTAGTAAGATTTTAACTTACATTCAAAAACCTTCAGAATTCACAGTAAAATCAAAGGTAAAAGTGGAGTTAGATGTAGGAAATTCGCCAGTTATATGTAGCTACCTCAAGTATAACATGCATCCCTATGATGCACTGCTTATGACCTCACATATTACATCACCGATGATGTGAAATCTATGGCGGTGCAAGACTAAGGACCTTATTATGAATTTTGCGGTGTGGCAGCGGGCCGCCACACCAGCGCCCAGCTGCTACACCACCAAAGCCATATTGAGACAGCCTGCCAGATTTCGACTGGAATCCAGGCTGGGCGTTCCTGCGGCTGCTGGCCCGCCCGCAGCGGTGCAGTACTATGGCTCATACGGGAACCTTAGCAAAGCACTGAAATGGGAACACCATTGCACGTTCCTCCAGGGCATGGCTGTCAAGTCCATGCCCTGCAGGAACTGGAGGCGCTTGCATATAGGGGGGCACACCATGTGCCCCTCTCCATGCATCGCCTAGCACAGAGGCAACAGGGGGCTAAACGCCATGAAAACTGTTGTGGTGAGGAAACTCCTAATATGCTTGGCGGTGTCGCAGACGCACCACCCGCTTATTTGGGACATCAGACCACTGCAACACCACCAGGGATCGGGACCCCTGGCAACAGCAGCGGTCTCATGGCAGTCCAACCTCACTACTAGTCATAGGACGGTCGGACCACCACCGTGGGTTTGGCTGTCAATTGGACCGCCAAACTCATAAGGGCCTAGTTCACTTATGTATCACTGGTGAATTTCAGCTGTGTTTTGTTTTTTTGTTTTTTTAAATGGTCATTTTATTATTAGGAGACCTACGTGAAACTCCACCTTAATCGTTGTTTTCTTTCAATTAGAAAAACCAAAACATAAGTCATAGTTAGGAAATAGAATTAATAAACCTTCGAAATTCACTAAAAACCAAAGGTTACTGGCATGTTATAGCTAGGTTCATATTTTACACACACAAAACCATATAAATTCAGCAGTTATAGGCATCTCAAATAACTATAACTCATGCCCTAAGGTAACTATAACTTTTACCCCCACCATGCGCTGTTTTCTCATTAATAATTTCACTGCAAATGTTGCAGTTATATTATCAATGATGTAACAAAAGATGTCATTAGTAATGTAATATGTGGGGTAATTAGCAGTGCATGGCGAGGGTGCATTTGCCACTAAACACCAATAAAGTGCTTCCAAAGATGTGCCCCTCTGTGTGGCCTCTGCTCTCTCGCAAGAAGGAGTTTGGTGCATACAATGTTGCGTCAGCCAGAGACGCATAACAGAGGCTCCCGCTTCACAAGTTGGCCCGGGACGTCACTGGCTCTGCTGTGGCAGTTTTGTTTGGAAACTGAGGTACTGGTTGGTCTGGGCCCGCTGCGGACAGCAGGAAGAGATAAGGCGGTAGTGAGGGTACTATCCTCATGCTTGGTGGTATGCACTGCGACTGCTGCCCCTGCTGCAAGGAATTCTGGTCTTTTGGACTGAAGCGTTAGGGGGGACCCAAGGAGGCGCTTTTGTTGGGACTCACAAGCAGGTTTTAAAATGCACACATCACTCCCTGCACCCCCGCACAACCACTTCGCGTTAATTTCACCCGCGCACCTTCTACCGGGATCCACAGACTAAGGATTCTGGGTCCTGTAGTTCACCACAACAAACGTGAACTAACACAGGTGAGCGGATAACCACTGGGCAGAGCGGGTTATATCAGCAACAAAATGGAGGCAGGAATTACCAAGAGCTTGCTGCATACCTCCTGGACACTTAGGCGCTGAGGAAGGCTAAAGATATGCCGAAACGCATTCACCACTAAACACCAATAAAGTGCTTCCACAGATGTTCCCCACTGTGTGGCATCCAACCACAAAACAGGAATACAGAAAACTGTTCTGGGATTACACTCGGAAAGCTCTGATGCAGCACTGTTCCAAGTTTGATTTGGAAGAGTTTGAGAGACCCTAAATATGCATAAAAATGTCTATTGGGTACCGAAAATTGCTATTCATAGTTTCACTCTTTTGTTTGTGAATTTGGTGCATTGTATTCAAAGTGCTTATTCTATGGGCCATATCATGATGGGCTGTGTTGTCTCAGAACAAGTTGTAAACAGTGAGTGGGGACTGCCTCTCTGCCTTGGTTTTTGACTTGTTGTGTCTAAAGTCCATGCATTAACTAAGAGAAATTCCAAATAATACATTTGAACATTAGACATCTTGCACGCAAAAAAAGCCACAGAAATAGAATGTTAGCTCTGCACTGAACCAATGCAGCCTGTCATGATACAGCCCTGTAAATGTTATGCACCTGTATAGCACCCGACCAGCGGTGGGTTCTTCCCAAGGGCAGGGGAGCGTCCCTCTCCCACCCGCTGCGAGCTGCCCAGGGAAAAATAAAATGGCAATGAAAAGATGGCATTTCCATTGTATTTTTTTACCGATGTGTACACTGGAGCAGCCAGCCTACCGTGATCCCAGAGTCATGTAGGGCGTGTCACCTGCTGCCACTTGGCAGCATGGAGGACTGAAGCTGTGGCTGGCCAGACACTTCAAAGAGCCCAAGTCACTTTGGCCGGCTGTCTTGCGCAGGCCAAAGTGACATGCGCACTTTGAGGCTCTCCACCCAGCTGTTAGACAGCTGTGTGGAGACCAAGCGCAGGCCTCCAAGGCCCGAAGGAGCATCTAGCCAGCCAGCTCCATCCAATCCAGGCACTTCTCTCATGCTGGATAATAGCATGAGAGCAGCGTCTGGATTGATTAGGGGACTTTGACTTCCACAGCAGACTCAGAAGTGGAATACCGAGGAGGACGTGCAGTCATGGGTACATTTCATTTATTTTATTTATTGAAAATGTTATTGCCGGTTTTTTTGGCTTTTGGAAGGAGAGGTTGTTTTATTTGGACTTTTGGTGGGAGGGATATTTTATTTAGGGCTTTTGGAGGGAGCGGTGTTATACTTTGGGGTTTTGGAGGGATGGGGGCGTTTAATTTAGTTTTTTGGGAAGTAGTGGGGCATGTCACTCGCCCCACCACTTTGAAACGGTACCAGCCGCCCCTGGCACTGACTCCCTCCAGACATCATTGAGCTGATACCTGGAGACACAGTCAAAGAACCAGCAGCGGCTTCGACCTCACTCCTACGCGGCACTCAACCTGTCAGCCTCGGGCGCCATATTTGTCACTCTGATGTTCATTCAAACAGCTCTCCAGGATGTTCAGATTGCCAGACCATTGATACAGTATGTTAAATGATGCAAACTCATGCGCCGTGGGGCTTCAATTCCAGCGAGAGCTTCCAGAGGCAGCAGTACTTGTACCAGCCAGAGAACAAGTGGTAATTAGCTGCTTCCATGCTCTTCAGAACAACATAATGGATGAATGCCTATTAAAAATGATATCATAAACAGACTACCACATGGGCTGATTAAACACATAGCAGGTGCTGCTGGGCCGCGCGCCTGACCTTTCATTAGTCACTCGGGGCATCTCTTCATTTCACTTCGCCACACTTCAGGTAATCAGGTCATCAGTAACTCAGGGATACATAATATAATTTTAAGCACAAGTGGCCCTCTCTGGGAGATGTGCTGGATAATGTCACAAGATCAGTAACACCGGGGTTTGAGGCAAAATGGAAGCCGGGGCTATCCGGGCTTGTTCTGCAAGAGATAGGACCTTAGTTGCACCTAGGGGCCTTTAATATAGTTAGCAAATAAACTCTGTGGGGCAGATTTACAAGCCCCTTGCGCCACCATGATGTCACTTTTTATGACGCAACAGAGGCGCAAACAATGCGGCCAATTTACAACGTGGCGCATCTAGGGAGATGCGTCACGTTGTAAAGCCCAGCGTCACATTATACCTGAGTCAGGTATACTATATGCAGGGTGGGCGTTCCCCTGCGAAAAGCCATGTAAAACTGACGCCGTGAAATTGACAACATTTCACTACGTCACTCTACGCCTTCATTGCGTCAAAACCCCTACGCCTGCTCAGACCAGGCGTAAGGAATGACGCAGGGCTTTTTGAATGGGACTCACCTTTCTGTTGTGGCGCATTGCTGGAGTTGCGTCACTTTCATGAGCAACTCCAGCAATGCGTCACTTTTGGGCAAGAGATGCGTCAGAATTTTTGACGGATCTGTTAATCCTTGCCCCATGGAGCACTGTATTGTAAATAGAGCGCATCCATGGTGGTGCAAGGACATTTGGCTCCGATGCAAGGAAACTGACGCATCGATGCAGATGGGTCGTTTCCTTGTAAATCTGCCCCTAGGTTTTCATTTACTGCACTGTGTTGCACACACTTCAGTAAATAAGGCCATAATCTTTTCTGTAACTTTGGAAACCGAAGAGTAGTTTAGCAGTCAGTGACGTCACTTTGAGGTAGCTGATGTTTTTATTTTACATCTAGCACTGCCCTTCTAATGTTCAATTTCTCAGGGTCCATGAAGGCAATGGCAGGAACAGGAAATAGAGTCACAGAGCTCGAGGAGTTTTGCTTAAATCCTTTAGCTTCTACGTCCTCTAGCTTTTCCTTTTTGAACCCCCATCAGAAACAAATAGGATGCAGCTAAGAAACTAAGGATGGGGCAAGGTGTCATAAGTAAGCTAGTGTGCACTTTTCACTATACAAGCGTAAGATTGTGTGGATACCAATTACTGGGCAATGCTGAGCTGACGTAATTTCCTGTTGCCCTTCCACCTGCGCTGAACGTCTGCCGGATGTTTGCTCTTAGAGCTGCGCTAGCAGGGTTCACCCTATGACGTACAGAGACTAAACAGTGGACAGTCGCGAGGAAGAGGTAAACCACAACATTTTTTTTTTCGGAACAAACGGTGGAAAGGGAGAACCATCCACCGTTTTTATGCTGATTAACATACTCGCCTATCACACTCAAAACTCAAAGTTGTTCCAGGAATTGGCCATCCTACACGAGTAAAAAAAAAGCGACCTTACCCACCTGTAGATAAATGGATCATGTTATTGGGGTTCAATAGATATCTGATACCACTTTCACTACCCGTGGCATTTGGGTGAATTGTTGTCCAGTATTATTTATGTACTCTGTCATCCTGCAACGTCAGCACGGCCTCTACCTTTGAAATGATGACTCCTAGGGCTAGATGTAGGTAATAGCAAATTACCGAATGGTAAATACCGAATTTTACCGATTTGGTATTTACTAATCGGTAATTGCTATGTAGGAAAAAAAATCGGTAAAAATACCGAATCCTATGGGCCTTGAAGCCCATAGGATTCAATAGCAAATACCGATTCGGTAATTACCGAATTTCCAAGGGGTACAGGGTGCCACTTTGACACCCTGTTGCACCCCTGTTTCTGGCTTGTGTGCCATGTGACACACATACACGCGGCATGTATGTGTGCCACATGGCACAGGTGTACATGCACAGATGTGCATGTACACAGAAATTCGTAATTTACCACCCAATTGTATTGGGTGGTAAATAATGAATTTCTAAGGGCCTGTGTCACTGCAAACTGTGCCGCCTACATATTGAATTACAGAATCGGTATATTTACCGATTCGGTATTTTACCGAATCAATAAATTTACTGAATCGGGAAATATACTGATTCTGTAATTTTCTAGCCCCCTACATTACAATACCCAAATACCGGTCGGTAACGGCCGAAATCGGCCGTTACCGACCGGTATTTGGGCTCCTACATCTGGCCCCAAGTGAGGTGAAAACTAACTTAAGTTGATGCTCCTTGGCCGGCTGATGGCGTGCGGCATCCAAGCACCCATACTGAACACTAGGACAAGAACAAAAACAATCTAACTGAAATACAAACATAACTAAACATCAGATACTGTGCCCGATGACCACAATCTCTTTTATAGGAATGTGCACCAGGTACATGTCCCGTATTTGTGATATGTACACACCTGCAAACAAAATGGGGGCCACACTTCAAAGATTGTTTATGGCGTGGTGACTCTGGCACACCCCTCCTTTCCCTAGGAATCTTCACCCATCCCAAAGAATGGGTCCCAGGAGGAACGTGGCACGAGCCAGTGTCCCCCTGGGAAGATTCGCGCTGTGGAACAATCCACATAGCGCGATTGGTCAGTTAGGAGGAAAGGGGGAGGGCTCACCTAGTTTATGTTAGGAGTGGGGCGGGAATGACGTCACAAGCATAAGCGGGAGGATTGTGGCGCAGTTTTGCTTGTCCCACCCACCCACACCTCTCTTTTTTATTTTTATTTTTTATTTTTTCCTTTAAAAAAAAGCAAAACACCCTGTCACGTTAAGACAGTTGTTACAGTTCACCTTTCTTGGTTTATAAGCTCCTTGGGTGCTCTGTGGGGGGTTAGGATAGTCTAGAGCGGGCTTATCCTTTCCCTCTGGGGTAGGGGGGAGGGTAGGAGGAAAAAATGGTTAAGGAGAAAATAATGAGGAGAAAAACAATGTTTGGGAATTGTACAGTATTGGGGGAATCAATTGAGAAGTTGTTGGGAAAGGTTTTGGTTTTACAGTCATTATGGAAAATGTTTGGGGAAATGTAACAATGTCTTTAATTTCTATCGCAATAAATGCAAAGAAATGGATATTCAGTTTTTGACTGTCTTAAATAAAAGTGACCTTTTTTGCTATTAAAGATATAAGTGTGGATTGTTCTTATTGCGCGATGCAACTGACATGGCCTCCTCCCACTCGCAGCACGTGCTGCATCCAAGGAAACACAGAACCATATGAGTTTTACCAACTGGAAGACATTTCCCGTCTCCCCACTTCATGTACCTCTTTTCATAGGTGTTTACTTTGTGTTTCTTTGCCGAGTTTTCTTTGTGAATGGGGAGAGGTCCCTTAGAGGAGGGGGAGGGGGATTGAAGCCCTTTGAGCCCAATGGGAGTTCCGCGCCTGCCTGCAGGTCTACTATTCCACAGTAGTAAGCTTGGGGAAGTGGGTCGACACAGATGTTATAGGTACACTGGAGTCACTGGGAATGCTTGGAACAGGATGGGGGACATTTAGAACATGGTGTTAAATAGAGTGATAATGGCACTCAGCAACAATACTGCTTCTGTGAGAAACTATCACCATCAGGGCTTTAAGTGGGCCAGGTCCTGCCGGTGCTGAAGCAGGTGCTGAGACTGGTCCCTATCGAGGTCTAATTTTTACCCTAATCCTCAAGGTGAAAAAAAAAAATCTCAACTCTGCGGCAGTACCACCCTTCACTGCCTTTGATGTAACTTCAAAGAGACTTGTTATAGTTTTCTCATAGTCTCGTCACTTCAGAACTGAATCATCTTCAATGCTCTATACAAGGAAGCCATAGTTGCTGCTTATTTAGCTTATGCAAGTAACTACCACTGGCAACGAAAAATAATCCGGGCTTGTTGTAGGTGTACTTGTATTATATATCTGGAGGCAATGACAGAAGCAGCAAAATGCCAGTCGGACGGCACACTATGCTAAGCACAGATGTTTAGCTTGGGTGTTTTTAAGCCACGCCCTTAATTACATCGTTCACGCCCCTTTGAGGGTAAACATCGTTTACCACGAAGTTTTTACAACGCAGTACCTTTAGAACGCATCCCTTACAACGCAAGTCGTTACCACGACTTGCGCTGGAGGGCGCTAAAGGATTAAAAATAGTAAATTTACTATCCCAACACCTTCCCTAGGGTCCACGGGGACTGGTGTTAGAATAGTAAATTATACTATTCGAAATCCGCACCCCCAACGCAAGTCGTGGTAACGACTTGCGTTGTAAGGGATGCGTGGTAAAGGGATGCGTTGTGACGGTACGCGTTGTACCGTCATACATCCCCCTTTGAGAGACACCCCCACCCGTTTATTTCATTCCACTTAAAGCTCTGCCCACCATTAAATGTGGCCGGGCAAACGTGGGGACATGTCCTCTTGTGTCAATTAGAGGATGTCATTGCTGATCATCACTGCGTGATTTCACTGTAATAAAAGGCAATGTGTGAATTATGATCGAAGTAAAAATATTCAGTAACCCATTTACTGTACATTTTAACACCTCCATATTCTAAATAACCATCAAAGCTGAAACTTTGTGTCTAATCAGAAACATCCCCAATTCATTTCCAACCCAAAATACACATGCAATATTACCCCCAATAGGTTGGTGTAAGTGCACACCAAATAAACACCCATCTCTACTTTTCAAGCATTTAATGGTAGGTATTTCTCCATATAAAAATGTGTATTTACACAATTGGTTAGGGTAATCAAGCATGCAACCTGCCATGCATGCTTTTTGCAGTTTTACAGGCATACTCTTTGTGGTTTAGTAAATTCCCAAAAATCCCAAACCCCAAAAAATGAGCACATATAGAAAATCCTAGGTGTACCTAACTGATGTACCACCTACTTATTTGTAAAACATTTTAATAGGTGGACCATATGTGTTTTAGTTGTTGTCCAGGTGATCTCGCCTGTTTGGTTGTGTGTCACAGATATGGATCCTATTGCAATAACCCTTTGCTCCTGCCATAAAACAATACATGCATTGAAACAAGAATGGGAAATAATGGGTTGTCAGTGACTGCAAATGACTTTTTGCTCCATGAGGTCTGTTTATAAAACCCTTTGCTATTTACATGCCTTACGTTTACTGGCCATTGAGAAGGCTCAATTGTTGGGCTTGTGGTCGCCATTGATATGATTATGAGGGGGGGGATAAGCTTTATTTTGATCTCCAGGATCTTAAAGGCAGCGTGCAATACATAACAAAACAACAATCAAAAGTTACACTTAGATTTATACATGGCTGCATGGTTAACACTTTTTATATAAAGATCAAATTACTAGTCGCACTAGCCATAATTGGCTAAAAGCAGAGGGTACTCAACCCGCAAGGACATACCATGTGCAAATAATCAGACTCAATACAGGGTCTCTCTCTTATGTCAGTTTTCTAGACTAACCCTACATATATAATAAAAGAAAAAAGAAGGACCAGAAAATACGATTAATAATTGCCACCTCACCCAGTGAGGAGAGTGGGACGTGCTTAGTGGCTGCACATAAGCACTACACTGCCAGCATGATTATCACAACTCATCATTTTAATTTTATTTCCAGTGACCTGTAGAGTGTGCCACACTGTCTGCTAAGCGAAGAGAGCGCCTGTTGAAAGCTGCAAAGGAAAACATGAACTTCCCTCCTTTTATAGTCCCGGGCACACCTCAGGAAGAAACCCTTTTGGTTTGGTCCTTTGACAACATATTTGGAAACTATTTTTCTGCCAGGATTATATTTGAAAAAACACTTAGACGGGATAGCATAACAGGGCATTCAGCCAAAGGCAACACCCTATTGATGGGCCATTCCAGACTTTGCCTGCCTGAGAAGAGTGCTCTCTCCTGCAAGGCAGCAGACCATTACTGAACAAATACATTGCCATTCCAAGTCTATAAAATGTAAGATGAACATAAAAACTAGAAGAGGTGATGATGGAATTATCCTATGTTCAAACCATTTTAGAATCACACCCTTTATATGTCTGGAAATTTCAAATTACCCTGCTTGGCTTCAGGCTCTGAAGATCAAACCCAACTGGACTAACATCTCCTATGCAAATATCTCACTGCATTGTACTTCATGGCATTAAAGATAGTGGATAGTCCATGCAGGGCCACTAGGTCTTTATAGTTAGGACCATCGTTTTTTTCCGTAGGAAATTGATTTTTGGTTTGACTATAACTTTGGTGTCATTTGAGGAATCTTCCCAAAACTTTCCCAACACAAGTCTCATCCACCTCAGCTACTTCCTGGAAGGTTTTGGGGTGATCCATCAAGCGGGGGCCAAGAAAAAGGGGATGTCCCCAAGCGCATTTCCCCCCCCCCCATACAATTTCCCACTGGAAAATTGAACAGCAATACAGAAAAAACAGCTGAATGGAATTACACCAAATTTGGCAGAAAACTAGATCTTCATCCAGAACACATGCTTTTTTGTAGTTTGGTGTAAATCCATTCAGTAGTTTTTGAGACATTAAGGTTAAAAATGTGCTATATTTCAAGCTGCAGAGGATCTGTGGACCCGACAGAACAAAAGATAAAGATGGTTTGACTGCCATCACACGAAAAAGATATTGTGGCAGCCATTCTAGGCAATGGGGACTAAGCCCCTTTGTCTTGAAATAAAAGTTAAAAAAACACCCTGGGCCCGATTCAATCTTGTCAGTAAACATACTTCGTCTCAACAACCATGGAGTATGCTTCAATCCAATATGAAAGATAATGGTCCCTACAATTTAGATTCAGGCTGCTCATAGGTTTAATTATGTCAGACAACACTCTGTCTCCGCCTTTATTAAACCCCTCTTGAATCTTCCCTGTGGAGCAATGGACATCGGAGTCAGAACTGTAAATCCCCTCACCAGATTTAGATGGGTGAACTTAGAGGCCAGTTTTCACTTTCCGCCACCACCTGTAAAACCCCGGTGGTAAGGGGCAGTGAAAACTGCATATTGGTCCCTTGCGAGAGGACCCCTATGGTAAGGGGAGCATTCTATTTTTTATGTTCAAAAAGATAATTCTGTTTTGGGATTTTCTTTTCAAAAAAAAAAAAAGAAAACATTTGGTGCAGGTCTCTGTCATGTTGTCACACCAATCAGCGAAATACATTGACAGGAACGGCTGTGATGGTGGTTCATGGCAACGCTTCATAAATGACCGTCATCTTGGAGGTTATTTATAAATCTGGAGAGCAGTCCCTTCACCAGGGTGGCGGAGTATTTTTACTCCTTCGCCCTGGCGGAACGACCGGCCTTCTGCCATGAATTAAATCGGCCCCTCTGACCCTCTAGACCTGGTGGTTGGGTCATCAATGGGACCCCCCAAGTCCCCACGTGGCTAACAACACATTTTTTAAATGGTACAGTAGATCCACAGATAACCCACAGTGATGTTTAAAAATATTAAGGGGTGGACTCCCATCCTTTCGTTTTGAATACCCCTGAGGTGGACCAGGCCACGGGGTGGACAGGGCAATTCAATTTTAAAGGGGAGGGGGACATGCTGTCCCTGAGCCTTTAAAAGGTTGCTGGGACCTTATTCTCCACGGCTGATATCTGTATTTTGTGTAGGAGAGGTGTGCCCACCCCTTTATTCATTAAAAGGCCCCATCCCCTGTTCTAAACATTTTTTAATTGTGGAAGTGGGCATTGGTACCCCTTGCTCGAGCCTTTATATGAAGCTGGTGACCTCATCTCATGGGGTCAGATGACCACATCCCCCAAGAGACTGCAGTGTCCGCAACACACAATATCAGCTCTCTGACCGCACTCTTGTGGACAGGAAACACAGGATTGCTCCCGACTACTGGGAGCAGAAAACAAAGCTGCTTCTGCCAGGCAGGACCAACCTACTACAGCTGGGTCCTGCTGCACCCAGGATGGGTGCAGACAGGAGAACCTACAGGAGTCGCATGGATCATGGGCCTCCTCCATGACCCCCCAACATCTCTACATGCTCTGTGTGTGTGTTGGGTGGGATTGTGGCACCCACCAAACAATAAAAGAAGGGTGGCTCCCACCGGACCGGGGATCAGTGCAGGAGTGGAGCCAGCAGGCTGCGGGTAACATGGGCTTCCCTCAGCTGCCCCCAACTTTGAAATACTTGTTGGGTGCCCCAGGTAGGAAACTGGCACCCATATATTATTTATTTAAAAAAAAGAAAAGAGTGGCTTATTCCTGTGTAGGGAGCCATGGGGCTCTCTAGTGACCTCCAACAAGAAGAACCCAGTGGATGTCTTGGGTTGGAGCAGGACACCCACAAAAAACATAATATGAAACAAACAACAGTGTCATTCAATAATAAATGAGCAACTGGAGATGCTAATTTATTATTCACTGCTTCAGGGGAGGAGCGCCCAATAATGCCCTACTTTATATATATATTTGCCTGCATGGTGGCGGCCCACTTTGGGCAGGGGCACCACTAGCATGGTTTTTAAATGTTGTGTGGGAAGCTGCAGGGAGTGCAGCAACCCACTAGAAAAATGTACCCAATGTTTCCTGGAGTCTACAGAACATGACCCCATAAACATCTGATGATATCTAAAGCATTTCCAGATCTGGAACTTTCTTGTGTCTGCAATGATTTTAATTGTCAATTGTATTTTAGAATGTTTTATGGACAATTGTTGAAATAAACTTGCTTTTTACCTTACCTTACCTTTCTTGTGTTGTTCAGCTTGGGAATGCAATGACCCCTTGTTGTTGGTCTTCTGGCTGCATGATGTGGTTTGAGGACCATAAAAGAAAAACTAAAAGAAAAACGAATGTTGTTTTGACTACAAAAGCTTTATTTAAACGTTTAGTGACCGACTTTGCAATGACTCTTTGACAAAGCCAATGGGTTTGTCTTGCCTACTGATGTAGTCCCCCCTTGAATAAAACAGTAGACCCACGTTTTTTATATTGACAGTGAATTATTTTTTTTTCAAAACTAGAAATTCACTGAAAAAAGTAAAGGTCAAAGTGACAGTTATAGTTAGGTATTAAAAAAAATAGAAATTCACTGAAAAACAAAGGTTAAAGTGATGGTATAGTTCGGTTAAACTAATAAACACAAGCTCTAAAGTAACTACAACACGCGCCCTCGCAATGCACTGCTTATATCCTCACCTACTACAGCACTCATGACATGTTTAGTCATAGCATTGAAGACATTACTGATGACATCTGAAATGACATCATTTATGACAACACTGTGCATGGCGGGGGCTCGAGTTATAGTAACTTCAGTTAATCTCTTCGAGGCTCCTAACGAGCTGAGCTCGTCATGAGCCACGGCGCTCCGGTGCTCATGACGAGCTCAGCTCGTCATGAGCCATGGAACGCACGCATGCGGGTATAATTCCCCCGCTGTGCTGAGCGTTCCACGGGAAAGGGTGTAGCCGTGACGAGCTGAGCTCGTCATGAGCACAGGAGCGCCGTGCCTCATGACGAGCTCAGCTCGTCATGAGCATGGGGGCGCTGTGCGGGCCCCCCTCCCCCCCAGCACAGCGGGGGATTAATCCCCGCAGCGAAGGGGTTAATTATACCTGGTGAGGATATTACACAGTCGAACACAATACAAAAAACTGCCCGATAAAATTACATCAAATGCAGTAGAAAGTTAGAATTTTACTCACAAAGCTTGCTTTAAGTTATTTGATGTAAATCTGTTCAGTATTTTTTGGGAAATTAAGGTTAAAACTTTGTATATAGAGATGCAGTAGTTCTGTGGCTTCGAGGGATCAAATGATTAAATTCGATAGGCTGCCTCAAATCAAACAAGATGTTTGGCATACATTTCAGGACTCAGGGTCTATGGGGCAGAATTATCATTTTTTCATGCAGCGCAACAAGCCACCTTGCTGCATGGCGCTGTGTGAAAGGGCAGGAATGTGCTGAATTTAACACCATCAATGCTGATGGTATTCCCCTCCTGTGCTGACCCTGATTTATTCCCATTGTTCATGACGAGCTCAGCTCGTCATGAGTGTACGAGAGGTGTACCTCATGACGAGCTGAGCTCGTCATGAGCATCGAAGGTGATAACAAGATACAGTGCATTCCTGTCCTTTCCTTGTGCTGGCGCACATTGTGCTGCCCAAAGCCAATGCAGGCACGCTTGCGCGGTGGTGCAAGGATGCCTGCGTTGCAGACAGGATTTTTTTGTGCAGGAAGGGACACCTTCCTACACAAAAACAATCCTCTGAGGCATTTTCCTCTTTCTATGTGTGCTGCAGATTGCAGCACACATAGAACGAGAAAAAAACGAGGAGAAATAAATATAGTTCGCCTCACCTTGGGAGGCATAGCATTTTGACACTTTCTTAGCTCTACAAGTGATGCTAAATCTGGGGATGCAGTAAAATCCATTGGTGGATGCGTAAGAACACCCCCGCTCCACCCATGGAATGCCTCCCTGGAGCAGAGTAACACAACAATAGGTGGCCTTGCGCGGCTTGATTACTCTGACTTAGTAGTTGTGTCGTTCTTGAGCCCCTTTGCGTGGCATAAAGGAGATGATACTCAAAATTAAATCTGCCCATCAGTGTCCTGAATTATTATTATTTTTTAAATATAAATAGCAGTAGGTTAGAGATAGCATGACCCCTTGGCCGAGGGTAAGGGAGTCTCAAAGGGAGGGACCCTGGATGGGGCCAAAGAAGATTTGTAATTTTTTTTACCGCAGATCCATGGAGAATCCATGATATACTTTTTTTTAAAAGCGTCCAGGGGGATGGCGCATTCTTTAATTTTGGGGAGCATCTTGGGTGGCCCTCCTCCTCAAGTCATTTCATGACTCAGGGGACTCCGTCCCCTGTGGCAATTATTTTTTTATGGAAAGTGAGGGTGTGCCCCTCCTTGATCCATTGTATGGCCCCGGGGACCCCATCCCCAGGGCCGGCATTTTTTATTTTGAGAGGTGAGGCCCCCTCCCAGAGCCATGATATACTCCCGAAAGACCCCATTCCTCGGGCCAGATTTACTCAGGGTGTCCGTGGGACCCCATCTCCCAGGACTCTGTTACCTACCAGCGAGAAGACTTCAGTACTCTCACACAGCAAGAGCAGAAAGGCAGCCTTCAGGTGGGAGCACACATTTTTCTCCTTGTCCATGAAACACGGAATTGGTCCTGCTTAATGAGAGCAGAAAGAAAAGTTGCTCACACTGGGTGGGAGCAATCTTATCAAGCCCGCCCCAGTGCACCCATGATGGTTGCTATGGTCATAGAATTCCGCCCAAGGCCCCAATGGTTCAAAATGTTGCGGGTGCCCCAGATGGGACCGTGCCACCCACTCCAAAAAAAATACATGGCTGGCTCCCCCCGCAGCTGGAATGGGTGCTGGATGAGGAGCCGGCAGGACCACAGGGACCATGGTCCTTCTCACATGGCCAGCAAAGTTGAAATACTTGTTGGGAGTTCCTGTGGGACTGGAGAACCCAAATATTTAAACACATTTATTGACCACTCCCACACAGCCTGCAGGGGCCATTGCTCCCCAATGGCCTACAACATTTGAAAATCTTGCGGGTGTCCCGGGTAGGACCTTGCATCGACTAATGTTTAAAAAACAAAAAAGAGCAAGTAGGTATACAAAATGAATGGAGTAGCCACTCGTTTCATATTTACTGCTCCTGCCAGGAGCTCACCATAATGCTCTCTGAGGGCTTTATATGTTTATTTTTCATTTCTCTTGGAGCTCCAAGTACTTTTTTTAATGGTGTGGAGGGGCAGCAGGGATCCCAGCCGCCCCCTAAGAAAATGTTTTGTAGAAATGCAGTAATGTTCCTTGGGTATTAAATATATAACCATGGGCGAGCTTACCATATTTTTTAAAGCACACTCAGCTGGTGCTCTATGCTCTTCAGCTGGAGTGTGAGGGCCCCTTGTGGTTGGTCCTATGGCTGCACTTTGTGGCCTGGAGAATGGTAATTAAGACTCATACACATGTTTATGGAAATTTTGAATAAAAATTATTTATTAAAAATCCTTTATATTATTAATTATCATTTAAATTTGACAATTGTATATTTATAAGGAATACATTAGATTTTGGTTATTGATAAATTATTTAGGTGATGTTTTTTAAAGTCAATGGGGTAGGTTTATGTCAGACTTGCGCCATGTTTAAGCCACTGTTGCGTCACGCAACGGCGGCGTAAACGTGGCGCATCCCTGCGACCCATTTACAACGTGACGCATCTAGGCAGATGCGTCACGTTGTAAAGCCCTGCGCCACATGTGGGCGTTCCGGCGGAGGGTGGGCGTTCCGGGGCAGGTGCGCCTCGCAAAAGTGGCTGAGTGAAATCTACAAGATTTCACGCAGGCACTTTAAGACAAATGCTGTGCCGTTTTTGCCCCATGGTGCGCCGCATTGTAAATGTGGCGCACCATGGGTGGCGGAGCTGTGGTGCACAATAAGTGGCACATCCCTGGGGATGCGCCAGTTATTGTAAATCTGCACCAATATATTTTTATATATGTAAACATATAGATGCGTATATGTATATATATATATATTTATATATATGGTCCTCACTGTGGCCCCCGGCCCTGGCGGCATTGGTGTGCATTTGAATGTGAGCTCCGATACAACATCAAAGTTTACTCTTTCATGGCTAATGGAAACAGAAGTGTGCACTCCAAAGTTGCTGCACTTGAAGTTTAATCCATCATTTGTGTACTGCACAAAGGTACCAACTTTGAACCCCACAAGCAAATGCACACAGAACATTGCAGTTGTTATGCTACAATGTTTATGTTTGGTCGAACGATGTTTCTTAGCTGGTCCATGTTTTCGGGATTCAAATGATACATTTTTGGGATCAAAAGCCAGGTGTACCTTCCGCATGCAATTTAATACATGAGCCCCGATTAGATACACTCAGACACCACACAACTTCTAAACTGTCCTTATGGCCGCAACTAACCATTATAATTTCACTACCTGGAATGTCAGAGGGATGGGTTCCATTCATAAACGTCATAGAATGTAGCCTCGAATATGTAGCTGCAAAGCACAGATAGTATTTATATAAGAAATGCACTTGACGTTGATTTCTAAGTATATACATTAGAAATTCATACATCTATGATCATTTAGAATCCACCGTAGAAGATTTTTAAACAAAAATGTGTGGTAACCAGGGGCTCTGAGTGTATCAACTGCTAAGTGTCAAAAAATCCCGATTTAAAAAAACAAACAAATTGTGTGGCGTGAAAGGATTTGTTTTTTTAACCGCATCGCTGCGGCGGCTTTTCCCGCTGTGTGCGGCAAATTTCAGCTCGGCTCAGCACACGACCACCGTGGCTGATGACGAGCTGAGCTCGTCATCAGCAGCGAAGGGGTTAAAGGAACAGTTTAGGAGGCCCTTGAGGTCCAGAAAATGCAGGTTATTGCGTTACTCCTATATGGGAAGCATATGGAAAAGTGCAATAGCGCCAGACAGGTGATTCAGTTCTGTCAACGGCTGTCAGCGGGTCAATGTCGCTGTTTGGAAGGGTACGGTGCACCCCACTCTGTGAGCCAATCTGGCAACATGCCGCTCTACTGGTATATGAGGGAGCTGCAAGGCTCTGCCCTGGACCCTGTACTGCCATATGATGCTAAACCATTAGAGGTTGACGGTTCAGTGTCGGCCGCTAGCAGGGAAAGTCAGTGGGGCAGCATGGAGAAAAATTAAAATAAAAACAAAACTTACCTGCAGCCGGATGTCCGCTGCCTCGCCACCTCTTCAGCTCTGACAATGCTCACACAGGCTCCCAGACTCCCCTGCACCAATCCAGATGCTACTCTCATGCGGGTATTAACCAGCTTGAGAGAAGCGTAGGGATTGGGTGGAGCAGGCTGGCCCCACGCTCCGTGGGGGACTGGGAGCCTGTCCTCCTGTGCCCTGCTGATATCTCCAAGCAGTAGCCTGGAGATATCCAAGTGCGCATATTGGTGTACCCGTCCTAAGATGGCCGCCCAAACTGACATGCGCACTGCCAGTGCCCTGAGCACACCATTTCTCCTGCTGCTGATGGCCCCGCACTCAAGACTCACTTGTGGCTCAGGAGTAAAATAACATGATAATTATCTTCTGTATTATAATTAGGCTGTCCTGTTTTCAGTTTCTATTTTTGGTAAATTCTGGTGGGGTTTTTTCAGTGTTTTCAATATCTTAAAAAACAGTTGTTATCAGTGGTTACACATTTTCACGCCACTAAAAACAACAGAAAAAGTGTTTTTCCGGTGTTTATGGAACGTTTTGCTTTTATCATTGCTTGCTTTCTGCACTGAAAAAACATGGTATATAGACAGTGTACGTATAGTGTATATGAGGTCCAAAGAGATTTTTGCAAATTAATCTTATTGTAGTACACCATACAATACTTCTTCAGTGAGTCTTTGGACATGTGCGCTTGTGCTTTCCTTCCCATGTAAACTTCTGTGAAAAGGCCCTCTCAGCATTCATAGCCCCTTGGGCTGAGAACCGTCAGCTAAGGGACACAGTTGGGATGACTCTTTCTTTGATGCCACATAAAGCACAAATTGATAAATATTTGCATTTTAGTTCCTGGGCATAAGAAAACAGTGCACCAGAATGGACTAAAAAGTCAATAGCATCCCTCATTAACTCTGAAGATTGTAAAGATGCTTTCAGCATACCATCTAACAAGTGGCAAGGATCTCCTACAGGGAATCACTTCATCTTGGGTATCAATTTTGACAGGTCATCACATACATTTTTTATATAAGTAGCTGAATCACTACAATTACAAACAATATCACTCCAATCTTTGTTGAACTTGGAAAGAACCTTTTTTGCAGAGCATAACAAGTGACACTGCGTTCCATGTTTTCCAAAAGTCTGGTGTCACGTTTTCACCACTATCCCAGATGCTTGGCGATATATATATACTTGTCACTATACCTTGCATTTAATGTTTAAAGCCTGAGGTGTTGGCAATTCACTTACTATCAATACTGTCCCACTAGAAACTATGGTCTGATGTATTAAGGGTTTTTACCCATTCTCTGTGAGTAAATGTGATGACACATATTAGGAAATTTTTTATGAAACTAGCCTCTTTACCTATCAGTGAAAGAATCAAATGCAGCCAAAATATCAAATGTGAGTTTGATATCTCCTGATTCACTACAGTTTATAAAATAATTAAACTAAACCTAAAACGTGAAACTAAACCCTGCATCTTTAGACCAAAGGCCATAAAACTGAAAAAAAAGTAAAAGGAAGAAGAAACAATATTTTAGTGGCATCCCTAAAGAACAAAACCCAAGCAGAATAATGTTAGCCAGTCTTTCCTACTACTAGCTTTTGTAACAAAGTTACATTTTTTTGACCCCTTCAGTAAGAAAAAAATGACTTTTATTTTCGTTTTCCTTTCTTTGAATGGCATTTAGTTTGTGGTTGTGCAGGTGTTTTTTCAGTGTTTATATGTTTTCACCGGTGAGGGCTATTTTTCCTTCAGTGGGGTTTTATCAGTTATTATAGGTTTAAACCTAAAACCCCACAGCCTAATTATAATTTTATTTTACATGCATCTGCTGCCTCCAGAAGTGAGGTGACGCTCCTCCGCCATAAGGAAGCAGCCGCCCCTGTGGCGGTTATACAATGAGCGGCAATAGAATGTAATTGTTTCTGGACATGATTTATTTTTGGAGGTGTTTTTTGGAGTTTTATATAGTGCAAGATTGGTTCAAGGGCATTAGAACATTTTATAAGAGCACCAGATCACCTATGCCACACCGCCTCGAACCCGGTACCCCAGTTCTTCTGGGTGAAGCTACGTGTCCTCCTGGTGTCATTTACTGTGGAATTGTCGTTCCGTTTTTCTGACAAGCATTTACTAAATATTGATGCCTGTCAGGGCTTTAAGTGGACTGGGTCCCTCCGGGTCTTAGACTCGGTAGTACTCAACAACTGACACTGAAACGGATCACTTTCAGGCACTGTATTCCTGTCCTTAACTTTACAGGCAAAAACTCTGATCAATTTCTGAACAATAACTATGAAAAAAGTTAAGGTAGTCCATGTCATTTCACTTTATATTTCATATGCTTTACTTGCATTCTCAGAGAGTGGTAGCTATTTCAGGATGTTGTGTTGCAGTATTTTGTTCAGTCAGCTTATTACTCTTGTATAGTGCATGCTTTGAATCGAGTTGCATCCAGGTGATTATAAGGGCCACAACTGAGTTGAGGCTGAAGGCAGTGCAAGTTTCTTCCAATGCTTGTCGCTGGGTCAAAAAATTGTTCAGAACACATTGACATCCAATCCTTGGCCTCTCTGTTGAGCGCACAGAGCAAGGATCTTGTATGTCTGTGACACTTGTGATTCTCTGCAAATGTGTGGGTATGGTGGCACTCTATGCAAATTTTAGGTTTCATATTTTAGCCAAGCCCTTAACTATACAGGCCACGCCCCCTTATGGGACTCCCACTTTTTTCATCCCACTTAAAGCCCTAATGCCTGCTATAGGTTTCAATTTTTTGGCCACCATTTATTCACTTCTGCTGATCCTTTCCTCCCCTGCCTTGGAAACCTCCTTATGATATCAGGGGCATGGGGATGGTGAAGCAGTGTCTGGATTGGTATGGTCCACACTGTGACGCGCACTGCAGCCAGCTTCAGATCAGCTTTCAGTTTTTAGCAGATGCCATTTGTCTATTGCCTTATGCTTTGATACCCTGGGGTCTATTCACAAAGGCATTTACAAGTACATGTAATAGTGCTTCTGGACACATACACTAAATGAAATTCACATAGGGTGGCCTACACTGGTCCAGGGTGGCCTACACTGGTCCTTTATGTCATATGCAGAGTTTTCTGCCAAAAGTGCACAAAACTCTACACACATAAGGGCATATTATCAGGGGGTTTATCTCCGCTTTTTTGGCTTTAAAAGCCAAGAAAGAGGAGATAAAATTATCTCTCTATTACCTAGCTGTCGCAAACACCAGTTAGCGACAGCTAGTAGGAGATAGCGACCGTCTTGGGCCCCGCTTTGCATGTCAGTGATATTTATCACCAATGACATGCAAAGTGGGCGTGCCAAGATGTTAGCGACTGGAAACAGTCGCTAACATCGCTATCTCCTATTACCAACTTTTGGAGATATTCGCTCTAAGCGCGAATATCTCCAAAAGCCAACACCTGCCCCTGAGCAGTTCTTAGCCATGTTATCCAATGGGAGGTGGATAACATGGCTAAGAGCATTAGCTCGGTAATGCATGAATATCGCTGACTTTTCAGTGATATTCATGCATTTCGGCCGATTTTTATCGCTTAGGAGATAAACCTTGATAATAGCAAGGTTCCTAAGCGATAAAAATCGCTGCAGCTCGGCGATAAAAATATCGCCGCTAAACCAACATAGCGATAATTATCGCTAGTTGTTGGTAATATGCCCCATAGTCTTACATTTTAGGTGTAAATGTAGAAGTGGGAAGGGAAGAACATTGGGACTATACAGAGCTAGGCCAGCAGGGAAAATTGAGGGGGGCACATGGAGAGATATGCCAATTCAAAAGCACACTCACAAAAGAGTGAGTTGAAATACAGTAAAGGGGTTCCCACGTCTGCACCAGCAGCGCCACAACCCAAACAGACCGAAATCCACTCCAGCCATCCCTTGAAGAAAGTCACATACTACATATGGCCAATCCGACTATGGGGGAATCAGAAAGAAATCAAAGGATTCAGAGTAAACCACTATTGACACAAGGCTCAACACCTAAAAAAAGATAAGAAACAAATGGTCATATAACTTTAGACACTGCAGATCCCCAAATACACCAAATTGTAGAAATGTAAAATAAATAAATGAATAAATAAATAAAAGATAAAATCAATGTAAGCGCCTGGATAACCTATCAGGTGATTAGACGCGCTTTATACATCCTGATTGATTGATCTAAACGTTACAGACATCTACACAATTCACATTATTAAAATGTAAGAAAATTACAAATATATATATTGTTAATGAACATTAAAAATACCTCAAACATCTCCCATCCAACTCTCCTATACACACACTCAGAAACACATCCTAACACACTACATGCTCCAAACACAAAGATATGCACCCACACATTGAAACACAACACTACTGTAGCTGGTATCTTGTGTCCCAACGTCTCGCATCACAAGAGGGAGAGAGCAGATCATAGGGTGTAGACACCATACATGTGCTCCCAGTAGTAATGTTTTAATGTCCTCAGGCAATGCCTAGTTTCCTATACTTTGTAAATTCCTAATTCTGCATAGCATAGGGGGGATCTCTTCCTCTGCTATGTAGAACTGCTTTGAACAGATTTAGGCCTAAAATGCACCTGAGAATTACTAGTAGTAACTTTACTGTACTATCTTTACTTATAGCTGTTTCAAACCCCTCATGTAAGAGGAGTAGGGACATGTGCTCCGAATACTAAGCATAACCCGGGCCATTGGAATTATGCAATATTGCAGCTGCAGCATTTCCCGTCATAATTGTGGATTTGCCACATATACAGCATAAACCATCATTTGCTGCATAATCTGCAGATTTTAACAAAAAAAACATATTTCTAGCAAAAACGAATCTAAAGTTACTAAAAATGCAGTGACACGTGTTGCCGCGCAGTGGAAGGCCCTTCGCAAAGGTTGAATGGTTATTGCTTATTTGGGTGTAAAATCGGTACTAATGAGGTCAATCCTTTGCCCAGGCAGTATTAATGTATGAAAATAACTAAGTAACGCTGTCACAAAATGGGCCGCATGAATCCACATAATTTGCCTTTTCATGCTGTATAATTTGGTCACCCTCAGGCCCTACACCTCTGAGAGAGCGCAAACTGACCAAAATGTAGAAAGGCATTACACTTACACGTAGTAAGCACGAATCATGAAGAGAAATGCCATGAGTGCTGATAGTAGCCACAGTTATATTCTGATGTGTAGTTAATATAGAAGTTTAAATAGAAGTGGAACTAATACAGAAAATGTATGAAGTAATAAGGCTTATTAAACGTGATTATTCCTGAATCCATGTTGTGTAGCTGCTAAAATGTAAGATGGCATACGGAAACGTTGAACGTGGTAGGCCTCAGGGCCAGAGCTAGGAGGGAGGGGAAAGGAGAGTAAAATGCACAATGTGGATTGCACTAATGTTTAGAAATAATGAGTAGGGTTTGATTTATAGATGTGTTTACTTAATCAGTAGAATAAGAGTATTAACATGCTAACAATTAAAGAAGAAGTTGAATATTATAAAACTGTTGTAGAGCTGGAAAGCCTTAAACGTTGATTTACACGTATTAGTCTGGACCGGGGAATGTTGCAACGCAGTTGGAAAACCATAAGATTTGGGATTTGGCTCCAAATGTCTGTCTGGAAGAGAAAAGGGGGTATTCAATTATTAAATATGAATAGAAGCCTGTTCTTGAAATGGACCAGACATGGAGGAGGGTTCCGGAATGTTTAAGGGGTATCAGCGGGCCGGAGAAGCGTCTGAGAAGCAAGGTCGACTCTAACCACAAGGCCTCATCATGGAAAAAGCCAGAAGCTACACCACGTGAGGGGCGTCTCGCGAGGGGCGTCCTAAATGTTGTTGTGATTTTGTATTAGGGACAGCACCCCTGGGTGGAGTTAGAGCAGAAGCCTGAGGACCCTTTAGAGAGCGGATGGGTAGGCAGAGAGGGGCCATGATTGGAGGACTTTAGGTTTTCACCAAGAGACTGAGAGTGGGTGACTTCCTTTGGGGGTCATTCACTGCTGACACCTTTTGATAGGTTGGGACCTGGTTAAGTAGGGATACCATCTAGATCAGGGTAGGGAAAGCCTAACCTGTATTTTCCCTCCGCCTGTAATGACCGACAGATTTCAATATGTGTCTATGCTAATAGCACTATTGTTTTTAGAATTGGTATTGGTAATTTCCGTTGTTCGTTTGAGGGCTTTCAGAGAACACATGTACGTAGTTGGGCCTGTGTATCTGGTTAATCTCATTTTGAGATGCTTGTATCTACAACTTATCTTGACTTTATAATAAACCTTTGAAAGCTAGAAGTTGTTTGTGATCCTTTGAGCAGAGTCCTTAATTGGGAGAACTAACTTGGTAAGAGAGGCACTTTCTTTCCTCAAAGACAGGCAATAAAGGTTCAGTCGACCAGACCGGGGTTTTAGATCGATAGAGATAAGATATTGATCAAAATCTCACCCTTCCAGTTGGTAGCAGAGGATGGTTGCCTTCTTGAGGAAGGTGATCTAGGCCAGGTTAGATTACCCCCAGGCCCCTAGAGATCGATGATCGGAAGAACCGCCCGCGGAAGAAGGACCGGATGACGTGAGACAGAAAAGCAGCAGTATCGGTCGAGAGTGAGTATAAAGGGTCATGCGTGTTAAGATTGCGGGGTTTTGTATTGTATCTATGTTGTAATGTCTGGCGGAGTTGAATGACTGTAGAGAGACTGTGGAACAGGTTGTGAGCGCGCGCAACCGGAGGAAATCTTAAGCTCAAGGAGAGCTTAAGTGGTTCGGGTGTATCGGACACTCAGAGTAATTGTTAACTAGTGTGAAGGGGGTCATGAGGTGCCAGTGATCACCCGAAGGACCAGATAGGGGGAACGTAAGAGTGAGTGCGTGAGTAACGGACGCTGGTCGGAAGTTACTGAGTGTGAAAAGAACCTATCAGAGAGACGATAGACATCTCGTCAGTTAAGTTGACAATTACAGATAGACTGTGGACGTACAGTCGAGGGAAGTGACCGCTTGGTCGGAAGTAGTCATTTTTCGGTGTATGAATGGGACGCATGCATGACCGCGAGGAGAGCTGAGAAAGGAGGGGTGCTGCTGCGAAGCGGAGACTAGTGACGTCAGAAAGTGCCGCGCTGGGATTGGCCGGCCGGTGAAAGACCGCGCTGCGATAGGCCAGCTAGCAAAGCCGCGCTAGGATTGGTGGATTGTCATCAGGAAGTAAACAAAGTATTCAAGCTGGAAATTTTGCGCATAATTATGAAGTGTTTTAAATGGTTAAGAGCGCTGTTTAAAAGAAAGCGCAGGGGATCGTATGAAGGGGAAGAAGCCCCGCCGGAGGGTACGCCAGCGCATTTCATGGGGATAAATGTTGGGCTGCACACGATTCTGTGGATCTCAGAGTGGAGTAAGATGACAGATGGAAATGAGGAACTTACGTTCCCGAAATACGGGACGTTCAGATTAGAGGTGTTGCACAGATTAAAAGCAATTATGACCGCAACTAGACCCTTGCCTAGACCAACTCAGTTTGAAGCCCTTAATGCATGGATTAGGGCAGCGCATGAAAAGAACATGAACAGACGGCAAGAAAGAGTGAAACGATCGGTAAGGGCAGTACAGGATGCCAAGTGGGATGAGGATGCTAAAAGATGGAGGGTGCATAACATGGAAGTAAATAAATTGTATCCAGTGTTAGAGATGCCCGGGAACAAAAGCCCCCTAGAAGAGGATGACGAGAGCGAGACAGAGGACAGCCTGATAAACAGATTATTGACAGACAGGCCACCTCCGTATAACAGAGCAGGGGGAGATGCCGAGAACGGCGAGAAAGGGGGGGGCAATGCAGGAGAGC
This sequence comes from Lissotriton vulgaris, assembly GCF_964263255.1. NCBI lineage: Eukaryota > Metazoa > Chordata > Amphibia > Caudata > Salamandridae > Lissotriton > Lissotriton vulgaris. The sequence goes on from NC_141698.1 coordinate 95,445,615, forward strand.
ATGGGCCGCTTCCCAGTTCCGATTGGGATCCCGCTGCAAAGAAAGAACTGTCCCAGCCTAGCCAAGTGCAACAGGTGGTCGGGAGGTTTGTGGTGCAAAGAGCGCCAGAAACGGTGTGTGCCACATCCTACGCATTACCTGATGCACTACAGGTACCTGTTACCATAGGTCCTATAGTGTCGGTATATGACCCAGACAGGGCTAGAGGGGAAGAACGGGTACGAAGGGACAGAGAGAGAGCAGAGATGGCAAGAAGGAAAGATATGATCAATTCCCCAAGTCAGTTGCCGATACCAAGAGATTGGAGCACCCCAGTACACACAACAGGCGATCTGGGGGATATTAGATGGCCAGAGGATATGAGGGGACCAGGACGGAAGTCTTTTCAAGAGTTCAGCGAGTACATGAAGAAATGGGATGAGGCAGTCGAGGCTCAAAAGAACATCATAGCGGCAGAAGCTGAAAGGGAAAGTCAGGACAGCAGGGCCCGGACTCACTGCGGGGCTGAAGAGAGCAGTCCGGAGTGGGACGGGAGGGAGAAGGACAGTAGGAGATACACCCATTGGGCCCGGAGTGGAGATAGATCGGACTTGGAAGATGGGGGCCCAGAGAACGGGGGGGTGTCTCGCCCGATACATAATGGAGAAGACAGGAGGGCTCGGGAGTACAGGGACAGCTTTAAGTGTATCCACTGCGTGCCCGGCAGGAGAGAACAGAGTGGGGGTTGCGTGGGACCACACCATAGTCCTTGTGAAGACGGACATGAGCGCAGCCCAGGGAAGACGGGAAACCAGGAAGGATCGTATCAGATACTGAGTGATACAAGGCCGAGGGAGAATGGGGACCGAAGGGAGAGTAGCAGAGAGACTTACTGTGAGAAGAGAGGAGAGATCGGGCAAGGTGAGAGGGGGGGTAACAGGCCCGTGTTCCATCACCTTCCAAGATCGGATGGCCGAGCATGGGATCTGGAGAGATGGGAACAAGAGAGAGCACTCCCCAACTCTCCAGAACCCAAACGTAGAGCCCGGAGTTGGGATGGGAGAGACACCTGTCAACCTCCCTCGAAGGAATTATTGCGAGCAGAAATAAAGGCCAAAAGGCTCGATGTCTCCAGCTTAAAGTCAGATCTGGATGACATGGTAGACGGTACTCTGCCCTTAGAAAGAATGGACATGTATGAGCAGGATGAAATTCTGTTCATGGCAAAGGACGTAACTCGAAAGGCGAGAGCAATCCATGAGAAATTAGTCGAACTAGCAGGAAAATATATGGTAGACTTGTCAAGAACCAAAGCGTTACAGGGCAACCACAGGCTACATTACACAGACCGCGATCTAGATGAGAGGAGGACCATCGGATTGAAAACACACATAAGGGAACTGATCACTGGAATAAGGACATGGAGGGCCCTAGATAAGTGGGAAGAGAGGTGGTCCAAGAGAGGGACCGTTAGGAGAAGTACACTTGGGATGACACCAGGAGGACAGCAGGGAGTAGAAACGTACCCTTTGAGGGAAGTCGCCAATGGGACCTATGTCCACGTCCCTTCGAGTAGGGGGGATTTAGCTGCTTTTACCACCTCGTTCCCCAAACTGAGGGAAAACCCTGTGGAGTGGTATAAGCAAGTAGAGAGATTCGTAAAAATCTCAAAGGTCCTATGGATAGATTTGAACACGCTGTTTGACATAGTAGTGCCAGGAGATTTGTGGACCGCATGCAAGGTTAGCGCTGAGTGGCCCATCATAGAGCCAGAGAGAGATGCTAGGACTAATGGGCCGTCCGAAAGTGTGATGGCAAAATTCGAAAGAGTAATGACGTGGCTGAAAGAGAAAGTGCCAATGCAAGACATAGATTGGGTAAAAATTGACCGAACGAGACAGGAACCCAAAGAGACAGTACACGAATACTATGAGAGATTGCTGAAGGCGTTTAAACAGTATAGCGGTCTGGATGTCATGGATCCGAGGGACATAGGGCAATTTGTGTCCAAATTTGTCCTAGGCCTGAGACCGGATATTAGTTTAATGATTCAGCAACACTTGATTTGTTGGCAAAATAAACCCCTGGATGAAATACTTAGGTATGCCAGGTACTGCTGTGATGAGATAGACTCTAAGGCTAAGAAACTAAAGGAGAAACTGATGGTGGTACAGATGCAGGCAGCGGGGAAAGGGGGACCACAGCAACAGCAACCAGGAACAGGTACTGGAGGAAGGAAACAATACAGCCAGAACAAGGGCAATGAGGAGAACTCCACCTTTAGACCCAGGATAGATATAGCTACCTTAAAGAAAACGACTAGGTGCCACCAGTGTAACGAGGTGGGGCATTGGAAACGCAAGTGTCCCTATAATGTTGAGATAGGAGACCAAGAGGTGGAAGAGGAAGAGACCCAGAGTGCGCCTACGAGAGGGATAACGCAATACCAGGGAAAGGTGCTCAAAGGGGGGCCTCCTCCCCGAGCCCAGTTCCCGCAAGCACCCAGAGTAGGGACTATGGGTAAGACATATAGACAGATGCCCCTGTTTGTAGGAGGAGAGGAATGCTATTATGTGGACCCACTAACTGGACAGAGAGTGGAAAGAGACGACTGCGTCCTCGGGGCAGCTCTGGAGGTAGACCAAAGGGGACCCTATGTTGAGGCCGAAGTGGCAGGGTTCCCCACGACATTTCTAGTGGACACAGGAGCCACTCGATCCACGATCAGATCAGCCGCAGTTCCAGGCCTGCCCATATCGGGGGAGACCATACAAGTGGTGGGGGTCGCTAACAAGAGAATGACCAGTCCTTTGACTGAGCCCGTGCAGGTGAAAATAGGGAGGTACAGTGAGGAGCACCAGTTTGTGGTTTGCGATTCTAGTCCTGTATGTCTGCTAGGAAGAGACCTTTTGTGCAAATTGAACTGCACTATATACTGTACACCGCAAGGAGTGGAGGTACTGACAAATGATGATGATGCAGACTTTAAAGTCGCAAATTCCAGAATATGTGTGGAGTTGTATCCCACTCTGACAGTAGACGAGCTCCCCTGGGACTTGAGAGAGACAGTTGCTCCAGAAGTATGGGATTTCACTGGGGAAGAGATTGGGTTGGTGAAAGGGGTGGACCCAGTGAAAATTGCAGTGAAACCACATGCTGAGTTCCCAAGAACCCCTCAGTATAAATTGACTCCAGAAACGATTGCAGGCATAAAACCCGTGATTGAGTCCATGATTAAGCAGGGAATACTGAAGGAAATCGTGGGTAGTCCATGTAACTCCCCGATTATGGGTTTGCAGAAACCAAATGGGAAATTTCGGATAGTGCAGGACCTCAGAAAGATTAATAACATAGTCGTTTCGTGTTGTCCAGTGGTACCGAATCCATCAGTGATACTGTTTCAGATACCGTTCCAAGCAGAATGGTTCACTGTGATTGATCTTTGCCAGGCTTTCTTTTCGATCCCTTTGGACGAAGAAAGCCATTTTCTTTTCGCATTTAAGCTGGAAGGTCGCGTCCTAACATGGTGTCGTATTCCTCAGGGGTATACAGAAAGCCCATCGATCTTCAACCAGCTCTTAAAGAAAAATCTTGAAAGTCTAGTGCTGCCCCAGAGGTCAGTTCTGGTCCAGTACATAGACGACCTCCTTGTGGCGTCAGAAACAGAAGAGGCTTGCAGACAGGACTCTATTGCTTTGTTAAATCACCTAGCAGAAAATGGGCATAAGGTGTCCCCGGGGAAATTGCAGTACTGCCTGACAGAGGTACAGTACTTGGGACACAGAATTGAGAAAGGTAAGAGAAAGGTGTCACCAGACAGGATAGAGGCCATCATGAAAATGAATGCGCCTAAAACTCAGAGAGAAGTCAGAATGTTCCTAGGAATGGTGGGATATTGCCGACAGTGGATTGCAAACTTTTCGCTGAAAGCAAAGCCCTTGCAAAAACTGACGCACAAGGAAGTGAGTGATCCGGTACCATGGGACAAGGACTGTTTGATGGCGTTCCTGCAGCTGAGAGAGGACTTGTGTCGTGCTCCAGCTCTGGGAATGCCGGATTACGATAAACCATTCTTGCTCTACTGCTGCGAGAGAGAGGGATGCGCGCTGTCTGTGTTAGTCCAAATCCATGGGAATGCCCGTAGACCAGTCGCTTACTTCTCGGCTACCTTAGACCCAGTAGCCGCAGCGTTGCCCGGATGTCTCAAGTCCGTTGCTGCAACAGGTGTCAGCATTGAGAGGTGTGAAAATATTGTAATGGGGCACCCGTTAGAGGTGCATGTGCCCCACTCTGTTGAACTGTTGATGACCAGGACCAAAACACAGCATCTGACAAACAGCAGGCTCACGCGCTATGAGCAAGTCATTCTTGCTGCAGAGAACGTGACCCTCAGGAGATGCTCTGTTTTAAATCCTGCTACCTTGATGCCACTTCCAAACGATATTGAAGATGATGATGAATGTACAGACCATGACTGCCTCGATGTGACTGAACTATGCACCAAACCAAGACCCGACATCGTAGATGAGCCACTGACCGACCCAGATGAAATTTTCTTTGTCGATGGCTCATGTGTAAGAGACGAAGTTGGGCAGTTGAGAGCAGCTTATGCTGTTTGCACAATTACTGGAGTAGTGGAAGCTGGATGCCTGGAAGGAGTACACTCCGCTCAGGTAGCCGAGATTATTGCCCTGACACGTGCCTGCCTGGCAAGCAATCAAATTCGAGTCACCATATACACTGACAGTCAATATGGTTACGGGGTAGTTCATGATTACGGGCAGTTATGGTCTCAAAGAGGGTTCATGACCTCTTCAGGCTCTCCCATTCGCAATGGAGAGTTTGTGCGCCTGCTGTTAGAGGCATTGCAATGTCCAGCAGGTATTGCCGTTGTGAAGTGTACCGCGCATACCAGAAATATGGACTTCGTGTCACAAGGCAATAGATATGCCGACGAAGTCGCACGGTATTGCGCGGAGACAGGATACTCTTTCACAGAGGTGGAGGTGGGTGGAATAAATGTAAGGACTGAATTAGCTATGATATTGGAAACTGTTGATACTTGGGACGAACTGAAGGAGATGCAAGAGAACGCTCCTGACTGTGAAAAAGAGACATGGCAGAAGGCAGGATGTGTGGTGGGTGAGGCCCATTTCTGGGTCTCAGCAGATGGCAGAGCAGTGTTACCCAATGAGATGGTGAGCCCAATGGCCCGACACATACATGGTCCTGTCCACTTAGGAAGAGACGCTATGCTGAGAGTGTTTAGACAGACCTGGTACAACCCCAAGTTCAGAGTAGCAGCCGAAGCAGTGTGCCAGCGTTGTGTGACGTGCCAGCAGTTGAATGTAGGGAAAAAGACACCAGTTGCACTAAGCCACATAGGGAGGTCAGGAGGTCCATTCAATAGAATGCAGATAGATTTTATCGAAATGCCAAGGTGCAGCCGCCTCCGTTATATCCTGGTGGTTGTCTGCGTGTTCTCCAGATGGGTTGAGGCATATCCTACACGCAGGTGCGACACCCTCACAGTGGCTAAGTTACTGCTTAGGGAGCTTATACCGCGCTTCGGGGTGCCGGCCTCTTTGGAATCAGATAGGGGAACGCATTTCAACAGCTCGCTTGTGAAAATGATTTGTGCCGCTTTAAATATAGACCAAAAACTACATTGCAGTTATCGACCAGAAGCTTCAGGAATTGTGGAGCAAATAAATGGCACCATCAAGGCCAGAATTGCAAAGGTGTGTTCATCAACATCCTTGAGTTGGCCTGATGCGTTGCCATTGGTTCTTATGAGCCTCCGCAGTACCCCAGACAGAAGAACGGGGTTGTCACCACATGAGGTGTTAATGGGAAGAGCAATGAGGTTACCATCTGTTCCAACTGCTGCACTGATTAGCATCACAGATGATATGATCCTGGACTATTGTAAGGGGCTGTCTGACGCCATTCATTCTGTGTCCCTTCAGGTGCAGGCTGCCGAGGTACCGTCGTGCCAGGACCCTTGTCACGACTTGCTTCCTGGGGATTGGGTCCTGGTAAAAAAGCACGTGAGAAACAGCTGCCTGGATGTTCGTTGGCGTGGGCCTTTCCAGATCATCCTGACCACAAATACGGCAGTGAAGGTGGGAAGCCTGCCCAACTGGATCCACGCGTCGCACACGCGGAGAGTTCCAGCACCTCTGGAAGAAACAGCTCCTCTCTCGGATAGACGTCCAGCTGAGGACCGAGAAGCCACAGAGGGGGCTAGCCAAGCTGTAGAGGTGCCAGTGGAAGCAGGGAACGAATCTGACCAAGCTGAGGACGGTCAGTACAACAGCGAGACAGACGACGCTACTGAAGGTGAAAGTAGCTGGGAGTACGAGTCAGACGCTGACAGGTCTGACAGAGAGCGTGAAAGAACAAGAAGAAAACGGAGTAGAAGGGTACGTGGAGAAGCTGATTGGCCGCAAAGAGGGAGCTCTAGCCTAAGGTCAACTCCGGAGAGAACCCTTCCTCCGATATCCGAAGACTCAGACCCCGAAGAAGGTGCTCAAGGCGCTGAAGCACCGGAGTTGAGGAGGTCAAGAAGAGTGCGTGTGCCTAACAGAAGATACTCCACCCCTGAGTGGACATACCTGGCGACAGATGGCTTCGAAGCCAGTGACAGGGAGGATCCGAGCGGTGGTGGTGTCCAGTTCTGAGCCCATTGTAACAGTGGAGATACGACTGTTAGTACCCGGAGTTGAGCAAGAAGGGTCACTGACATTTATGCTTCCCCGACCTCCCCGCCTCAGCAAGATAAAGGACATGTTTCTCACAGAATTGCAATTCCCCGATTTTGGTACAAAGATATCAGCCGCAGAAGAGCACAATCTTCGCCTGGAAATATTGAATTTTGCTGTTGAAGCTGCAGGCGAGCGCCTGATAGTGGATGCTTAAAAGACTTTGTAAATAAGCGTGAAGAAAAGAAGATTACCTAGCGCCTAGGAAGCAGAGATTCTTAGGGACACTCCCTGAGATGATGGAGAAGGGCTAGGGTTGTCTGTAATTGAACTAAAAAGAACTTTGGCGGAAAGGGTTGTCAGCTTCCAGTTGCGTGGTTCTCAGGACAAAAGGAGAAAAAGAGACAGTAAAGGAACGAAAAAGAAAGGAACTTTGTGCTGAGTTGAGAGAGAACCACACTATCTGACGAAATGGAGGCCGGTACCCAGAACCGCAGAGCGAAATGTATAATAGGTACACTAATAGTAGGAGTGATAATACTAATAGCTTTAGTGGTAACAGTCTCTTATGTAAAGGGACGTGAGGAGGAGGCAAAGGTAACTGATGTGGCATCTGCAGAAGCGCTTACACCCACCATTGCTGGTGAGAAAGGGGAAAACACACACGAGAAAGCGTTATTGGCTGCAGAAGCCCGCAGGTTACACGTGGATGAGTCCCAAGGTGACTTTAGGTCAAATGCTTATGCTAAATTACTGTACGAATACGTGGATGCCATGGAGGTCAAGGATTGTTACGTCTGCATGCAGTTGCCGGCGTCTGTAGATGAAGGCATTCGATATCACCACCTCCCGCTGACATATGGCATTACATGTAGCTTGTTGCTTAGTATATTTTATGGGAGAGATAGTTTTGACTATTATTTCTCCAACTATGATGCAGTGTTACCAGAAGTCCCAAATTATAAACAGATGAATAAGTGGGACTACTGGAAGAGTGAAGACAGGTTGGCAAAGTTTTTCATTCCTTGGATTACTTTAGATACCTCACATGCCCGCAGAAATAACCTGACATGCAAGGTGTCAGAAGTCGAGAAAAAGTTCATAGGGCAGGTGGATGATCGGAATAGGAGACAAAAGATTTTGAAAAAATCAGGACAATGGAAAACAGATTGGACCGAAGAAGAAAAGGCACACAAGAGAAAGGGTAGTAATGGTCCAATAGCTTTAGATAGAACGCAGAGAGGAAAGTTGTGTCTTCATAGAGCCAAAACGTATTATGAAACTGTATACGTGGGGGAGGTTAGCTGTGAACATGCTTTCAATTTGGAGTACTACACCAAAGACTTCCTGAAGGGAATGCAGGTGATTCCTAACGTATATTTTGTATGTGGGAGAAATGCCTACGTGAGGCTACCTGATAATTGGTATGGCTCATGTTATTTGGCAATTATCTTCCCTAAAATATATCATGCCCAAGACTTAGAGATCATTGAGGGCAAGACATCATCGAGAGGAAGGAGAGATGTGAGTGCAGAAATGGTTGGAGATGTCTTTGGAGCTGTGTTCCCACTTCTGGGATTAGCTCTTAATGATGTTAAAATTAGACGGCTAGCAACAGTCGTAGACAGGTTGTCTGCTAGCACTGCTCAGTCCTTAATGCTAGTAGAAGGAGAGATGCAATCGATAAGGGCTATGGTTCTTCAAAACCGCCTTGCGTTAGATGTTCTATTAGCAAAAGAGGGCGGAGTCTGTAAGGCTTTGAAGGTCCAAGAATGTTGTACTTACATTCCAGACAATTCAAAGCCCCTTGAGAAAGTTATTAGAAATATAACTGATATTCACAAGGAGATTGAAGACCTGAGCAGAGAAAATGTCTGGGAAAAGGTGGGCCAAGGAATGAGTGAAGCTGGAAGCTGGCTCACCGCTTTAGGCAAAAGCTTTGTGTGGAAAATACTAAAACCTATCATCATAATATTGATCTGTGGAATCGTGTTATGGGGTTTGGTGAGGGTATTTAAATGGAACAAAGCCAGAAGGTCAGCGAGGGCTCAGAGAAAGCAGCTGCAGAGATTGGCTGCCATACAAGATAGTCAGTACCGGAGTCTGAGGGCACTGGAAACTCAGAAGCGAGTTATGCTAGCAATCACCGCAGTTTAAATATTTAGTGATGACCCCGAGAGGTCATCAAAGGGGGGAACTGAGAGAGCGCAAACTGACCAAAATGTAGAAAGGCATTACACTTACACGTAGTAAGCACGAATCATGAAGAGAAATGCCATGAGTGCTGATAGTAGCCACAGTTATATTCTGATGTGTAGTTAATATAGAAGTTTAAATAGAAGTGGAACTAATACAGAAAATGTATGAAGTAATAAGGCTTATTAAACGTGATTATTCCTGAATCCATGTTGTGTAGCTGCTAAAATGTAAGATGGCATACGGAAACGTTGAACGTGGTAGGCCTCAGGGCCAGAGCTAGGAGGGAGGGGAAAGGAGAGTAAAATGCACAATGTGGATTGCACTAATGTTTAGAAATAATGAGTAGGGTTTGATTTATAGATGTGTTTACTTAATCAGTAGAATAAGAGTATTAACATGCTAACAATTAAAGAAGAAGTTGAATATTATAAAACTGTTGTAGAGCTGGAAAGCCTTAAACGTTGATTTACACGTATTAGTCTGGACCGGGGAATGTTGCAACGCAGTTGGAAAACCATAAGATTTGGGATTTGGCTCCAAATGTCTGTCTGGAAGAGAAAAGGGGGTATTCAATTATTAAATATGAATAGAAGCCTGTTCTTGAAATGGACCAGACATGGAGGAGGGTTCCGGAATGTTTAAGGGGTATCAGCGGGCCGGAGAAGCGTCTGAGAAGCAAGGTCGACTCTAACCACAAGGCCTCATCATGGAAAAAGCCAGAAGCTACACCACGTGAGGGGCGTCTCGCGAGGGGCGTCCTAAATGTTGTTGTGATTTTGTATTAGGGACAGCACCCCTGGGTGGAGTTAGAGCAGAAGCCTGAGGACCCTTTAGAGAGCGGATGGGTAGGCAGAGAGGGGCCATGATTGGAGGACTTTAGGTTTTCACCAAGAGACTGAGAGTGGGTGACTTCCTTTGGGGGTCATTCACTGCTGACACCTTTTGATAGGTTGGGACCTGGTTAAGTAGGGATACCATCTAGATCAGGGTAGGGAAAGCCTAACCTGTATTTTCCCTCCGCCTGTAATGACCGACAGATTTCAATATGTGTCTATGCTAATAGCACTATTGTTTTTAGAATTGGTATTGGTAATTTCCGTTGTTCGTTTGAGGGCTTTCAGAGAACACATGTACGTAGTTGGGCCTGTGTATCTGGTTAATCTCATTTTGAGATGCTTGTATCTACAACTTATCTTGACTTTATAATAAACCTTTGAAAGCTAGAAGTTGTTTGTGATCCTTTGAGCAGAGTCCTTAATTGGGAGAACTAACTTGGTAAGAGAGGCACTTTCTTTCCTCAAAGACAGGCAATAAAGGTTCAGTCGACCAGACCGGGGTTTTAGATCGATAGAGATAAGATATTGATCAAAATCTCACCCTTCCACCTCTCACAAGATTTGTCTGGACAAGGGGGTACCATAGGGCTCATGCTCGAGCCCCACCCTGTCTAATATCTATATGTCACCCCTTGCCAAGATTATCGAGCCTTTCAGCTTTGGGATAATATTTTATGCTGACGATACCCAGCTGACCTTCACTTTTGATTCTGATCTAGCTGTTACCAAAGATCAGGGGAGAGGTGTGGTGCCGCGGCCAGGGTGTCTGATGCTGGAATCTGGGGATCACGGTTCGATCCTGGCTACTGCGGCAGATTAGCTCAGCACCATGTGACTCTGGGCAATAGTTTGCTTAATCTTCCCGACGGCCCCCAGCGCCTAGAGACCCTTATGGGTGATTGTTTGTGCTTTACAAATGTGGAATATATATATATATATATATATATATATATATATATATATATATATATATATATATATATATATATATATATATATTTGCAGAGGGAATGCTAGCCATTTCGTTTTGGATGACTGAAAATACAGATAAAACAGAGATCCTGCTGTTTGGGAAATCTACCTCTTTTTGGTCAACCAAATGGTATCCCTCTAAACTAGGATTGACCCCTTGGCCTAAGCGATCTGTTAAGAATCTTGGCATATAAATAAACCAGACTCTCTCCTTGAAAGATCATATTTTGACCATCAGGGGTTTGTGCTACCGTAATATACGCCTGCTACGTAGAATATTTACCTATCTTCCGATTTCTGCCAGAAGAACATTAGTCCAAGCCCTAGTATCAAGTAGGCTAGACTAATGGAATTCTCTACTGGCAGCAGCTAATGAGACTTTGGTTGCGAAACTATAGGTGATGCAAAACACAGCAGCCAGACATTCTGGATCTTCCACCGGGCACCAAATCGGATCATTCATTGAAAACGCTGCATTGGCTACCAGTCAGAACAAGGATTTACAATGCAATAGGTCTCGCATTTACGCATTTTTGAGCTATTGGTATTGTAAATGACAGTGCTTTTTATTTATGTTTTTAAAAACCAAAACATAAATAAAAGGCATTGCCATTTACAATGGCAATAGCTCAAAATCGTGTACTTGCGAGACCTATTGCATTGCAAAATACTGCTGGTTCATTTAATCTGCCAATTTCCAGACTCTGCACAAGAGAAGGTTTTTATTCTCTGATTAAATGGGTTCTTGTAGGTCTTGTGACTCTGTGCACAATTACACATAGGTTGAGGTAGCATGCGTTGATTGTCTGTGCAAGTACTGAAGTTGCCTGCACTTCGAAAAATCCAAACCTGTTGGCTTGGTCAACGCCGCTTTACCTGGGTTTTCTTCCCAGTTATGCAGACCTCACACCGTGCTTTAGTAAGAACCTCCACGGCGAGAAATAGGGGGTGGCCGACGTCACTGCATTGTGCTGTTGCAGCATCTATTTCAGACTGGCAGCGGCACAGAAAATATTCTTAGACCGTGATACAATAGGAGCGTTTCGAGGAGACCTTCACATCAAACAAGCACTTAGTGTGAAAGTGAAAGTCCTTTTCTTGTGCGGCTTCCCGGATACACTTTCACACGCCGCGCTCGGCGAGAGTCATCCAGGGCTGGCTTCAGCGACTTGAAAGGGAAAGCACAGCCGGCCGCCATGTTTATCTGGCCTGCAATGTCGTACAGCGCGAGGAGGGAAAGAGGACAGGCGGTGGGGGAAGGTGTGAGGAAGAAGAACAAGAGAGCGAGGAGAAAAAGACGGAAGGAAAGGGAGAGGAAATACCAGTGTCATCTTAAAGATTCTGGGAGGTCCAGGCAAGTCTGTATACTAGTCTGAGGGATATGTTGTGGCAGTGAGCATGAGGTGTCTTCTACATGCAGCATCTGCCATCTAGCGGCTGGCATAGACAACTATGCCAATATTTCTTTAAAATAAGCAGCAGCTGTTTTCGGGAGTGGTGTGTGCATGCGCAGCCGTCACTTTTCAAGCCCTGCACTTTTGCTTGTGGCGCGCCGCTGCTCACTCCAGCAAGGTGGATGCCGCCACAAGCATGAGTGTGTGCTTGAAAATGAGCAGAGCGACGGCTAAAGGCCCTCCTATGCAGCGCATGCATGCTGCGTAGGTGAGACCTAAAACGGAGCATTTTCACAATATGCTGTCTCACTTACAAGGCCTTCCAAGGATCTGGCCCTAGGTATCTTCAACAAAGAGTTCAAGTTTATGCTCCGACCAGAACTCTAAGATCAAAGGATAAAGCCCTGTTTTGTGTCATCTGCATCCATCTGGTTATGTGTGGGGGAGATCCTTCTCTTACATGGCTCCTGTCTATTGGAATGGGCTTCCTGGGCACATCTGCATCTGTCCCAAGTACTGCCAATTTGGGAAATTATTGAAAGCCTCGCTCTTCAAATTGTGACCTTCGTTGGTAGATGCTGTCTGTTACTGCCTTGCAGTGCTGAGATGCCTACTGGTGATTCAAACACTATATCAAGTATATTTAACATAACATTTATTTATTTAAAAAGGTTTTATATAGCGCTGGCTCGACCCGGGGGCATCAGAGCACTTTACAAGAGTATGAATATAGTACAGGAGTTTCATAACATGGGATTCAAACAGGATATAATACAGAGTTTCATAACGTAGGATTCAAACAGGATATAATACAGGGACCATATAGCAAAATAACTTTTTACATGTGTCATAGTGGCAAGAAAGAACTATCTACATAAATAAAATGGGTACAGGCACTCGAATTATTAAACAGTAACGAGAGATGGAGGAAGGCTGGAAGGTAGGACGGGAGAGGGTAAGAAGTAACTAAAAGGAAGGGAGTATGGAGGGAGATGGGAAAGAAAAAGGCGAGGGCGGGGAGGGGAAAGGAGGGGGAGTTGAGAGAGAAGACATGAGCGAAATGAAAGGCTTAAGGACCCCAACATTTGTAGAGCAGGTGCAGTTTGAGGTCTTTTTCAAAGTTGATGTACGAGGGGTTACAACGTAGGTCTTTAGGGAGGGCATTCCAGATGATAGGGGCGTTCCCAGAAAAAGAGCGAGATTGTGTGGATTTCTTTTTTTAAAAGAGGTGGAACAAGAAGGAGGGTGTTGGTGCTTCTCAATGATCGGGAGTAGCCCACTTTGTTGAGCTTGTTAGTGAGATATAACCGGCCTTTTGGTGAAGGGCTTTGTTCGTAATGCAAGCAATCTTGTTGGAGGATCTGCCTTCGATGGGTAAGCATTTATGGGCTTTGAGGGTTGGGGAGATGTGGTCAAAGCGTTTGCAGACAGTGATGAGTCTAGCAGCCAGGTTGAGTAACATAACACCCTGTCGCATAGTTTGAGTCTCCGTTGCACCATAATTCCAGTGGCCTTGGGCATAACTCTACATCTACATCTGCATTTGCTGAATTGCGTTTAGGTGGAGATTTACTCCTAGGTGTACTTGTACATCTATGTTTGGAATTTTACCTTTGTAAATGGGGTTTTAGTATGTGTCTCCCCATGGCCCATTTCTGCTCCTTCTTCTGCTGCTCCACTTTGCTCCCATGCACTCCTTTTGCTGGTGATAACATGCACTCTGCAGGGATTTGCTTTGCTAGATGCCATATTTAGCAAATGCTAGATAAGCACTCCCAAGGTGGCTTTAGTGTTTTTTTCTCTCTTGTTGCACTTGTTTCTATACATAGAGATAACATTTCTCCCCTTGTCTTACTCATATAACAGGAAACATTTCATTTGTTATGGAAATCGTATTTTGATGTTCTTCTATTAATTATAGTTAAGCCACTTTGTCTACTTTACCTGAAACTGAAGGATCCCAATAGCCCAATTTTGAGAAAGAAAGCCCTAAAGTATCTGAATAGAAAAAGACTGATATTTCATTCTTACAAGAAACCCATCAATTGGAGAGTAATGCTGACTATATGTTGAATACAGTGTATACTTCTGCAGTCTCAAGGAATGGCAGACCCAAAAATCAGCCAGATTAAATTCTTGCATGTTCGGCATGAATTTAAGAAAGTGATAGCAGACCCTAAAACAAGGTATGTATTGGCAGATACTGCTCTAGAGATGGGTATATTATTCTGGGCAATAACTTTACTATAAATTCTAAATTGTACGGGGAGACACCCTTTACCACGCAGTCGGAACCATGCAGTGCCTTTACAACGTGGGCACTACAACGAACGCGCCATTACCATGCGTTCCTTTAGCACACAAGTTGTTACAACGACTTGCTTTAGTGAACACGTTGTTGGACTGGTGTTAAATTTTCAGGCCAACACCTTTGGTACTGTTACACAGACTGGAGTTGGGATAGTAAATGATACTATTCCAAAGTCCAGCGCTTCCCTAAGGTAAATAGTTAAACCTTCCCTTAGCTTTAAGCATGGGCGGAAAATCCGTTTCGCTCGCGGATTTTGCGGATTTTCGGTAAATTCGCAATCCGTGAGATTCGCGAATCTCCCGCAAAATCCGCAAATCCGCGAGCAGCGGATTTTGCTTGCACTGTTCGCGTGAGTTCGCGGCTTCCCAGTACAACTTCGCGCCCCGCGAATAAGCGCTAAATTGCAGAAATACGATTTTAGCAAAACTGAAACTACTTACCAGGTTCAAAAGTTCAGGCTCATCATTAGTAGCTATTTCCTGTAGTGCTTCCTGAGGGGCCCCTCCAGAGTTCAGTTGCCAGTTGCAACTATTATGTGACCCTGCTCTGAACCTCAGAATAGTTACACATATGCCACAAAGGTCCTGAATTACAGCTAAGGGAGACAAGCAGGAGTCAGGCTGGAAGTTCAAATCCATTAATCAGCCCCTAATTCATTATTGTCAGTTGGGGCAGGGCAGGTGTTGTAACTAATTTTGCAACAATGAAAGCACTTAGCAAGTGCAAAAGATCACTAATCAGGAAGCACTAAGGAAGCAGGTGCCAGCTAAAAAAATATTCTGTGACACATTAATCAGCCCCAAATTAATTCAGGTCACTTGAGGCAGGGAAGGTGTGCTTGCGTTGCCACAATAATGTACACTGACTGGACAACCAGAGGGTGCTGTGATGAAACAGAGGGTGGCATGGGAGAGCCAGAGGGTGGCATGAGTAGTCAGAGAGTGGCAGTGGTGACATAGAGTGGCAGTGATGAAGAAGAGTGTCCCAAACAGGCTGGACACGTAGAAACAACAAGTTCGCGAAACTTGCGACCCGACAGGTAAGTTCGCGTTTTGCGAAATTGTACAAAACCCTCGCGAACTGGCAGAAACCCGCGCGAACACAAAAAAAAAAATCCGCAAATTGGCGAGAATTCGCGGATTTTGCGGATTGCGAGTTCGCAAATCCGCAAAATTCGCGAACGCGAGATTCGCAAAATTCACCCATGCTTACTTATCTTCATGTTAGTCATCCCTATGGTAGGCCCACGGGCAGGGTGCATTGTAAGTATAAGGTAGGACAAGCCTGACAAGGTTGGCATGTCCTAATAGTGAATTACAGCCATTTTAGTTTTTAGGTCTCGCCTGTCGATGCGCATGCGCATCGAGCTTGCGAGTCTATGGTGGCTTATCCACTCTTTATCCAACTTGCAAGGAATCGTGGCGATTCCTTGCAGTGCACGAGAAATTTAAGCTCAATGCGCATGCGCATTGAGCTTAAATGCGCGTGCACATGCCCCCAGCCGCCTGCCTTGCCTACTCTCTCTCCCCCAGCTCCGCCCCCTCACTTCTTGATTGCACGGTCGCTAGGCCGTGCCTCCCCTACTCTCCTCCCCCCTCCTCCTCCTACTCTCCTCCCCTGCCTGCCTGCCGTGTTGCACCTCTCCCCTCTCCGCCCCCTCCCCTGCCCGCCGTGTTACGGTGAAAGGCTTGGAGCTAAGAGAGAACGCACTAAACCAGCTTCTTTACGCCCCCACTGCTGTGTGTGGGTTTGGTTTACATAAAGGCTTTACACTCGATGGGAGGCTTGTTAAGAAGTGTCGAGCAGACTCAATTAGCTGACATATCGGTGACGCGTCTACAGATTTATGTGCTAGCTGCTGGCCTTTTAACAAAATCGTTGCTGTGCTTTCAGCATTGGCGGCTGTCTCAACTTCTAAAACCTATTACTTTCGGTTTCATCATTGCTCCGGGGGACCTGCTGGACTGCAGCCGCCTGGGTGTTACCGAGCTGCCTGCCCCGCTGCCTTCCTGGGCTGTTAGCATGTAAGTACAGAGGGAGCTCTCTCTGCGTGCCCGTGGCACTGCCGCGAGACAACCCATACCAAACAACCAGCCTCCTCAATAACTCCAAATGACTTCTGAACACTGCCTCGCTGCATCTCCTGCCGTGCAGCACGTAATCGTTATCTCCCGCCGTGCAGCACCACTGGTATCCCGCAGCCTCCCAGCACTCCGTGGCATGAGTGACCCCGCGTACCTGTCATACTGCAGCACGCCCTGGACTTCACTGTTCTGAACGATACTGGGCACTGCTCCTCGTGGCGCCCCCTGATAAGCTACACATGTGTATGCTGTGCTGGAGCATGGGTCCAGACTTCTGAGCCATTCAGACTTTGCTGGGGCCCTTTCGTCTGCAATGTCTCGAGTAACTCCTAGGAGGTCTACACACAACGAGGAATGAGCTGCTCTTGTCCCCCCCCCATGCTTCCATAATGCCCATCAAGGTAAGTCTAGGATCCAGCGTACACTGGCCATGGATGTCCCCAGGGTGCTAGGTATCTCTACTCGGCCCATGGCACGTACACGTGAGGATGGACATCCACCCCTTCCTCTGTACTCTAATTGGATGATAATAGACTCAATGGAGAAACGTAAATTGGATTGTGGAAAGCAATACCCACTAAACATGGTGCGAGTTCTTAAAGGCTCCTCTCCGCCCCCTTCCTTTAATAGCCCTCCCCCTCCCCAGCACAGAGCACGAAAACCGGTTCTTATCCGCCTTTTAAGGGGTGCAAACTTGAAGTACAGGGCTCGTCCGGCAGCAGAGGTACATAATTGAACGTGTTCGGTGCCTGCATTTTATGCGCGAATGCACGCAATAACACAGACCGCTGTACTTGGTTGTCAAGCTTCATAATGTAAATACAGGCAAAGCTTTAACCGATCGGCCTACAGGATATTTTCCTCAAAACACCTCGGTAGCTTTTTGTCACATTTTGAGCAGCAAATTCCGGTGATGGAAGTGTATAGCACTTTCTGGCGTATACAAATATTTCCAGATGCCAGTAAGAGCAAACCTGACACAATAGATTTATACTAAGCTGTGCATAAGATTCGTGCCTCTTCCTTTTATCATTCTACTTATGAGATTCGTGCCTCTTCCTTTTAGCATTCTACTTTGGTTTTGGTGGAAAATTGCAGAGTACATTTTAATATATAACCATTTTGAATCCGTAATGATATCGGAATGGAGACTAATTTTGACTGTTTTACTCTACCGCATGTCTTGAACTCTTGAGATTAGTTTCTTTTAGGTCTCACTGAGCCACACACACCACCCCCACACAACCCCACACACAGACACCCACACACACACCCCCAAACACCCACCCACACCCCCACACCCCCCACAACCCCACACACCCACAGCACCCCACACACAACCCCCACACACAACCCACACCCCCATCCCCCCCACACACACAACCCCCCACACACAACTCCCCACACACACCCACACCCCCCCCCCACACACACACACACACACACAACCCCCCACACACACAACCCCACACACACACAACCCCACACACACACAATCCCACACACACAACCCCACACACACAACCCCCCCACACACAACCCTACTCACCCCCACATACCCACCACACACACACACACACACACCCCACCCCCACCCACACCCCCACACCCCACCCCCATACCCCCACACACACCCACCCACAACATCACTATGCGCTACTACAGCATCACTGAACACCACAGCATCACTCGCCACCACAACAACTGGCACGTCTTGGGTTGCCTTGTCCTACAGCTAAATTCGAACTGTTCTGAACTAGAGTCTCATAATTTTCACAATTTTGCAGTAAAACGATCAAAGAGGTACTAACTTAATTTCGACATCATTATTGAAGTGCAGTTTATCTTGTCTTCCTCAGTACTTCGTACATCTCTCTAGAGATGTAGCCTAATGACCAGAGCTGCCATCTTAGTCACGTACATACAAAACATGTTGCATTACAAATGCTGTAGGTGTCACATTCTCAAAAGTTATAACTCTTGGCATTGTAAACGACAAAGCTATCAATTTAGCTATTTTAAAAACCAATACATAAATAAAATATTTGTCATTTACAAGACCAATAGCTCCAACTTTTCTAATGCGAGACCTATTGCATTTCCAATGCTTGTTCACTATTGTAAGGTAACCTGCTCTCCATTAGTTAGAATGGGCTGCCAGGATTATTAATGCTATAATCCTAGCTGGCTCGGGGAGCATGGGGCAATGTCGAGTTTGGTATCCCTGAACTCGGAGTTTAATCACGCATCCATTTGTGTGGATGGTTTTTGGACTCTGGGTTTGAAAATAGCACTTTTAGAAAGTGGCTATTTTCTTGTCTAACTATTTCTGGTTTCTGCTGGTTTGGCGTGTGTGTGACAGGAGCTGGGTGGCTCCAGAGGTCTGAGTGAGTCAGTGTGGGATGAGTGGGACATTTGCATTGAGAGTAGGGGAAGAGTAGCTCCTGATAGCCTGCCCTGCCTGACACAATGCTGGCTCCACCTCCTGCCAGGCGACTGATGGCTCTGTGCCTGCCAGGGACGATCCTGGCCCCACCTCCTACCAGGACACTGATAGCCCTGCTCCTGCCAGTGACAATGCTGGCTCCACCTCCTGCTGGGCGTCTGAGGACCCAGCCCTGCCCAGTGAATAGGCCAGGTGCCTCTGCCTGGCTACACCCACAACAAACCCAGGATGTTGGGAAATTCCCCTGCATGGACAAAGGGATCAAAGCCAAAAAGGGGTATAAGAGAAGGACCCCTGAACCAAGAATTTAGATCACTTCTGACAAGGAAACCTGAACCAAGGACAAGAAGCTTGCTGATCCAAGGACTTGCCTACCCCTTCTGCCAGTGTGCTGTTTGTTGGGGCAATCCTGCAGTGCTTCTTTATTTTTGCCAAGGAACCAGGAGAGAGGAACTGTGTGTGTACTCTCAGACTTTGCTAAAGAGAATCTCCAAGGGCTGGAAGAGTGCCAGCCTCCTGTTGAAGTCACAGGGCTAAAGGACTTCATCTGCTAAAAGTGCTTGTTGCTGGAACTTGAGAATCCAGCACCTCTGAAAGAAACCAGCAATCTCGACGCCGACGGCCGCCGCCGAATCTAGCTCGACATCGTGAGTAACGGCTCCAGTGTCCCGCTTCCTCGACGCCGGCCGCCGGGCCCGATCGATGCCTGCAGCAACGCCAGTGAGTAGCGAGTTCGGCTCCAGCTCCAAGTGACCCCGTGTCTGCACCGCTTCTGATCGCATCGACTTCGAGCCCTCTCGACGCCGTGAGCGCTGCTCACTCTTGCAACATCATCATCGACATCGACGACGACGCCGTATCCTGCTTCACCTCGTGAGCGCTGCTCCTGCCTGACATCTGTCGACGCCGCTGCAGGTCGCCCAGACTCCGAGGCCAGATCGACGCCGAAGACGCGACGCCGGACATCTCAACGCCGCTGATCATCGTGTGCTTCGCTTTTCCAAGGTACTGTGTTGTGGGGGTCTGTGCGACTCCGGGCTCGACGTAGCGCTCCTCGCGGTCGACGCCGAACCTTTGGATTAACTTTGCCTCGACGTCGTGTGACTCCAGTGTGGGATACATTGTTGCCAAGAACTGTGATTTAAAGAAGAAGAGTTACTTTTGATACTAAAGACTTTGTGCTAAGAAGAGACTACACTTGAACTATTATTTTTCCTTCCAAGAGTATTTATTAAGACTGTGGTATATTTTTGTCGTTATTTGGTCTTGTGCTAAGAATTATATAAAAATCCTTATTTTTATAATACTACTGTGTCGTGTCCATTTGTAGTGTATTCACTTTATTACTGTATGTGGTCATAAATGCTTAACGCACTGCCTCTGAGATAAGCCTGTCTGCTTTGCCAAGCTACCAAGGGGGTGAGCAGGGGTTATCTAAGTGTGTGATCCCCTTGCCCTGACTAGAGGAGGTGAGTCCCTATTTGTCAGAAGTACATACCTCTGCCAACTAGAGACAGCCAAGTCTAACATTGGTGGGTCAGCGGTGAGGATTTGAACTTTGCATTTATGACCCATGTGCAGTGATTAGTGTGCGCTACATAGTGAAAGCAGACCATAGCACAGCCACAATCTATTTTGGTAGGATTCTAATTTTGTTCTCCGCTTTCTGAAGCTCGATTTTTTTTTAACACTGCCAGTTTTGACCATGAGTGATGCCGGAGTCACTACCCCTGTTGTTGTTGTGGAGGAGTTTGATAGGGAGAAGATAAAGAAATACGGGAAGAAGCAGCTGCAACACTTTTGCAAGCAGTTTAAAGTTCCTACCACAGGTCTCTCAAGAAAGGAGGAATATCTGAAGGCATTAAAAGCCTGGTTAGAGGGCAGAAATCCCTCTGATGCGGTGGTGGTACCGCCAGGGGAAGGGGATGAGGAGGTGCCAGTGAATGGGGCCGTGTCCTCTCCCGGTCGCAGTGTTTCCTCTAAAGGTCTTACCCCTGAAGAAAGAGAAGAAAGGGCGAAAGAGCGTGCATACAACATGGAAATGGCAAAACTTAAGATAAATCTGCAGTTGTAGTTAGAAAATGTAAGAGGTAGGAGAGAAGCTGAGTTGGAGATCAAAAGGTTGGAGTTTGAAAGAGAAAAGTTAGCTTTGGAGCGTGACACAAGGTTGAGGGAGATAGAGCTCAAAGCTAAAAGTTTAGAATTGAATCCCTCTGGTGGCAGCATGCCATCTGTGCCTGCAGAAAGTATTTTTTATTTTCCCAAAGATGTGATCAAAGATTATCATAAGTATGAAGATATTGGTCAATGGTTTAAAGCATATGAGTTAGCATTGCTGGCCCACCGGGTTCCTGAGAAGAATTGGGGAGCGGGGTTGTGGGGTCGCTTTGTGAATGAGGGGAGAGATACCCTGTTAGACATGCCTGTTGAGGATAGGATGTCTTATGCTCATATGAAAGATGCTTTAATGTTGAGGTATGGCCTAACCCCAGAAAAGTACAGACTAGCCTTTAGAGAATGTAAGAAATTGCCTGGTACGACGTGGGTTGAATATGTGTCATTTTTTTGCAGAGCCATGGATGGTTGGGTAAAGGGCAGCAAAGTGGAAAGTTATGAAGCTCTTTATGATTTGTTTGCTTGGGAGCATTTGTCTAATAACTGTTTTCCAGAGCTGCGCCAGCACCTTATTGATAGCAAGATATCTAACCCTAGAAAACTTGCTGAGGGGGCGGACCGCTGGGTAAGTACCAGGGTCTACAAGGGTCCAGTGGGAGACTCAGCCAAAGGTGGGCAGGGTCCCCAGCAGAAGAGTGGGGGGACAAGGGTAAACAGAAGGAGTCCCAGAAAGGGCCCCAAAGTAATCCCCAAGGGAACCAAGGGAAAGGTTCCCAGCCTCCCCCTGTGAAGAAGCCAGGGGCCCCGACAGGTAAACCTATTCATAGAGGCCCAATGACCTGCTATGTTTGTAAGCAGGTAGGACATCGTTTTTATGATCCCCAATGTCCCATGAGGGACTCTAGTGTACCACCACGTGCACCCCCCGTCAGTTGGCGAGTGTAGCCCTGGGAGGGGAGGAGATGGTTGCCCCTGGTTGGAGGGGTCCCGCAGAGATGTCCCTGGTCTCGCTAGGAGACATGAAAATGGTCCCTCCACCCCCTCTGCCTAGTAACACTAATAAATATAGGCAGTGTGTGACCATTAATGGCCATAGAGTGGAAGCACTCAGAGACACCGGAGCGAGTGTGACAGCTGTCAAGTGTCACTTGGTGTCCAGAGAGCAGGTGGTTCCCCACGCATTCTACACTGTGATAGCTGCTGACAACTCCCAGAAAGAGTGTGAGGTAGCTCAGTTCCCTTTGAATGGGGGGGGGGGTTTCAGGTACTCTTCAGGTTGCTGTGAGGCCCGCCATGCCTGTTGATTGTCTCCTGGGCAATGATTTGGAAGACTCCCCTTGGCCTAAGGTGGAGAGGGAGACACATTTGAAAATGTTGGGTGTGCCAGAGTGGGTGTGTGCAACCACTCGATCCATGACAGCAAGTAAGGGTGTTGATGGGGTCCCGGAGCCTGAAAGTATGGCCCAGGACCCAGCTGTGAAGAGAAGAGGCAGGGGGCGCGGGAAACTGGCTCACACCGTTCCCGTGGTCCAGGAGGAGGTAGACCCTGAGGGGGATGCCCTGGAGCCCACAGGGGAACAAGTTGCTGAACTGGGAGACCTGCCCGAGCTGACCCACTGGCAGCAGGATGGTGGTCCCTCCAGGGAGGAATTTGTGGCAGAACAGAAAGTGTGCCCTTCTCTTGTGGGTATGAGGCAGCAGGCCTCAGCCCAAACCGCAGGTGATCAGTCAGGGACACATTTTGTCTACTGGGGGAACGACCTCCTGTATAGCGAGCCTAAGGCTGCTGAGCCTGGGTCAGCCCGTGTGCTGGTGGTACCCCAGTGCTTCAGAGCCTTCCTACTGGGTTTGGCTCATGACGTTCCGTTAGCTGGACATCTGGGGCAGGACAAGACCTATGACAGGCTTGTCACCCATTTTTATTGGCCCCTGATGAGAAGGGATGTAGACATCCATTGTAAAACCTGTCACACTTGCCAGGCAAGTGGGAAAAGCGGAACGAAGCAGAAGGCTCCCCTCCAACCTTTTCCAGTTGTCAGTACCCCCTTTGACCGGGTGGGGATTGACATTGTTGGGCCCCTGAACCCCAAGACAGCCCTGGGCAACAGGTTCATCCTGGTCTTGGTGGACCATGCCACATGGTACCCGGAAGCCATCCCTCTCAGAACAGTGACGGCCCCCGTGGTGGGACGGGCACTGATGGGTGTTTTCTCCCACATGGGGTTCCCCAGAGAGGTGGTGTCAGACCGGGGCACCAACTTCATTTCCAAATATATGAAGTCTCTGTGGAAGGAGTGTGGGGTAACCTACAAGTTCACCACTCCTTACCACCCTCAAGGTAATGGGCTGGTTGAGAGATTCAACCGGACCCTTAAAGGCATGATCATGGGTCTTGAAGAACCAATGAGGCGTAAATGGGACGTCCTCTTGCCATGCCTGCTGTTTGCTTACCGAGAGGTGCCGCAGAAGTCTCTAGGGTTCAGCCCCTTTGAGCTTTTGTATGGTCACCCGGTAAGAGGACCTTTGAGTCTGGTCAAAGAAGGCTGGGAGCAATCTCCCAGGAAACCTCCCCAGGATGTATACAGTTACATGCTGGCCTTTAGGAACCAGACTAGGCGCTTCAGAGATCTTGCTCAGGCAAATCTGGAGGCCAGCCAGGAAGAGATGAAGCGGTGGTACGACCGGAATGCCACTCCGGTCGAACTTCAGCCTGGTCAAGAAGTTTGGGTCATGTCCCCTGTGGAACCTTGTGCGCTCAAGGACAGGTGGACTGGACCGTTTAAGGTTGTGGAGAAGAAGAGCGATGTCACCTACTTGGTGGACTTGAAATCTCCCAGGAACCCCGTGAGGGTCCTGCATGTCAACCATTTAAAGCCCCACTTAGAAAGGTCCGAAGTGGGCATGCTTCTAGCTACAGATGCTGGAATGGAGGAGGAGAGTGAGCCTCTTCCTGACCTCCTGTATGCAAAAGAGCAAGATGGGTCAGTGGATGGTGTGGTCCTCTCTGACACACTGACCCTTGAGCAGCAGCAAGATTGTCGCCAACTGTTGGGACAATTCCCTGATCTGTTTTCCTTGATTCCTGGTGTCA
Source organism: Lissotriton vulgaris (assembly GCF_964263255.1). Lineage (NCBI taxonomy): Eukaryota > Metazoa > Chordata > Amphibia > Caudata > Salamandridae > Lissotriton > Lissotriton vulgaris. The sequence goes on from NC_141698.1 coordinate 95,469,746, forward strand.
CTCACTGGTGTGTCCATGACGTGGACACCGGGGACAGCACTCCTGTCAAGCACAAGGCTTACAGGGTGACTGACAAGGTCAGAGCATACATTAAGGAGGAAGTCTCCAAAATGTTTGCCTCAGGGGTGGTTGAGTCCTCTAGCAGTCCTTGGGCCAGCCCAGTGGTCTTGGTCCCAAAGGCTGCAGCGCCTGGTGCTTCACCAGAACTTCGGATCTGTGTGGATTACCGAGGACTCAATTCAGTCACCAAGACTGACGCGCACCCCATCCCCAGAGCTGATGAGCTCATAGATCGGTTGGGGGCTGCACGGTACCTTAGCACGTTTGATCTAATGTCTGGGTACTGGCAGATCGCCTTAACTGATGGGGCAAAAGAGAGGTCAGCATTCTCCACACCAGATGGGCTCTACCAGTTCCGGGTTATGCCCTTTGGAATGAAGAATGCCCCTGCCACCTTCCAGAGGTTGGTCAACCAGGTCTTGGCTGGACTGGAGGATTTCAGTGCCGCCTACCTGGACGACATCGCAGCTGGGAGGAACACTTGCGCCACCTCCAGGAAGTGTTGTTGGCCCTGCGCAGAGCAGGCCTCATAATCAAAGCCAGTAAGTGCCAGATTGGGCAGGGTTCTGTGGTGTACTTGGGACACCAAGTAGGGAGCGGCAAGGTGGCCCCCCTGCAACCCAAGATAGATACCATCCTGGCATGGGCACCGCCCAAAACCCAAACTCAGGTGAGAGCCTTCTTAGGTCTCACGGGTTACTACAGGAGGTTTGTCAAGGATTATGGTAACATTGTGCACCCCTTGACTTCGCTGACTTCCAGGAAGCAGCCACGAAATATGATCTGGACTGACGCCTGTCAAACGGCCTTTGACACCCTGAAAACTGCAATGTGCACAGCACCTATACTCCAGGCACCCGACTTTTCTAAAGAATTTGTTGTCCAGACGGACGCTTCAGAGCATGGCGTGGGGGCTGTTCTATCTCAGGTGAATGAAGAGGGCCGAGACTTACCTGTAGCCTTCATCAGCAGGAGGTTACTTCCCAGGGAACAGACGTGGAGTGCGATAGAGCGAGAAGCCTTTACTGTGGTCTGGGCGCTGAAGAAGCTAAGACCCTACCTGTTTGGGACTCACTTCCGGGTTCAGACAGACCACAGGCCCCTCAGATGGTTGATGCAGATGAGGTGTGAGAATCCAAAACTGTTGAGGTGGTCCATTTCCCTACAGGGGATGGACTTTACGGTTGAACACCGCCCTGGTACAGATCATGCCAATGCTGATGGTCTGTCCAGATTTTTCCGCCTTAGTGATGAGGACTCCCTAGGTCAAGGGTAGTTCTCCCCACATTTCAGCTGGAGGCTACACGTGTTAGACCTGACATCATTGGCTTGAGTCTCTCCTCCATTTGTTTCCTGTTTTCCTCCTCTGTTTACGATGTTTTTGCTGGATACTGCTTTGGGCACTGTGCCACTGCTGATCAGTGCCACAGTGCAAGTGCTCCCTATGTAAAATTACTGTATTGATTGAATTCCATGTTTGGCTTATTTGGTTTACTGTCAGTCCCTAGTCTAGTGCACCAGGAGTGCCAGGGCTTGTAAATACAAATGCTGCTCGTGGGCTTGCAGCACATGTTGTGCCACCCACAAGAGCGGCCTAGTAAAAGTATGTCTAAAGGTCTGCCATTGCTAGACCTACGTGCAGTCTGGTACTGTCACGCAGACTGCGCAAGTACACCTACTTGCCAGTCCCTAAACCTTCCGTTAGCTTCATGTTAGTCACCCCTACGGTAGGCCCACGGGCAGGGTGCATTGTAAGTATAAGGTAGGACAAGCCTGACATGGTTGGCATGTCCTAATAGTGAATTACAGCCATTTTCGTGTGTCACTATTGTAAGGTAACCTGCTCTCCATTAGTTAGAATGGGCTGCCAGGATTATTAATGCTATAATCCTAGCTGTATCAAAAAACAAATGCCAATACTGCCAATTTGAGTTCTAGAATATTATTTCATTCTTTACATACGAATAAAACACTATGTAAGAGGAATTCTAATCATAGGATCAATCTTTTCAATTTTGCATTTTATTTACACTTTTCTTATTTCATTTATTTTTAAACATTTCCATATTTCAACAAAATATTTTGAAGCACATCACCTCATTCATACTCATTCATACTAGAAGACTTTTCCATACATACTCAAAACATTCATTCAACTAGCAATCTAAAACAACAAACAACTATTTTTATACAATTTATATACAATTTTTGAACAAGAAACCATAGAATCTCATTTGAAGGTATAAATCCCTGTAGTCAAAATAATGTTCAGGGTTCACAGAGCGCCTTTCATTTGTGGCGTGTTCTGGCCGGGTCCCGTCTCACGGTCGTGAGACGGGACCCGGCCAGAACACGCTCTGTGAACCCTGAATAGTACCCAGCAGATTCCCATGTATAGCGTCTGAGAACCAGTCATAACAACCTGAATAAAAAGAAAAGGCAACATCTTTAAGTGGTCCCGCTCCGCGGACGTTGGTGAATGTAGGAAGCACATCCCAACTGACATTTAGAGAGCCTATGGTCCTGACGAGAACTCTACACTTAAAGAGTTCGAAACGCGTAGACCTTCCTATGTAACGTTGTTACAATGAAACCATAAGAAAACTGAACAATATTTTGACTACAGGGATTTATACCTTCAAATGAGATTCTATGGTTTCTTGTTCAAAAATTGTATATAAATTGTATAAAAATAGTTGTTTGTTATTTTAGATTGCTAGTTGAATGAATGTTTTGAGTATGTATGGAAAAGTCTTCTAGTATGAATGAGTATGAATGAGGTTTGAAGAGAGAATTATTATCATGTTTGTTTTTGTGATGTGCTTCAAAATATTTTGTTGAAATATGGAAATGTTTAAAAATAAATGAAATAAGAAAAGTGTAAATAAAATGCAAAATTGAAAAGATTGATCCTATGATTAGAATTCCTCTTACATAGTGTTTTATTCGTATGTAAAGAATGAAATAATATTCTAGAACTCAAATTGGCAGTATTGGTATTTGTTTTGTGATACAATTTAAGGCAGGGTTTGGCCTTACTGCTTGGGGGTCCATACCCAGTGGTGATCAGTAATAATCCTAGCTGGCCCGGGGAGCATGGTGCAATGTCGAGTTTGGTATCCCTGAACTCGGGGTTTAATCACGCATCCATTTGTGTGGATGGTTTTTGGACTCTGGGTTTGAAAATAGCACTTTTAGAAAGTGGCTATTTTCTTGTCTAACTATTTCTGGTTTCTGCTGGTTTGGTGTGTGTGTGACAGGAGCTGGGTGGCTCCAGAGGTCTGAGTGAGGCAGTGTGGGATGAGTGGGACATTTGCATTGAGAGTAGGGGAAGAGTAGCTCCTGATAGCCTGCCCTGCCTGACACAATGCTGGCTCCACCTCCTGCCAGGCGACTGATGGCTCTGTGCCTGCCAGGGACGATCCTGGCCCCACCTCCTACCAGGAGACTGATAGCCCTGCTCCTGCCAGTGACAATGCTGGCTCCACCTCCTACTGGGCGTCTGAGGACCCAGCCCTGCCCAGTGAATAGGCCAGGTGCCTCTGCCTGGCTACACCCACAACAAACTCAGGATGTTGGGAAATTCCCCTGCATGGACAATGGGATCAAATCCAAAAAGGGGTATAAGAGAAGGACCCCTGAACCAAGAATTTAGATCACTTCTGACAAGGAAACCTGAACCAAGGACAAGAAGCCTGCTGATCCAAGGACTTGCCTACCCCTTCTGCCAGTGTGCTGTTTGTTGGGTGAATCCTGCAGTGCTTCTTTATTTTTGCCAAGGAACCAGGAGAGGGGAACTGTGTGTGTACTCTCAGACTTTGCTAAAGAAAATCTCCAAGGGCTGGAAGAGTGCCAGCCTCCTGTTGAAGTCACAGGGCTAAACGACTTCATCTGCTAAAAGTGCTTGTTGCTGGAACTTGAGAATCCAGCACCTCTGAAAGAAACCAGCAATCTCGACGCCGACGGACGCCGCCGAATCCAGCTCGACATCGTGAGTAACGGCTCCAGTGTCCCGCTTCCTCGACGCCGGCCGCCGGGCCCGATCGATGCCAGCAGCAACGCCAGTGAGTAGCGAGTTCGGCTCCAGCTCCAAGTGACCCCGTGTCTGCACCGCTTCTGATCGCATCGACTTCGAGCCCTCTCGACGCCGTGAGCGCTGCTCACTCTTGCAACATCATCATTGACATCGACGACGACGCCGTATCCTGCTTCACCTCGTGAGCGCTGCTCCTGCCTGACATCTGTCGACGCCGCTGCAGGTCGCCCAGACTCCGAGGCCGGATCGACGCCGAAGACGCGACGCCGGACATCTTAACGCCGCTGATCATCGTGTGCTTCGCTTTTCCAAGGTACTGTGTTGTGGGGGTCTGTGCGACTCCGGGCTCGACGTAGCGCTCCTCGCGGTCGACGCCGAACCTTTGGATTAACTTTGCCTCGACGTCGTGTGACTCCAGTGTGGGTTACATTGTTGCCAAGAACTGTGATTTAAAGAAGAAGAGTTACTTTTGATACTAAAGACTTTGTGCTAAGAAGAGACTACACTTGAACTATTATTTTTCCTTCCAAGAGTATTTATTAAGACTGTGGTATATCTTTGTCGTTATTTGGTCTTGTGCTAAGCCTTATATAAAAATCCTTGGGGCATATTATCAAGGGCTATATCGCCGCTTTTCCGGCACTTTTTGCCGATAAAGCGGCGATATTTTCAGCGCCCTATTAGCAAGCCTGCGTTAACATGTGTTAGAGCAGGCTTTCAGGCGTTAGCTTCCGCTTTTCTATCACCTTGCATGTCAGCGATATTTATCGCTAATGACATGTAAGGTAGGCGTTCCTAACCAGAATTACACGTTAAAAGCCTCTCAAACCACTTAGCTGTATTATCAAAGCTGTCCCGCGATAAAAAAAAGTCACGTTAAGCCCCGAAGATCGCAGGATTTTAACACCTGATATAAACCTTACTAACAATGGTGCTACATGGAGGTACATAAGGGAGACTAGCCCTGATCTCCATCTGAGAATGAACAGAGACTACAAACGTACAGGTTATGCTGCATTATTAGTCCCTTAGCATGTAGATGTATGTAAGCCAGCTACAGCGTATTTCTGCTAAGGTGTCGTTCTGTTGTGTTGTAAGGGGGTACATTGCACTACGGGAAACAAGACACCCCGTCACATCACAGGGGCCCACAATGTCATTCTCCCAGTGCCCCAGTGTTCCTTCGGCAGAGTGGCCATGTTAACTGTGGGATTTGCAGGCACTCCATGGGTCAGATTGTCGTTAGCTGAAATGATATTGCAACTGATGCACTTTCTCCAAGCTATCACAGTAATGCGTACCGCATGTTAGCAGGAGTTTTCGCGTCCTTCCCGGACCACATAGCATATTATCGAATCCTTAATAATACGTCGATAAACATGAGAAATGTGTCCAGGAAAGGAAGCGATAAAAAAAATGCGAATGACTTTCGCTGGCGATCATTATCGCCTGTTTTAGATAATATGCCCCCTTATTTTTATAATACTACTGTGTCGTGTCCATTTGTAGTGTATTCACTTTATTACTGTATGTGGTCATAAATGCTTAACGCACTGCCTCTGAGATAAGCCTGTCTGCTTTGCCAAGCTACCAAGTGGGTGAGCAGGGGTTATCTAAGTGTGTGATCCCCTTGCCCTGACTAGAGGAGGTGAGTCCCTATTTGTCAGAAGTACATACCTCTGCCAACTAGAGACAGCCAAGTCTAACAGTATTTAATTGATAAACTGATGAACATTGACACACAGTGCCACCATGTGCTGGACTGTCATAAGTAAGTGCCAGTGTTAACAATAAAGTGCGGGCACACACCGGCACTGGGAGGAGGGGATCTGATTAGTTACGTTTTCGTTTTTTTAAAAAAAGGAAACATATTTATCTGGAAAGAAATCAGAGATATCTAGTGACAAAATATCTTAAAATTCTAGTGAAGAATCTATCAAAGGTCATAGTGACAGTGAGAAAGAATATGAATTTGTTGCTTTGCTTGAAAGCTGACAATAATGATTTTCTACAAAACTGTACTATTGGGAAAGAGGTCAGAAGCCTGGATCTTTCTCAGCTTCCGAGAAGTCAATATCTGGCAAAAAAAATGTGTCTTTATTAAAATGGTGATGATAATGGTATCACATCCAGCTATGACATTGTCATTGTTTTGCTCCGATATATACTTACTTATTGGAGAAGATTTAAATCCTATGATTGATAACTTTAGAAAAAAATGTTACTAAGACTAAACTACTAAGGGGCAGATGTATCAAGGTCATTTTTAGTCGCAAACGCTGCGATTCGCAAAAAAGCAGTGTTTGTGACAAAAAATTCGCTATTTGGAATGTATGAAGCAAAATGCATAGTAAATTTAAGGAATCGCAAAATTTGCGATTCCTTAATTTTGCGTAAGCATTTGAGGAATCGTAAATTGCGATTTCTTAAATGCTATGCATCAAGCATTTCAATTTAGCGATTTGCCCTTAAGAAATCGCAAATTACCACCAACTTGTATTTGGTGTTAATTTGCGAATTCTTTTACAAATGCACTTTTTGGCAATTGTAAAGGTGCCATTTGGCGCTCATACATGCCCTTAGGGCATGTATGTGCGCCATATACGCACACATGAAAATTTCAGGGGTGCAGCAGGTTGTCCTTAAGACACCCTTGCACCCTTGAAATTATTCTCAATTTGCGATTAGCAAATTGCGAATCGCAAATTGAGAATATCTTCCCAGTCCTTCCTATGGGCCTCCTGGCCCATGGAAATGAATGGGAAATTATTCCTTGATTGCGATTAGCAATTTGCTAATAGCAATTAAGGAATTTTAAAAAATCGCTAAAAAATTCCAAATTTTTACATACATACCATTTTGCAATTCTCAAATAGCGATTCTCAAAAAATCGCTATTTGAGAATCGCAAGTAGGTATATTGATACATCTGCCCCTACATTTTTTTACTTGAAGGCATCTCCTTTAAAATGGGGGAACTAACTGTTATGAAACAACCAGAGGAAATTGCCAGACTGTAAAGTAATAAACAGAACAATTGCCAATACTGTTGTCCTTACTACCTATTGTTCGTCACAGCACATTGGAATGAAACCAAAATGGGTTATAAGACTAATAGTTCAGTCTGATTAAATCATTGTTTTGTTTTATTCACTTTAAATGCATATGTCAATTATTTTATGCAACTTGTACAAATCATTAAATCCCTGCGATCAAAAACATTATATACAATGAACAATAAATACAAATGTACACGTTCTTAAACATTACAAAACATTCATTATTTCCCAATCAATCCACACATTCCACATTCACCCAGTCACTCTCATACTCATCAAACAAATTTTCTATTTACATAAGGCATTCAAAACACCAGCTTCTTCAACTGACTGTCTTCTCAGAATCTCCCAGTGATGTCATTCTATTACATCCCTTAGTTCTGCAATAGAAGAATGAAATCTCCACATTAGTGTTACTTTGTAGAGAGCTGAATTTGGTTTCAATGACAATGTTATGTTTGTGATGTGTTGTGAAATGAACCTGACCAATACCCGCGTCATGATGTAGAGCCTTGTCATTGACTCGTTTGGGTGCAGGGAGGAGAGTGTCCAGACTGGGACCCTCCAGGTCTTATAAACAAGTTCACCACTCGGAGTGGGTGCCTTTAGGACCCAGGGCCCCCATGGATGCGCGATTCACCACTACTGCTCTGGTGACTCTTTGGCCGGGCGCTGGGGATATCAGGGCCTGGTTGCAGGGTCTGTTCCTGGTCATGCGAGACACGGGGCCAGGGCCATGAACAGGAAGTTAGATCGTGGGGGTGCGTCACTTCCTCCCCATCATTAGGATGTCCTGATGGGGCCTATATTAAGGCAAATACTCTGTGACTCCTTGCTTTTGCAGCATTGCAGCGATGGGAGAAGGTTCTGACGCATCAAACAAGGAAGACCACAAATACAAATTCCCACCCACCCAGGTCCCCCTTGATGTCACGATAGACATGGGATGGGGTGGTGTTTTATCATCTCGCAACAGTAACTCTTCTCAGCAATAGAGGGACTCTAATGCCAATACTTCGTAGGTCAACACCGAAGTGACAGGGACAAGAACCCAGATCATGGGAATCACATTCACATTCACACTACCTCTTGAGCATCGTCTTGTGGTTCATCAGTGTAGGGCATGAGGCTGTTGCACCTGCTCTCACTCCCTTGGGGGCTCTGGAGGCAGCCTGTTGTTGGGGGGCGAGACCATGACAGTTGGTCAAGGGCTCAAGTTGGTGGTACCGCCCCTCAGGGACATAGGAGGTTTTGCCAGTGTGGTCCAAATATATCATTGATTCATCACCCTTCATGTACTTTGCTCTGAATTTTGTCTGTTTGATTCATTTTAATGTTATCTTCCATAACTGTAGATTTGTGCTTCTTTGTAGAGAGTTAAATTTGGTTTCAGTGACAATGCTGTGTTTGTAATGTGTTTTGAAATAAACATTACACACTCACAAACAAACATGCCCCCTATATTTGGCTCTCAAGTATGGGAGTGGGACATTAACCAGTTCAGCATGATTTGCATCCCAGTACCTGTAAATAGGACCGGAAGGTATTTCCAAAAAAGAACTAGATGGACTCACATAACCCCTGGGTGTCCAGTTCCATGATTGGCCATCCCGCGCTTGCCAAAGAATCCTCTAGTGAAGGGCGGCCCTCGTCGTGAGTTGACGAACTGCTCAGGGATGATCCGGGGAATAGGGACCCAGGTAGCTAAATACCCATACACCTACCCATAACAGAACAGTACCTTTATTGGGGAAGTGTAGGGATGATCAAAACAAACAATCGGACACTAGAGGCTTCATTACGCAGCTCATGTCCTTATGGGTCGACATGTTTCAGCCCTGAAAAGGCACACAAAGGTGTCCGATGCTTTCTTCAGGACCAGAATTTTGCTTGTCTCTATGTCAACCCCTGTCTACATGTATAAACACCCACTCAGTGCACATGCATACATGTTATACCAGTTCCTAATGGCTGGTTGGTTATGGTAAAAAATAGTTTTGCTCTTTGTCAATGGTAGGGTCCTAAAGAAACAGAAAATATTAAAATATAATGACACTGTTACAGTTGACAGAACAGTACACAAGACACCAGTGACTGGGACATATATTTTGAAACACAGGGCCAACATACGACTGCCGGCCCTATGGAATCATGGTGTGCCACTCGAGACAGTACGGCAATCAATATTAAGAAGGCATGAGTGTGTAGTCTCATTCTTTAATACATGCAATGAACACAAGGTGAAGGGGAGACGTTGAGGAGTTCACACACATACCAGGCATCACACTGTCTCCCTCACCCTAATGTCTGGAAAATCACACCTCCTGGAGGAGTGAGATGAGGGGAGGCTTGTAGTCACACCCTTATTGGAAAGGAGAAGCCATCCTGTGTGTTGGGACAGGAGGTATTCTGCATGTCTCTGGAGAGAGTGCTTTCCTTGCCTAATGCTGATCTCCAGCCAAGTCACTTAAAGGTTACTGTATGGTTTTTAGATCCCTACCTCAGTTAGCATGACAATCATACATGTCCACCAAGGGTCTCCCTGTTTACATGGATTGAGACCCGAGAGGTTGGCTCTGAGGTCGAGGGGAGGGCATGCATAGTGCACCCCTATTTCACAGAGAGTGGCTACTGCCCTCTCTCTACACAGGCTGTGATAGACTGACATTGATGGAAGCAATAAATCTATAGTCAGGGATATCTGTATCCCTGTATTCTAACAAGCGTGGACGATTAGCCACATTTCCAATCAAGTCTGTGCAGTCTCTCATGCCTGTGGTCCTGTTGCCTTTGTCTACCTAAGGTGTGTTTGAGAGCCCGTAGGTATACAGGGGAAGGATGGTGATTGAGCCAGTTTGTGTAATGTGAGCTGTTCTGCTGGACATTACAGCTCCCCTGTGCCCCTCCCAATTCCTTGGATAGGCTTGGTGGGCCGGGGGTAGACACTCACTCTTATCTGTGTTTAGCTGCCCTAACCCTGCTAGGAGGGACCATTTCTGTAGGGCGAAGGTTAGGCCTCCCCTGGTCTGGAGTTAATTAAAATTCCTCTCTAGGGAATAGCTTGAGCTGGTTCAAGAGACAATAGTAGATCATCCTTTGCATGATTTGGATCTGGAGTGAACATGCGATAAATGTGCCTTGTGATTGGAGAGGCGCCCAGGATTCAAAAGAAGCAGACCCTCCGACTGGATCAGCCTATCAATCAGAGGTGATAAAAATCTGGCCTGAGCTGCGAGTGGTTTTTCAAGAATGGTCTACAATTCTGAAGAGGCAGCCATACAGCCCACGATGTAAGGGCTAGTTAAGGAGCTTGCTCATTGTGTCTCTGCACACCCCTGGATGGGGGTTAACTTGAGGACGTTTTCTCTGTAACAGATGGATTGTGCTGCAAATGAGTTTGCCAGTTTGACAAGAAGCAGCTTCATTGGCCAGAGTACCTGTTGTCCTTGTGAGAATTGAGGAGGTAGGCGCTCTGAACAAGTCAATAATATCAATCAGAGTAGGGAGGAGGGATTTGATTGTCCATTCAATTCCCCATTTCAATATATATAATCAATAGAGAATGGACACTTGTAACCACGTTACAGATAGATTTTATGGATCACCCTCATAAACGCTATGTATGTTTTGCGGTTTATATCATTTTTCTGCCCCACATATGTGTTATGGCATTATCATTGGGTGTTTCAAATTTGTGCTATATGCCAGCCTCAAGCCTGAGGCAATCTCTGGTGTAGCGTGGTAGTGTCCAGAGATAAAGGTGGACCCCCAAAAAGTGGAAGGGTATATTCACATAAAACAAACTCTCACCTGATTTAAATTTCAATTGTCAAGTGTGAATTTTTGTAGTAAAAGCAAGGGGTATAACGGAAGATCGTGTTAATGGATCTCCTTATATCACTTCAGAAAAGGTCGACATGTTTCTGTCCCATCTTGCCCAGCCGGGTCTAAGGGACATTCGTCAGGACAAACAAACAAAGTTAAAAATATGATTCACACAATTTGTGTGGTATCTAGTGGTATTTTGCCACTCTGTCTCCAAATAGGTATGTTGTACCTGTAATAAAAGGAAACACAAAGAAGCGTGGGGGTACAAATGTAGCACTTATCAATAACACTCTTTTGGAGGTATACAATAAAAATGCATCATTTTTGCATTAAAGCGGATTGGAAAAGAATCGTGCTTGTGAAGACAATAATGTTGTGCTGGGAGGGAGGTGACATTTAGAAGTAACTTACTGGTTTTATTAGTCTATGTTTGTCAATTGAGAGGTTGAAAGTAGTACTATTTCCTCAATCTTTGTCTCATTAGTTCATAATCACTGTAATCGTTTATTTTAAAATGTTATGCTATCAGGCTAAATCACTAGAAAAACATTGTGGTGACTACTGATGTTTAGCTATATTATAGCTGATGATCGTATAATTACCTTCAGTGGAATGTAACCGCGTTTTAACAGGAGCACAGGATTCTCTGGTCCTAAGCTAAAAGGGAAGAGATGTAAAAAGCGAGTTCTACCTTTACCGTGCTCATCCTAGAGAGTCCCAATTCGGGGTTGGTAACCGACACTCTCACCCGCACTTTGGAACTGCTCCGCTTCTGGTGCTGGCTCTGCTCCCGATTGCGGGGGTTAGTTTCTGGCTTCCTTATGTTTGAAGCGTGTTTCTCGTTTGGAAGTAGAAAGAGGACTACGGTGATTGATAAAGTTTTATAACTGCATTCTCTTCTCGAGTATGTAAAAGCAGACAGTTATTTATCCATGTTGTATGACTGAAAACTAATCAAGGGGTAATTATACGCGGTTGAGTCTCAAAAGTAGAAATTTTACGCGATTGAGTTTCGGAAGTAGAAATTTTTTACATTTCCTAATTTGAAATTGCGCGTCTGTTCAGATATTTAAATCGCAAATGCGATATATAAGGGCATTCTAATACTACTCAGATTGGCTCTCATTTCTAGAGATTATTTTTGTGAACATAGTCGTATGTCGGGGTTTACAGTGAATAGCTTTTGCTAATCATTATTACTTGATAACGCAGAGGAATCCATTGTGCATTTGCATTTGGTGTTTTATCCAGGTTCTGGTGAAGGATCGAGATACTGTACACTAGTGTCCTTTCGCCTATCATCTCTCTGTAGCACTATGGGGCCCACATATTAGCTGGTGGATGAGGAGATGGGCAGGTACGCAAATCTCATCTGATTTAGGCGCTTGCCTGGGATCACACCGAATATTTGGCACATGGGTGGCTTTAGTTGTGTTTGGATAGAATGGATGGAAAGGCAGCATTGAAACCTTGGTGTTGTGAAATGGACATGGGCCTTATCTAAGCTACTATGATTGTACATATGATGTAATTCATGTTTTTGAAAAATTATGATTGTATTTTGGAAATGTATGTGTTTAAGGGCTTAATAACTGTTCTGTGGAGTTACAATGACTGTAATAAAATAGCGCGCACACTAACCCATTACTAAGTGTCGAAACTTGTCATTGTCAAGTTATAGTGAGGGGTTTGGGGAGCCTAACTTGACTCATTCCAGTGTAAGCACATATGCCTTCAGTGGAAACCATCTATAAGGTACAGTGGTGCTGGAACAACTTTCAGAGAGGGGGTGATGCCATCAATGTTACATCCCTGAAGTCAGAGGGATTGTGAAAATTCTAAGCATCACTCAAGTGTATCAAATGAGCCAAGCACATTCAGCTGTGATATGTATTTGGTTGTGCAATTTGGAGCACACTGTCGAAAATATATTACAAATGCATGGAGTGGTAGCGCACTGACAATTAAAATAGATACAAAATGTTCACATACATAGAGTTTTACTGATAAAACTCTATTGCGCACAAATGATAACGGGACACATGCATCAAGCTAGGCAATTGCGATTCCTAATAGTGATTATTAAGGAATCACTATTAAGGATTCGCAATTGCCTATGCATGTAGGTTTTGCAAAAATATTTGTGGTTCCTACATATTCCTTAATTATGAATCCCAAAATAGGCCCGGGGTCCTAGAGGCCCATAGGAATGAATGGGAAGCTATTCGCAATTTGCGAGTACCAAATTGGTACTCGCAAATTGAGCATGCAATTTGAAGGGCGCTAGGGGGCCTTAAAGGCCACCCTGCTGCACCCCCAAATTTGCCCCTAAGGTCATATGTGTGCACCACATGGCACTTTGAAAAATGCACTTTTGTGCATTTTTCTAAGTTTGTGAAAATTCCATCAACTTGAAGTTGATGGTAATTAGCGTTTCCTAAATGCGAAGTCGCATTTAGGAAAGTCTTTGATGCATCCCAAATAGGAAGCATTTGCAATTTAGGTAATCGCCAAATTTACGATTAGCTATATTGCGAATGGGTTTTGGGTTTGATGCATCGGAAATAAAATTTTACCGGTCGCAAACAGGCCGATTTGGCATGTTTGCGACCAGTAAAATACTTGATGCATGTGCGCCAACATGTGGAAAAGAATCAGATTAAATTATTTATCTTCGTCACACTTCAGAATTAACAATGTGATTCATTAGGCTTTCCATATATATAAAAGTCCAAGATTCCCCAACCTCCGGTCGGCGATGGAGAAACACACAAACTCCAATTGTAGTGATGTCAATTTCTTTATTGCTTGCTTCATGTGCTCCCATAACCTGTCATGACGCGTTTCGGCCAGTCAAGCTGGCCTTGATCACACGTAACCCCATGAACGCGAGATCTGACTTAAAATACACACCCACTAAGTGTCACATGGTTTTAGAATGCATAGATATGAAAAAAATACTACGTATACATACTTAGGGGCCCATTAGGATCGTGAGTAGGAGGGAACCTCCGCATGGCCTGCGGAGTTCCCTCCTGTGAAATTAGGATGTGACCGCCACCCTGGCGGTCACATCCTCTATTTTTACCATTGCGGCGGGTGCGGCTTCAAGCTGCACCCGCCGCAATGGTAAAAATGCATACATTGAATTTGTATGCAGAAAGCGGCTGGCACAGTGCGGTGCCTGCCGATTTCTGCATACAAATACAGGGGGGTACCATAGGTACCCCCCATGTGCACCCCCACTCCCCCTTCACCCAGGGGGCCCGCAACTGGCCCCCGCAGTGAAGTTCTACATGCTTTTCCACGGCAGAAAACCCGCCGCGGAAAAGCATTTTTTTAAACACATCCTAATATGGCTGGCGGTGTCTCAGAGACACCGCCACCATATTAGAGCTTTTCCGCCACGGTTGTAAGCCAACTGCGGCGGAAAAGCAGCGGACTGAAACCAGGACCCACCAGCCATCCTAATGTGGCGGTGGGTCTTTGTTGGGTCCGCAGCGGAATTTCCGCTTCCTTCGGGCCGGCGGTGGCTTCCGCTGGCCCAGAGGATGCGGAAAATACTCAATCCTAATGAGCCCCTAAGTCTGCATATACCTTGCTATACAATGCAATTACCTTACATTTGTAGGCATACTGCCGCAGGCAAGTTAGTGTATATATTGTCCGTGTATAGCTGGCACAAAATACCCTTTTGTTGTTATAATCCATTTGAATCTACTTAGTGTTGTTGCAATGTTGTTAAGGTTCCCTAGTAAATGTGCAAATTTTGGCAAAAATAGTGCAAAAAATGCAAATAAAGTGCATAGCTGGATATTACTATTTTAAGTTAATTGATAGAACAATTGCATACAGGACAGAATAATATGTACAAATATGCAAGTTGTGCAAAAAATTGCAATTGTGCAAAATACGCAAAAATGGAAAGCAGGATGGAATAAGCATAACATTGTTATTTTTAAAAATGTATGCTGGCTTACAGTACAAAATACATGCTATCCACATATAGTGCAAACTTCATTTGTAAATGTGCAAAATACGCAATCCTCTGTTATAAATATTCAACTGGGAACAATCAATTAATATATATTTAACGATTCTGGAGAAATATACAGGCCAAATGTAATAAACTATAAAATGCAACCATGTTTGTAAATGTAATGTAAAGTGAAAAAAAGTTCATATGTACAAAAGATAATATTGTGCAATCTGGGAGGTCTCGGAGGGCTGTATAAAACAGGGAACATAATTACAGTGCAACCTCTTGTTCTATAATGCAGTAGGAGGGCTTCAGAGAAAACGAATCACATGGATGGGCATCTCATCTAAAAAGGATAAAAAGTTGCTTGTGTCACATTGACAATAAGTTACATAAATAAATATGCGACTATCTAATAGCATAAGGAAAACTTGCAAATCATGTAAACAACATACTTAAAACCAATATCATGATACACAGTAAGAGGTATATATATATATAGTTGGGGCCCACATGTGAGTTTACAAATTAATGAAACCACAGCTCTGTTTTTGGACACTTTCTCATGTTACAACTAGGATCCTGGTATGTACGATAGTACAACTGAATACATCTTACAAGAAATTATGTAGGTCTTCTGTGTTGTTAAGACTGTTTGGGGACGTACTGTCAAATTCCAGAATGTATTGTGATTCCTGCTGTTTTCACACAGATCCCGGGTTCGTACTTGCGAACTCGGCGGAGCGGGGAGTGCCGGGTGAATGGACTTTGAAATATGGCCCTGCGGGGGTTTTCAGCTCCCTTTCAACCCATGGTATTGAACTATCTGCTGTGTGGCGTCTTCACTGTTTGGCAGTTTTGGATTGGATATATATATATATATTTATATATATACACACACACAATTCGCTTACATGTATTTAAATTCACTTTACAACATCTCCTCACTTTGCAGTCAGAGTAAGAAAAGTAAACACCAATCTTCATTTTAAAAAGAATAAGTAGCAATTTATTAAAAGACATAGCCTGACATTTGACCTCTGTCTTTGAGCACACAGCAAATGTGACAAAATAAAAACAAAATTAAAAGACACCATTATTACTCATTCACCATCTGAACTACAGCATGGTTATTTTGGCATCTCTACTTTCAGCGCCTATAATAATGCCCCGGTTACTTACCGGTAATCTTCATTACTCCGAGTCCTAGTCTTCCTCGCCACAGTAATCACGAATGAGCATCCTGCTCCCACAGAAACTCCAAGCAAAGTTAACATACTAGTCTCCCTATCCCTCCAACATGGCCCCCTGTGGTAACCACCATTCACATAAAAGGATACAAGATCCACAGCACGACCTGAAAACCAAAGCCGCATACATGACGCCACAACAAAGGGCCGGAAGGGAAGGGAAACTATACTGTGGCGAGGAAGACTAGGACTCGGAGTAATGAAGATTACCGGTAAGTAACCGGGGCATTACCTCCTCGTCTGTCTTTCTCGCCACAGTAATCACTAATGAGCAGATACCAAAGCAATATCAGCTTCATGGATAGGAAACACAGCCCACACATGGAAGGCAGCACAACAAAAAACAACAGTGACAACAAAGGAGAGAGATACACCCCAAGAAACCGCTGAGTACAGAACCAAAGAGGCAATAGCAACAGAAGCACCAACCCCAAGCCGGTAGCGAGAAAAGAAGGCATGAGGGGAAGACCAAGAGGTCGACTCGCCAAACACCCATGGAAACAACTGGAAAGGCGGACCAAGAAACCGCAACAAACCAGAAGAACACCCCCGAAATGAACGAGAGGAAACCACCGACTGAAACAGGCACCAAAAGGAGAGCCACCCAAAACCACGGGATGAGAGCGGAAGAGATGGTAACAGACCCCTACGGAGCAGTCAAAATGTCAAACAAGAGACCACCACAGAAAAAGCAGCTGTGCAAGACCAAGAATACATCAAGGCACGCTACACAACCAAAAATGTGCAAAGGAGTCAACAGGAAGCAACACCCCTGCCGACATATTTAAGAAGAGCACAAGCAGGCACAAAAGAAGGAAGAGCACGCAAGAGCACCGAAACCTTCCAAACGCCAAAAACAGCACGTCCCTGTACTCCAACTGACCAATGGAACCCTGTGCAATGCACCAACACCAACGGATGGTCCCACAGGGAGGAGACAACCCAGGACAAGGGGGTAGAAGGACCAGAGACGCGAAAGACGAGCCTCAAAAAGACCCCATAGACACAAAACGGATACCAAGAAAAAGCTCCAAAGGTAGCCCCCCAAACATAGAGGGCAGAAAGGGCCAAGCCCAACCAACACTGATCCCCGAAAAAATATCCAGGACCCAACCAGGAGCCAAATCATAGTGCAGACCCCAATAGCAAAGGAGACCCAAAGCGCAGCGAAAGACCACAAAGCAGAGGGGCACCCCCACAGTGGAACAAGGCCCGCAACTCCAATGAACAATCATCCAGGAACAGGGAACACTGCACAAGAGCCAATCCAGAAGGAACACGGACTGGAACACCGGAAGAGGAACCGGAGGGTCCAATAATTGATATGAAAGGAACGGCAACGCCCAACCCGGACGCAACGCCGCCACCAACAACAGAGGAAACCACGGGGGCAAAGCCAACCCGTAACCACCAGAGGCACCAAAGCCCCAAAGCACCCAAACCCCAGCATAAGTGCCGGAAGCAGGGTAACCAGAGGAAGGCGGACAACAGGCCCCTTGGCCACCGGAAGGACAACGCATCCACCTTCAAGCCCACGGAAAAGGCATAAAAGAGGAGAAACAATGGAACGTGTCAAGGACCGAAGAAGCAAACAAGACCACCATCCGATATTCAAAACACCACAACAATGGCAGGAATACCATCAGTAGCAGACAAAAAGATCCCACGGAGGGAAGAACCCACATAGACAGCCCGTCAACACACTACCCCAGTGCAGGAGAGAAACCACAGACAGTGAGGCCAACCATGACCCCGGCCTGCAACAAAGGAGTCGACAGAGGAAACTGAGGGAACGAACAAAGCAGCCCACCCTACAGAGAGAAGCAGAACATGACTACATGAGAGTCTGCCCGGACACCAACACGGCGAACTGCCAGTAAGGCCGGTAAACGTCCAGCGACCCAACTGAACAGCCATCAGCCCCCTGCAACGGAGAACAAGAAAGCAGAGCCACCGACCACCAGTCCGCATCAAAGAGCCATCCAGAAAAAGCCCCCCAAGGCCACAGACAGACACGCGTAGTGACCATCCGAGAGAGAACAAACAGAAGCGGACGACATCAGAACAGATGACCAACATCCAGCCACCAACACAGAACCACCCTCACCAGATCGAAATCCAGACCAAAGGGGCGTCAATGAGAAAAACAAGACAACTCATCATAAGAAACAAAGGGAGAGGAGCCCAAGGCACCACCAACAAGCAGGCAGACAGAAAACCCGGACCCCCAACCAAAGCCACACTGGAGGGCAAGTCCCCGACACCAGGGACCGAAAACAGACACCAGAGGCAAAGTCAGTGTACGATGCCCGAACACCAAACCCAACAGTGTCCCAAGAGAGCCCCAACGTACATCCGATACAGAGAAGGAACCAGGAAGCATCTGAGGCACCAGAACCTCAGCAAAGACACGAGGGGAGGAACACAGGCCAAAAGGCAAACCAATACGAGAGGCCAAAAGGACAGGGGCACGGAGAGAAGCATCCCGCAACCCGAAGGAATCCATAAGCTCAAAGAATGAGCAGAGGCAGGAACACCTCCAAGGACACCAACTGGTATGTGATGGAACCAAAACAGCAATCCAACGAAGGCAGAACCAACACCGGACATAGACCTCCGTGAGACATCCCATCATCCAAAACAGAAACCAGGGGAAATCCACCATGGACCAGGGAAACAACAGGAAGGAACTGAAGCGTTGAAGAATAACCCCAAGATCCGACCCCAGCATAAAAAGACCATGCAGGTCCACAACCTCCACCCTCACCATGACACGGGAAGGACCCGGAACACAGCTGGCCCACACGGGAGGGAGAAGCGATTCCCGTACATGCAAGTCAGCCGCCACCGTAGGAACCAACATCTGCTGAAACACGCAAGGCAAGGGACTGAGTCCAGAGAACCAGAAGAACCCTCAAAGGCCGCGGAAAAAGAATGACCAGCAACATCATCATGGTAAGTAGGAGCACCCCAAAAGCGTACCAACACCATGGAAACCAGAGAAAGAGCCCCAGTCCGGGAGCAGCACGCTGCAGGCATGACATCGTAGGACCCCAAGAAGCACAGCAAATAAAGGACATGAAAATGAAGAGCGTCGAAACGAATCGACACCAAACAGCTCTGCGACATACAAAGCAGAAGTCCAAACTGGGACGAAACTCTGGATAGTCCAGGGAACCACAAACCCACAGACAACCCCCCTCCCATGCGAGCAAAACAGGGAGGCCTGAAAGCAGTGAACATCAAGTCCGCTAAAGCAGGATAGTAACATGCAAAACGAGAGGGACAGTCAGGAGTAGAGAACACGTATGTGACCCACCAGCGTGACCCGGAGGGAAGCCAATAACATACAGAGTATGCAGAAGCACAAGCGGAGTGAAACACCAAACCGACAAGCACCCGCGAAGCAATCGCTACAAAAATACATGCAGTATCAGAAGCGGACACAAACCGCGAGCGAATGCAGCCCCCCCACCTGCCTGCCATAAAAAATGACCAACAGCAGGAAACCAAATGCCATGGCCACAAACAGGAAGGCGTGCAGGGAAATGCACAGTGGACTTACGAAAAAGCATCACAGAAGAGGCAGGATTCAAACACTGGTCCGGGAGGGCGGGCACCCCGGAAAACACGCCGGGACTGCTACAAGCACAATGGCGGCATCAGGAGGCACCAAGAAACATGCCGAGTCCGCTAGAGCAGGACGTGGCAACACGAGTAACAATATCAGGCCCCCAGACAAGACGCCGAGCCTGCAAAGGCGAGACTCGGTGTCAGCAGCAGAAACAGAAGCGGCACTGAAAGCAAGACCCCGCTAGTCCGCTAAAGCAGGACGGGGGAAGATGCATAAAGTGCACAACAAGGGGGGGTAAAAATAGAACAAACAACACTGCATCCCCCAAAAACGGAGCTCAAGAGTCCGCTAAAGCAGGACCGCCGCCCCCCACATCAAGGCACGTACCATAAGGAAAACATCCCAGGCCGGCCATCGGCTTGCCCATGAAAATCATGACAGAAGCCAGAGTCAGGATGTTAACCCTCCGAATCGTTAGAGGGGGAACTACCCGCATACTAACAAACAAGTCAAGAAGTGACCATATCAAGTACAACACCTCCACTATCCGCCAGAAGGCGCGCAGCAAACAGCGCGCAAAACCACAGCAAGACGGTATGAAGCCACGCCCCCACCCTGGCCGGCAAACGAGCCCACTGAGCTCAGCCGCTGGAGACAAGAAAACGAACAACCTCGAGGAAGGAGGGAGCCCCCATTGCAACTAGCCAGCACCACCGGGAGGTACGAAAAGAAGCAAGGCACGCCGAGTCCGCTAAAGCAGGACTCGGCAGTACAGCCAAAACAAACATGTACGTGGGAGGGAGGGTACCGGCAAGCGAACCACCAGCCCTCACCCCCCCCCCTGCGTAGGCATGAAAACAATGAAGACACTCAGAGTCCGCTAAAGCAGGACTCGGTAGGACAGCCAAAAGAAGCATGCAGGAGGGAGGAGGGGAACCTGTATGCGACTCACCAGCCTCCCTCCCCCCCACCCCGAGGCAAGAAAACAGTGACTCGGCACTACAGTAAGAAGAAACAAGCATGTGGGAGGAAGGGAACCCGCATGAGACACACCAGCCCCCCCCTGATAGTCCAAACAAAAGAGACAGGCACAGCAATTCTCAGTGTCCGCTAGAGCAGGACAGGGAAAACGCCCTAATCGCCAACCAATGGGGAGTGAAACAGGCAATACAAGCATGAAAACCAACTCCCCCCCCATCAGAATGGGGCCCAAGAGTCTGCCAAAGCAGGACCGCAGTCCCCAACTCACCTGAATAAACAGGAACAGCACTCGGAGTAGTGTAGAAACAAAAAAAACAGGTTGTGCTGTGGATCTTGTATCCTTTTATGTGATTGGTGGTTGCCACGGGGGGCCATGTTGGAGGGATAGGGAGACTAGTATGTTAACTTTGCTTGGAGTTTCTGTGGGAGCAGGATGCTCATTAGTGATTACTGTGGCGAGGAAGACGGACGAGGAGGTAATGTAGAAGCACCCTGCACACTGTTGCTCTCTCCCTCGTGTGCTGCTTGTGTTCTCTCTTGTGTAATTCTCCTGCAAACTCCCCTGCCCCTGTACGCCGAGTCCCTCTCTCCCACTTACCCTTTCCTCTGTACTGCTCTCTGCCACTGGTGTAGCTGGAGAGTGGGGGGGGAGCAGTCAGTCCGGGCAGCACTTTTTGAGGGCGGCGGGTGAGGTGAGCAACTTCGGCGAGCGCAAGATAAGTGGTTTTCTTTTACTTTCCCTCATTGACGTTTGTCGACTCCCTTCCCCCGCTATTACCTTTACCAGCCATCACTGAACTGCAAATTCATGGACCACCCTGGGCGGCAAAAGCTTTAACTATGCCTCTGCTCTCTGCCTCATGTGCTATGAGCTCTCTCTCTGGTACTTCTTCCCTGCACTCTATGTTGTTCTCTCCATTGTGTAGCTCTCTCCCTCATGTGCTGATTTTCCACTCCTTCCATCACCTGCTCTACCTGTTCCTACGTTATCTCACTACCCCTTCAGTCCTCTTTTTTTTATATTGCGCTTTTATTTTAAGTAAAAGTCAATTTCTTCATTTAATGATGCAAGTGATGACAAGGAAAATGTCAACCACGTCATTTTGTAGGTGCTGGCATGCTTTGTGGCTCATGTCTCACCTACAGAATGGCATGACCAGAAACAGAAGTCTTGTCATTGCATTTTTTTTTTTTTGCTGATGCTGTGCAGCATCAGCAAAATGCATTGGCAAAGAGCTAGTATGTCAAAAGGGTGAGACCTATAGGCTTTGTCAATGTGTATCTGATTGAATATGATGCCATGCAGTGTAAATATTTAATGGTGACAACCCTGGGTTAATTCTAAATGACCAGTTACAAATGGTGCCTACTGGATCCAGAGTCAGCACATGGGATAGTGGAGGTTGGTCAATATATGTCCTGTGAGGAAACAGAAGGGACTCTGGCTTGGTGAACTAAAACAAGGTGCACAAATGTATATGACTCTCGAGTAAATGTAAAAAAGGGCTGGGTATCCTCCAGCACGTATTTTCATGTAGCCAATGCTGCTTCAAGAACTCTGCGAGGATGTCCTGCAGCCCAAGAACAATCTCTGGAATACGTAGGGGGGCAGTACAAGCGCTCAGATATAAGATATCTTTAGAGAAAGAGTATGTCTTCATCACCGCATACACATTTAATTCGACATTTCATTAAGAAAAATCAATTTTAACTTATCCAGACGAAACCATGACTGTGATCTGGTAATCGATATTTCACCAGACTTTTGTTTCTGTTTTCTAAATCACTTCGATCCTATTTGACAGGCTGTCTCGTGCTTGTTAGCTAATAATAATAATACACAACATTGTTATTTTCATTGATATTATCATACCCAGGGCCACTGGAATTATGTGATTGTGCAGCTACTGCGATTTGGGCATAGTTATGAATTTGCTGCATTTGCCACATAATCCATCATGTGCTGCATGATCTGCGGATTTTAACAAAAAAAATATTTTGTTTCGAGCTCAAACGGTTCAAACTTTACCCAAAACCCAGTGCCACGTGTTACCGCACAGGGAAAGGCCTTTTGCAGAGGTTGACTGGTCACCTTTCCGTTGCTTATTGCTATATTTGGGTATTAGACCGGTACTAATGAGGTACACCTCATGCCCAGACAGTGTTAACAAATGTAAAAAGTACAAAATAAAGAAGTACTACTTTTTAAAAAATAACCACATTGCATCTCATAATTTGCTTTTTCTTGCCACATAATTTACTCAACCTTGCAGCATAATTTAGCCCTCTCCTGCCGCATAATTCCAGTGGCACTGATTACACCTTATGGCCCAACCTGAATGGTCTCTGATAATAGCTTTAATAATCTTTATTTGTTGTTTGTCATCGAGATAGAGGGAGATCTGCTTGAGGAAGATTTCAATTGTTGAACAAAATGTTAGAAAGAAACTATTTTCCAAAGTCGGTAGTTTGTCCAACACAATTGTGAGGCCCTGTGCTGAGCCGCAGTCGGGGCTGGTGGGAAAAGAACAGGCAGGCCACGAGCCCGCGGGCCCGCGGAGGGGAGAAAGTGCGGAATTAGCCAGCAGACAATGGGCTCAATAAAGCGGCGGATCGGATTGCAGGCCTTTGTCGGCGGAGCCCCCCCAGTGCCGGGGGGTTAATGGGCCAGAAGAGATCGGAGAAGGGCGACAGAAGTGGGCATTGAGGAAGGTGTCAATAAAAGCCCAGCAGACAAAGGGCGAAAACACACACCGTCAAAGGAGGACAGATGGGAGTGAAAGGGACCGAAATTGGGAAGAAAAACAATTAGGGGCCGATGGAGTGAGGGGGAGGCTTCATCATTAAACAGTTAGCCAGCCCGGGCCGTGTTCTGGTGAATGAAATTGTCACCCCCCCCCCCCCCCCGCCCCCCTCTTTTTATCGCCCCCGGACAATGAGAAACGACCCCAGAAAGCAGTTATCGATGCTGATGTAGAAACCAAGGACCTTTAAGGGCTGTTTTATGGGCGAAAGCGGAGCTGAAAATCTAGCAACATCTGATAGAAAAATAAGATTGGTGCGTCACATTTTGCAGATGACAAGCAAAAAAGTGAACACCCGATTGGATGGCGTCAGATATTTTTTAACACAAACTTCATCTTCGTTCTATGTCATATCCTTACAGGTGATAAAACTGACATTAGGGCGCTGCTGACGTCACTGCTGCCTCATCTGTTCTTGATGTCAGAGCACGACAGGTGACGTATGCTATAAGCATCCCAGGCGCCTTTCGCTCACATTTACGCCGATTCACGGCAAAAAAAAATCTATAATTAAAATGATGTGACTTTTAGTAACCTCATAAAAATAGCAATGTTTCCTTTATTCCAGTTAGAAATGTGTTTAATTGTTTGCGCTGTAGTTACCATTCGGGCCAGCTTTTTTTTTCTTTCAGCACAGCTCACACTCCAGAAAATGCAGGTTTTGAGAGCATGTTTCTTGTTGCTTTCCCGGCTAAGCAAGAGTGCAGCTCCCACCGCGGTCTCTAGGCGGCAGTGTCTCCCCTTCAAACGGCAGCTCGACACAATTCCAAGCCGGTGCTGTTTAATTAACGTGCAAATTGAGCAGATTAAATGACTCTAAATAATTAGCTGCAGATCTCATAAACAGGAGAACATATTTAATTAAGCAACGATATAGATTTTGGAACCCGTTAGTGTGCGTGCGTGTTTCTTTTTTATTTTATTTAGGAGGGCTGGCTGGATTACTCTTAGATTATCCGAAGTTAAAACTCCAGTGTGCGGCAGATCTGGAAAGCAAATTACAGCCGTTAACTTGCAGTTAATGGAACTATTGGCTTAACAGCGCTCGGGGCAGGCGGCCCGGTCACTTCACACTGCGCAGGCGCACTGCGTGTCAGCCGCATTAACGTTAAACTTATTTTTCTGGGTGTTGAGATAGGGGTGGAAAGGGAAAAGGTAAGTGAAAATAAAATCCAATTTCATTATATCAATCAAATTTAATTGGCAATTTGTATAAGCAATGGGCAGGCTGGCTTTAGGTAAAACTATTAGAAAGAACTCGGGTTGCTACTGAAATTCCTGGTTTAGTTAATTAGTGTCTGAAATGCAGAGGAGGAAAAAAAGATCCTGCGATTTACTCTCTACAAAGAGAGAGCATCACAGACAATTCATTAGGCAGGCGGCTTGTAAATTAGAGCTAACTTAACCTGATTTCCCTTAATTAAAACATCTTTTCTCGTTTACGATGTGGATATAAGTAGATCTCTGGGGTTTTGAAATTTCTACAACAGCAGATGGTCAGCTGCGAGCAGATAATGGTTAACGCTCTCTCTCTAGCAGAGCCGAACAACGTGAGCCGCCGGCCCATCTGAGGATTACACTGAAGGGGGAACAAAGGCCCCTGAACCCGTCGGGGGGCGGGTTACGGGGAAAGAACCTTCAGCTGGGCCTGGTGGCGCGCGCGGAGGGGTCTGGATGCGCGCGCGAGGGGTCTGGGCCTAGAGGTGCGCGTGAGGGTCTAGATGCGCGCGAGGCGTCTAAATGCGTGCGTGGAGTCTAGATGCGCGCGTGGGGTCTAGATGCGCGCGTGGGGTCTAGATGCGCGCGAGGCGTCTAAATGCGTGCGTGGAGTCTAGATGCGCGCGTGGGGTCTAGATGCGCGCGTGGGGTCTAGATGCGCGCGAGGCGTCTAAATGCGTGCGTGGGGTCTAGATGCGCGCGTGGGGTCTAGATGCGCGCAAGGCGTCTAAATGCGTGCGTGGGGTCTAGATGCGCACGTGAGGGTCTAGATGCGCGCGAGGCGTCTAAATGCGTGCGTGGGGTCTAGATGCGCTCGTCGTCTAAATGCGCGTCTGGGGCTTGGGCCTAGAAATGCGGAAGGGTCTAGATGCGCGCGAGGGGTCTACATGCGCGTGAGGGATCTACATGCGCGTGAGGGGTCTAGATGCGCGCGAGGAGCTGGCTGCGTATCTAGGCCTAGAGAGACCATGAGGCTCTAGATGCGCGCGCGAGGGGTCTAGATGCGCATCTGGGCCTAGAGATGCGCATGAGGCTCAAGATGCGCGCGCGAGGGGTCTGGATGCGCATCTGGGCCTAGAGATGCGCGTAAGGGTCATTCGGGTCTGGGCCTAGAAATGCGAGTGAGGGTCTAGATGTGCGCGAGGCGTCTAGATGCAGATGAGGGGGCTTGGATGCGCGTCTGGGTCTCGAGATGCGTGTGAGGGTCTCTAGTGCGAAACACAGGATTGGAGAGACCTGGGCGCGGGGGAAACAGAGAGGTGACGGTGTACGGTTTTGATCGAGTGTGGCAGAGATGTGGACCAAGAGATGGTCCAGAAAAATCAAGAAAGACTGAGACATTGGAGAGGATGTGACCAGAGCTGCAGGCATCGGAGCTGGGGATCGGAGTTCGAGTCTCGGCTCGACATCCTGTGATTCTGGGCAAATCATATAATCTACCCCTTTCTTAAAAAAATGTTGTGGCCATGTGTAGTGTAATTTGTGCTCGTGTGAAGCGATCCAGTAGTTTCTGGTTGAGCTCGCGCTATGTGACACTGCAAAAAAAAAGGGAGAGGAGACGTGGGTATAAGGTGAAGAGGGGGTGGGGCAAAGTATGATTAAAAGGAAGAGCTGTGGGTTCAAACGTTTAGTGGAAAGGAAGGTCGGAGGGGAGACCTGGGTCAGATGTGAGCATTGAAGGGACAGGAGATAACACCTGGGGTGAGACCTAGACAAGTGTGAGGTGAGAGACAAGTGCAGACTCGGGACCAGGGCGAGGAGCAGAAAGATAGGGGTGAGACAGGCCCAGACAGAGAGAAGGCGGAGGCCTGCTCTAGGATGAAATAGACAGAGCGGGTGGGATCTGGACAGGGGTGAGGAGCGGAAGGGAGAGCACATGCGTGGAAAAGAGAGAGATGGAGACCCGGGGCCAGAGCTTGTGGGACTTGGGCGACCAGGCTTGCCACGAGGGCACTACGGGGGAGGGTGACCTTGTTCCACCTCAAAGCTGCACTCCCGCTTCTAGGTGGGCGCTTGAACACTTGGACTGAGATATATTTTGCTTCCAGTGCCAGCAACCAGCGCCCAACCACCCCCTCCCTCCGCTTGCCACCCAATCTCCTAGCCCCCTGCCATGCAACCTCCACCCCTAGGCGGCCATCGGGGAAAAAAGAAATACTTTTCAAAACTATGTAAAAAAAAAAGAAGTGGCATTAAAATTGCGGCACTAGGTGGGTCGGAACCGAGGGGGCTTGAAACTGCATCCAGACCAGTGGGCATGTTGCAAAACATGTCGACAGAGTGGGAGCCGCAGTACAGCTATGACGCTCACCCTACACGAGTTCTAGCGCCGAACCAGTGGCTCGAACGCCTCTGGAGTCGAGGAACTGTGGTCGCGCAAGCCTTTGTCCAACTCTTCTAGCTGTAGACCCCCGGCTCTGACCGCTATCTTGACGGCGGGAAAAAGCCCCATAATCCTATTTTATCCGGAATTCGTTCACTTGGCGCTTTACACTTAACACTCATTAGAGCGGCGGGTGCAGTGCGGTACAAAGTCACGCTTTGCGCTTGTGGGACCCG
Source organism: Lissotriton vulgaris (assembly GCF_964263255.1). NCBI lineage: Eukaryota > Metazoa > Chordata > Amphibia > Caudata > Salamandridae > Lissotriton > Lissotriton vulgaris. Next base: position 95,497,093 of record NC_141698.1, read on the forward strand.
CAGAAGCAGGGAGGAAATGTCAAAGGGGTGAAAGGGAGGGGGTCAAAAGGTCACCTCGTCGAGCTCGCACGATAATAGGAAATGATTGTGTCAAAAGGGACTTTGGCCAAATCTGCCTGTGCCTGACCTTTCGCCGGCTTCGATAATTGACCATTCTGAATTTAATGCTAATAATCACGCACAGAAGCGAACTGGTTGTATGATAAGCGAGGCAGAAGGGAGACTGTACTATCTCCAACAAAAGCACTCTACAACCAACTTTCTGTACAGGGACAGATGTGCGGAGCCCCAAACCACTGTGAACCTTGAAATGGTTTTTTTTGGTCTCAATGCAGTAAAGGCATAGCCACTAAAATTATGTGGCAAGGGTGAACCGAATTATGTGACACGGTTGATTATTCTGCTAAAAAAGCAAAAGATGTGTCTTAATGCGGCACATTTTGTGATAGTATTACCTCATTATATCGCCGTTTGTACACATGCAGACACAATCAGAATTGAATTGAATTGACAGAATCCGGGCAAATGTGTCAGCTTGTTAGGACCAGTCTCACTCCCAAATACCGCAACAGGCAACTAAAAGACGACCAGTCAAAAATTGTGAAGGGCCTTCTACTGCTGCTCAGCAACACGTGTTGCTGAGTTTTTTGTAACTTTTGATCCGTATGAGCGAGAAACATGTTTGTGTTATAATCTGCAAATTATGCAGCAGACGGTGGATTATGTGACAACTCCCGAAAATCTATAAAGTATGTGAAAAATCCATACGTATGCGGGAATTGCATAATTGTATTGGTCCTGAATAGGAATTTTAGAGGGACCATCCAGTGTGGAAAAAATATGGGTACTTTTGCCAGTCATGTATCCCTTAAACATCAGCAACAATGGGCGTTCTAGAATGTTCGTTTGTTGGTGATGTCAGCTGAAGTCATGTGACATCAATCACCGGATATGCCATTTCACTTCAAATGCTTGTTGTGCTGTTTCCCCTCAGGTGCACTGCCCAACCAATGGTACTGCGTCGTGTAGGACAGGAAGGGGCACTCGCAGTGAGTTGCAGTTTGACACCCCTTGGTCTCAACCCAAAAGGACATACGCTGTCTTCCCATTGCTTGGTGGCCTAAGTCGAAGAAAGGGGTCCTACAATGCGTCTTCCCAAGGGATACATGCGTGTTTACAGAGTTTTTTTTTTAGCTCAACATAATTTTGACATTACGTGGCATTTAACAGAAAATAATAGGAATATGTGGGGGGTTGTATGAAACAACCTCGTTTTCCTTGCCCACGCGTCCCATAACAACGCAGGCGGAACAAAAATGGGCATCTAAACCACAAATTCAGTTTACAATGCAAGTCCTTACAATGACTTGCCTTACAGTGGCGCTAGACTTTGGAATAGTATAATTTACTATCCCAACTCCAGTCCCCGCAACAGTAGGAAAAGCGTTGGACTTTAAAGTCCGACACCGCTTTACCTAACGCGTATCATTGTAACAACTTGTGTTGTAAATGGAATGCGTGGTTCAGACGCATTCGTTGTTCCGCTCGCGTTGCAAAGGCAACGCATTGTTCGGCGGTCATAGTATTTGCTGTTTACCATTATACTATCACCCTTGGTGGAATTTCACAGAGAAGGATTCTTCGGGTCTATTCACAGCCTGTACTGTGTAGAACATTTAGTAGTACCACATTACCTCTACGTCTCTCGTCCTCGACCCAGTCATCACTCATGAGGTATTCCACAGACAGGAAACAAAACAGGAAACGCTTTTAGGCTCCACCCCCCTCCTGCCAGGTGCTATATCACTCCTAACCACCAGAAGCACAACCTGTTTTGTATAAATCACGTACTACGAAATGCTGTTCACAAGCCTACATACACAGACCTCTGCCTTGCCTATGTTGCCTATGTGGAGGTCTCTACACATAGGTATATGTTGTAGTAGTAACTGGGAGAAACCTGGAGTAGTGACTGCACTTTAGAGAATGCTTACTAAATGGGAGGGACTTAGGAAGAAGGAGGGGTTTAGGGAGGGACATGCAAAGACAAACAAACACTCACGAAAAAATAAGCACATTGCTGTTCACAAACTGCATCTATAAAGTTACTGCAGCCATATTGTCATAAATGTCATCCAGCCCAGCCGTGGAGTAAGACCAGCACCACACATGACCATTCCCAGGTACTGCAACACACTCCCATGGAAAATAATGGAGACAGAGGCTTCAAATATACCAATAGGAAATAATGTTAAATAAAATTAATTATTTTCAAATGTATATATATATATATATATATATATATATATATATATATATATATATATATATATATATATATATATATATATATATATATATATATATATATATGTATATATATATATATATATATACATACATATATATATAAAATTGTGAGGGTGGGATTTAAAAAAATATTTTAAATAATTATGAATTCAAATATTTTGCTGATATCTAGTTTGAATTAAGGTGCTGAAACTTTTTTTTTTAGTTCTAGTTTAATAATAATTTAAGTCAACATTTGTATTTTATCTTAAAATATGTTAACATTTGTTATAATAATTATTCAACGTTATTACTTTTTCCCTGCACTTTACCATAGGAAGACCTCTACCGTGGTGTCTGAGACCACCACCTATGTGTGACAAGTTAGTAGACGCAACTTTAGACATGTAAAACATGTCCTAGCAGGCACCACCCCCAGTTTTGAGGGGTGTAGACATGTAAGTCAGTAGTAAAGTTGCACTCCGAAATGGTAAATAGCAAAAATGTGTGAAGTTACTGCTAAGTGCAGTGGTTCGAATATAGCTGAGTAAATGTACGCATGTACCTTTGTGAATACTCCCCCGTAGAGTTGGAGAAGCAATCACACCAGGCTGGATTTCACAGAAAAGAACACGTCAGTTGGTTATGCATTTCACGGAAAAGGACACATGCAGTCATTTTTATCAAATTAGGTTGAATTTCAGAATCAGGACAGGTACAGTCAGTTTAACTATCACACTCCTTGCATTTCCCCCAACAAAGGACAGGTAAAGTAAGCACGTTACAGTTTAAATTTTCCAAAAAAGGGATTTTTTGAGTAGAATTTACTTTATCCAACTGATTTCTAACCGCGATGCAAACATTGTGTCTTTGTTCTTGAACATCAGCTGTTCCTGCCGGCACTTCCACTACCCCGCGATTGTAAATAAAGCCTTCATTAGGTTTCACGTTTGCATTTAGTGACTGATTTCTGCTTTATTTTAAACGACCTTTGTCGGTTTACGGACAGAAAGCACTAATGTTCCTGCTGTTCGAGTCAGAGCTACACGGGCTGGTTCTCGCCCGCGGAGCGACAGCAAGACTAAAATAGAAAATTAAAGTGATAAATATTTAATATACTAATCCTCGGAGCTATTCGCCTGACGACCCTACGGGCAATTGCTGCGGGGGGCTATTTGTTCTGGCACGGGGCTGTGTTAAAGCCATTTACACACACAAATTAAAGTCGAAAATAGACAGGCTGAGCCTTGCAGGGGGAGAGGCGCGCCTTGCCAGGGTAGAAAAAGGCACTTTTGAGCGCATTTCCATCTGTTTGCTGAATTAGATATAATTTACGTCAGGGCCCAAACTGAACTGTTCAGATTGGGGTGGACCACCCACCTCGGTATGAAAAGAGCAGAGACACCCTGAAGAACTTATTGAAAAAAATAGCACAACTGGCAAAGACATCCGAGAGCCCATTAGAAAAAATAAAAAAATAAAAATAACAATAAAACGACGGAGCGCTGTAAAATCTGCTCGTCGCACTTGGTTCAAATCCGTTAAAGTTGTCACAACTGTGGCACGTGCATGTAAACGTAAAGGATGGGAAATGTACGTCACAGGAGCAGAACAGGGACGTTAAAGGATACACGTGTGTCTCAAGAGGGTCTCGTCAATAGAAGTTTTTGTTCCTGGGTATTGAATATGATGCCAGGCTTTCCCCGGATCTGTCCTAAGGGTTGGCTTTGAAACTTGCACGAGGTTGGAAAGAGTGCAAAAGATGAAAATGAAGAAGGTGGGGAGATGCGTTTGAGTGATTGACGGCTGCTGGAGACCCGGGTTTGAATCCCGGGGTCAGCAATTGTGTAGAAATAAAAAAGTTGTGAGTTCGGGGAAAGTACTTTCCCTGTTTGTGCCCGAATCTGTGTTAAGGGTAAAGAAAAGTGGGGATAAGACCGAGACAAAAGCAGGGCATCGCTGCCTATGTCTACACTCACGCATTGTTAGCATTTTGTAAGTTTTGACAGGGTGCATTTATTTGTTTTTGACAGTGTACTACGGCCTCAACAAACGTAACAGGCGAGTAGCTGTTTGCACAAATTGAAATTTTAACAACGAGGGCATGAAGATTCGTAGTATATGGTGGTTCTTAATTTCCCAAAAGGCAGGTGTCACAAATTGGATCCCCCGCCTCTTGGAGTTGTATGATCAGGCACCTCAGCAGAGGAGGCCATTTTTCAAATGGCAAGCTTTTCACCTAAGAGACCAGTGCATTCTGGGATTTGTAGTCTTGATTCAACATTTTGTAATAATTATATCTAGATAGTGATAATATGAAACACCGTGGCAAGAAAATAGTTGTCTACCGACTATATATGGTGATGTAGAAAATCCACTTAGAGGCGCCAAATTACACATTAGTCTCCACGTACACGGGTCCTTCTTAGCCGACATAAACCAACACGTCTTCATCAACATGATGCATTCTGGGACTTGTAGTTTCTCTTTCACCACAGTACAGACGGACTCAGAAATCGCACTGCGCGCGTTGCTGTCGACCCCAAAGCCAGGCCTGTCCAAAGGTGCCATGTAGGACACAGGGACAGGTGGCCGCCATGCACAGCGCCTGCGCGCGGGCAGCATCAGATAAAACAGGGCTGCTCTTCAGCGCGAGACACAAGGTTGAAAGAGTCAAAAGGCCTTTTCTCTCACTGCCACTGCATATGTTAGAGGCGTGTTTAAAAGGGCTTTTTATGGAATAGGAAGTCATAACATCTGGATTAAAATAACAAGGCCCTCGCCTCTCTTTTCAGCAACCCCTCATTGAGGCCTTCAGAACATACACTTATTTTAACCAGCAGAGAAATTAAACAGATTTCCAATTCAAATCTCCCCTTTCTCTCGCTCCCCGCGCTCCGAAGGTGTTTCCGAGTGAAACGGGGCTATCTCGAGATTTGGTTACATTTTCTCCCTCCATTGTGCTAAATTACTAAATTGAAGTTTTATAATAAGAAATAAGTCAAATTGCAAAAAAAAAAAAAAAAAAAAGAGGGGGCAAAAAAAAACCCATCACATCTCTCTAGCTGTGATTAACAGAAAAGGCAGGCGGTGGAGGGAAAAAAAATGCAAATGATTGCGCACAAAGAGCTGCTCGCAAATTGGCGTCACCATTTCTCAAATTATATCATTACTGTATTTTGAAAATGTTAATCTGCTCTGCGGATTTCCCGGGGGAAGAGCGGTAAATGAGTTCTATTTCCGAGCCGCCTCTCTGCCAAGGCAGAGCCGGCGACAAGCACCTCCGATTTGCTGATTACAATTAGCCTCACCGATTTGGGCTCCTTCAAGCATTGATAATTTTCGGCATATTAAGCACGTTTTAGCAAAGGTGATAAGTCAGTTTTAATTGAAATGAAATTATTATTCTGATGGAAGTTTGGTTATTATTATTAAAAATCCGTCCTCATTTCAGAACAGATTCAGCCTTTTTTTCTCCTTCCTTCTCTTCTTAAAGAGGGAGGGGGGGGGGGGGGGAGGTTTGGGGGCGGGGGTGTTGGAAAGATTTTTGAAGGGCATAAGGATTGTCGAGGTAATTTGAAGCGAATTACTTTTTCTGCCTTTCTATCAGAAATGAACTGAATTAAAACTCTAAATCAGTCGCCCCCACCCCCAACCTCTGTCTTCTTTGACGGAATTACAATTATAAATAATTACATGGAGAGGAGAAAGTTTTTTTTTTAATTGTCCGGATTAAAAAGGGATAGAGCTTTTTTTTTTAACTTCATGGATCAGAAGAGAGTTGAGTAAAGTATATTTGCCCCCTCTCTTCCAGGATAAAAAAAAAATCAAAGAGATGCCTGTGTTTAAAAAAAAAAAGTCAACAAAATAAATCGCTTTGTCGCCTAATTGGAATCGCACCCGGTTCGACGGCTGGATCAGATCACCTCCAACAATTAATTTAGATTTAATTCTGTAATTATCAGCAAATCGGAGTAATGTGCGAGTTAATTTAGATAGTTAAAAATTAACTTGCGTGAAGTTAATTGAGTAATTAAAACCCTCAACTGCCGCCTATTAATTTGCTAATTAAAAATAAATTTGATTTTGTGTAATTTAAAGTAATATTGACATCAGTGTTGGATGGGCGGTTTTATTAGTTGATTGGGGGAGGGAGGAGAGAGACACCTGGCAGAGAGAGCTCAGCACGGGCTGGGGGGCAGCGCCTCGATTTGAAAAGTGATGGCGAGGAGGTATGGGGCTGTTTATGTGTTCATATCAACTTGTGAGTAGCTTTGAGCTGGCCCCATGTCATGTGGACGTGTCAGTTATTGTTCTTGAACCAAAGGCGAATAGCATCCTGGGAATTGGAGGCCCTTACTTTTAATATGAAAACTAAAACTACAAGTTCCAGAGTGCTTAGTGGTGTTGGCGGACAAAACAAACCTTTCTAAAAGAGGACCCAGATGAAGGCACACTTTTGTGTTGGGCAGCAGCAGAACTAGGCTAGGCCGGCCATTGCTCCATGGTGTCACTAGGGAAGTCTCCACACTCTCCAGTGTTTCACCTCTGGACATCAGCCAGAAGGAATATTCTGTGGACCACACATCCACCCTACTATGTGGACCATAAAGGTTACCATCAGATAGATAGATTTATTATGCGGATGACCTCCAGCTGGTCTTTACCCTGGACAACTCTACCGATTCCATCCTCCATTTTCAATCCACTATGCTCTATATTCAGACCTGGATGGACCAGAATCACCTGAAACTCAACCCGGGCAAGACTGAATTAATCTTGCCCTGGAAGAGCGCTCTTGTTTGCGGACCCCACTATTGGCCGGCAGAACTGGGCCTTTCCCCCGCCCCTTCCGCGTCGGTAAAAAGTCTTGGGGTCACTATCAACGCCGACCTCTCTCTTAAAGGTCAAGTGGGCGCAGTGGTCTCCTCCTGTCTATTTCAGTTACGGAAGATTAGGATAATCGCCCACCTGCTTACTCATTCCGCTCTAATACAGGTTGTAATTGCTCTGGTTCCGTCACGTTTAGACTTTTCCAACTCCATTTACCTGGGTCTTCCTTTGGGCCTACTTAAGCGTCTCCAACTGGTCCAAAATCAGGCGGCGAGACTGATACATAAACAACCTAGATGGTCATCTGCCAGACCACTACTGGATAAACTTCATTGGCTCCCTCTGGTCCAACGCATCGCCTTCAAGACTGGATGTATCATCTTCAAGGCTTTGCACGGTAAAAGCCCAAAATTCATCAGCTGTAGAATTGTCAGACATGTACCCTCTCGTAACCTCCGCTCGGCCCATCTTCAGCTTCTGGCTGTCCCTACCTTTAAGCTGAAACGCCAAGGAGGATGCAGGTTTTCTCATCTCGCTCCTGTATTCTGGAATTCCTTACCACTACCAATCCGGATGAGCAATGACCTCCTGACATTTAGAAAATTGCTTAAAACTTGGCTATACGAGCAAGCGCTCGGGTAACTTCCCTCAGTGTGATTCCTGCCTGACTAGCGCCATGAAACCTCTGGGTGACCGCGAGCTCTATAAGTTCCGATTAAGATAAGATAAGAGATAAGATAGTCCAGGGACATGTATCCCTCCACTGTGGAATGACAGACACACCTGGCTCACACCTCGGAGAATTATGAAGTTAATCATCTGCTAGAACAAAGATTTCCATTTTCAACGCCAAAGAATTGATAATAGATTGCTAGTGATCCTCCTAACAAAATCTATACTCCTCAAAGAACCAAAAGCAGGAAATAAATCAAAATAGGATTCAGAGTATCCACAACGCGGACGCCCGGATACTGATGACCTTCCAAGTCATCAATCGACATAAAAGGCGCTGCACACCCGCCATTGGCTTCCCGTGAAGCAACACATTCAATTCAAGGCCTTATGCATTTTACATAAATCACGCCAGAATCGATGACCTATTTTGTTATGGCCGTTGACCTCTCCCCATATTCTTGGAAGACTAGTCAGATCCTCCTCGGCTCACCTGCTATATGATCCTAGAGTAAGACAATGTTGTTTGAGGGGAGGGAGGGTGTTCTTTTTTCTATTTAGCACCTAAACTGTGGAACTCTCTTTCTCTTGAGCTACGCCTTGTACCCTCTAAACTCCTTTTTTCAAGGCCTTGAAAACCTGGCTTCATTCGAGTTCGCTCTTCCGGCAAGTTGATATCTTTTGCTGTTCTAGCGCCAGTAAGCCTTTGAGTAGGCATATGCTATATAAACCCCCTAAATTGAATTGAATAGAATAGGATCAACAAAGGGAGGCGAGTAGAGCTAGGGGTTTTATTCTCCATCATCAGTCCTCCTCATCACCAAAATAATCCCGAGAGGCTCCCAGTCATGGAACCCGCCACCCTCCAACTCAACTCAACCGCATCAGTGACATGAGTGGAAACTCACTTTGCATTGGGTACACAGAAGTCATGTTGATTAACAGAAACATAACATTCACAACACAACTTTGTCATCAAACACTTTATCTAATAATTAAAAATAAGTAAAAAATAAAAATATTTATATATAGATATATATATCATAGCATTCTTATCTTATAACAGCGATGTCATACTTCTATTTAACAACTCTACGTCCCTAAATCATCATACATTATTTACATCTATTCTTAATTTCTTATTGAAGGATATGTTGCAAAGCAATGAGGCCCATTTTGATCTCATTCTACCTGGACCACACAGGTGAAACCCCCTGCATCACTGAGGGGAGGTTCCTGCCTTCTGGCCAAAACCTAACCCCTGATGGGAAGCCACTCCCCCCCCCCCAGGTATCAAGGGGGCATGGGATGTACCCCAATGCCGTGCAATTGGTTTCTTTGTAGCAGTTTATCACTGTTGTATGTCAGAATTTTGGTGACCAAAATATTGTGTGGCATAACATTTTTCCCTAAATATTATTAATGTAAAATATTTATCTGTTGGGTGTAAAATTAAAATGACTAACTCAGATGGGGTGCTATTTTGGAAACAATTTTTAGTTCACTGCCTTCTGGTACCATGGCCTTGAGGAAGTCAAGTGGTAAAGGGGTTTCTGGTTCAAGTATGGCGTAACAGAGTTGTATTATGTAACACAGAGAGAACAGCCCTATTATTGTTTTCCTGTTTTTTTAACAATGTAATTTAAGTGTAGCAATAAATTATATATTGCATTGTTTTCACCAGGTGTTGTCTAGGCTTGAGATACATATGTTTTGTGGCAGGGGTCATTGGGAAGATCCCCCTGAGCCAGTTAAAAACCTTAGACTTTGAAGCGTGGCTAGGTTACACCTTGCGCAAAAACAATATTTGAGTAACAATATGATCAAATATCTTCAAGAGTTGCTCCAGGGATCAAAATGGAAACGGCCACCCACGTCCCAATAATCCTCTGTGACAGAAAGTACACAGTGGATAAGCAATAAACTCAGTAATGCTCCAGAGCAAAACAAAAAATAAGTATTCAAAGTTCAGTCATGTCAAATAATTAGTCCAATAAAGTATCCAAATTCAAAATGTTCAAATAGTTATCTTCTTTATTTATTTGTTTTCTTTGTTCTTGTCACAATTGTAGCTGTTTTATACATAGATTCTTGATGGTGAGTTGGAGTAGATGACCTCACCAAATATAGCCAAATAGCCGACACGTGTTTCGTCTGGGGAAAATCACCCAACAACTTCATCAGGGCAAACACAATTTTCTGTAAGTAAATTCACCACATTCCAGGTAGGCCTGTGTGTATTCCCATTGAACATGGGTCTAAAACATATAATTCATATGCGGTACGTATCCTTCAGCGTTCTGACATATTTTGCTACAAAGTATCTCAAACGGAATAATAGTCTGGTCCGGAAGGTATAAATGGAATTAGTTCATATCGCGGAGAGTACTCCCACTGTCATCGTCGGTTCAAAAGTAAGTGAACTTCCGGACCAGACTATTATTCCGTTTGAGATACATTGCTCGTGAGCGATACTGTGTTTATTACCTGTTAAAAACCTGTATGTTCATGGATGAAGAATGGGTATTTACAGTGGTACCCCCAGTTTTATGGATTCCAAAATCTTTCAGGAGTGGGGTGCTTGAGGGCATTCAAAGTAGTTGAACTCACATTTAGATGCAGTTAACACTTATTAATTGTGGCTGGGTAATTTTGTTTGGTTGAATGCAGTGCTTAATTTGTAAAATATTAAGTGCCAGGGCTCTGACCAGGAGGCCACTGCAGCTTGCACCACCCATTGCCCTTGTCATCGCTGCCAAAACAACTACTAACCATCTCTCTTTCAAGTAAATGCGACAGCTCAGATTATTCCAGGTCCCCAAAGATAAAGGAATGACTGGGGAAGCAGGTTTTAGCAATCTTAATGTATATTGTATTCCTAAATTACCGTTGTTCTGCTCATCTCTAAATTAGATGAGCAGCGCCACCATGTGGTGGATGTTCTAAGTATGGTGTTGACAATTAGGTGCCGGTGCCGAGCACCGGAAACCAATTAACTGCCGGTGCTGAGCACCAGAAAGCACCAGCTCAAATTGAGCATTGGTTGAATGATTGTTTTCTGAATAAGTGTGAACTTTTGATGTGCAATTGTCAAATGAAAATGTTTTGAACCTTGGACATCGTTTATGATTGTCAGATCTCATGATGGGGTGGAATATTTTATCATGTGTAACCAATTGTAAATTAGAGTCTTATCTCATTTATATGTGTGTATTCTTGTGATTTTATGTGGACCTCTTCGGAGTTCATCAATCATAAATAAAATAAAACTTGAAACTTTATTTAAAAAAAAGAATAAAAAACAAACAAAAAACATGTGCCTTTCAAACTGCCAACTCACACGGTGCCACAGTGTGTAACACAATATCGTCTGTCTTCACACAGTATTTCGGTTAGGAGCTGATGCCATATGGTGTGCTCAAGGTGAGCTGGAAAACACTGCAGGAATCAGGCTTCTAGCTCCTCTATGGAGGCTGTGCACAGGCAATTTCCATCACAGGGTTTGCCACCTCCCCAGGATGTTGGCAGCCTCAGGAGCCTTTGTTATCTGTTTTTGTGGAGGTGGGAGGGTCTGTTCGGACAGTACATGGCTCTAAACCCATCCAGCTCAACAGTTGTCCCGGTGGTGGGCCCTGTCCCTTCTTGTACTGTAAAAATATTTTCAAAGTTGGAAAATTTGTGCTAGTATGAAAGCATAACCCAAATTCTTTTTCCACACATTTTTTATTCCCTTTTCCATATGACAGTGAAGTGATAAGACACCGTAGTTCACCTGCAAGGGATGCCACATAGCTGCTTCATGCCATAAGTTACACCTTACTTAAGGATATTGCATTCTCAGACTTGTACTTCTGTTGAAAGTCCCCAGGATGCAAAATGCTGTTGGCTAAAAAGGTAGGACTAGCTAAAGTCGTGACACATGATATTAAACCACTTGGCATTTGGGCTATTGCAACTCAGCGGAACTTCACAGTGCTAGTGACTTGGGTGATGTCAACACTACGATTGGATGGGTTTCTAAGCACTTCTTTGCCAGGCATTTTACTAATGTTTGCAGATATGTTTTATACCCGTTGAAGGGGAATTTCCTTTGGCATTTGGGCCTCGTGATCGTATCATTTATACTTTATAAGGGTGGACTAGATTCACTTTTTTTATGATGTGCAGACACATCAACACATCGATCAAGGAGTTAAGTTCGATGCACATTAACCGCAAGTCATTATAGTTACTTTTGGCCAATACTCTTTATTAACAATATTCCTAACATCAATGGTGGAACTTGTTAGCCTGTTATTGTATTGGTGAAACTACAAGATTCAGAGTACCAAGTGCTCTTTGCTAAAAAGCACGACTGACTGAATATCACTCTCATATCATGGAGTCCGATTGCTGCTATATGAGTACCCAGCGGCGGCATCTCCGCTAAGGCGGAGGAACATCGCCCCATTGCTTTTCAGCACTGCAAAAAAAAGGAAAAATGAAATGATAACAATACAATGTTATTATCATTCGATTTCTCCGTGCTGAAGCCAGTTTTGGGGCAGTCGGGGCTTGACTGTCATCACAGCCAGCAGTGGGAGGAGTGGTGAGCACTCTCTTAAGTGCGCATGACGGTTTGGCCAGCCGCCTTGGGCCGGACAAACTGTCATGTGCATTTAGCATATTCACCACTGGCTGTGTTGCACAGTCTGGGTGGAGAACATGCACAGGCTCCCAGTCCATGTTTGAGCACCGAACCACAGCACTCAACCCAATCACGATGCTGCTGTCATGCTGGTGACAGCAGCATCGTGATTGGCTTAGGGGAGCCTGTGTGCTTCCTCCTTCCCGGACTCATCAGGAAGAGAAGCTGAAGAGTGACGAAGGAGGAGAGACGGCAGCCGTGAAGAGGTAAGTGAAATCTTTTTTTCCCACACCCCGTCCTGCCCTGCTGCCCTTGAACCATGCCTGCCGCCACTGTGAGCACCCCTTATTTGGCTTGGAGACACACTTCAATAAATTGTGTGGCTATGGAGGTAGTCACCAGATTCTTGCAATTCAATTATTGACATAAAGAGTTGTACCATCATTAATGTGATTGATACAAACTATATGTGATATGTCATTATGTAATACACACACATGTTTATGGCACACCAGTGAAAATAAATGTGTCCAAATAAAGTATGTTCATTGGAAAAAGTGAATTGCAAATCCATTTTTTACTACAGCACTGAAAAGGTGAAATTTTAAGGTGTTACCATAGTACAATGCAAGAAACTGGACACATCATAGCCCACTGCATGATAGATTCTGTGTTACTTTCAATATATATATATCAGCATGTTAACAAGTTAATATATAAACGCTATGTTTATATATTAACTTGTTAACATGCTGAATGTACAATATACCCTGCTATTATATCATGCTGATCATTGGTCTATTTATCCATATTGATTTTACTGACACTTGTCAATATCTTCAGTTGCATTTTTCGCTTGTACATGCATGTAGTGCGGATCTATGCGCAGGTTCTCCCTATGGTGTGGATGGCGTGGGGTCCCATGAATTCATTAACATCACGGTTAACCCAGAAGGACTTTTGCTTAACCATTAGTTGTCGGACATTGATTATCGTCATGTTCGTTTATTTTCAGCAGACAAGAATATGTACTGTTGATAACATGTATATACTTTGTTCCGTAGCATGGCGCATATTGCTGGCGAGTAGGACTGACGGTGATAGGAGAAGACCCCTGCCTGTGAGGTAGGAGTTTGCTATCAGCTAACTGTGTGGCAGTTTGTTGCTCATTCGTTCCGAAGTTCATTCAAACTTAGAGCCCTTCTCTTCGATTCTTTCACAGATCATTTGGCCACACTGCCTCTTCCACCATTCGTGTAGGTAAGACTATGGCTGTTCGCGCATATGTCATTGTGTGAACTGGAGTTAACGTTATGGTAGTTTACATCTTTGTTATTTTGAAGTTCATAGAACTAAGAGTCTATTATTCCATTCTTTTCGCAGCTCATTGAGAGGCTCTATAATGATCATCACTCTTTTAGGTAAGACAAGGGCTATGTTCAGTTTTATTGTGGTGTTATCTCCCAGTTTATAAAATGACTCTGACTGGAATTACTATAATTTTTCAGTGCCAGATCCACAGAGGAAGTTATCCTGTCAGTATTAAGATTTATGCAAGGAACTTAAGGTACAGAGACTTTGTTGACGCTGTTTGAAGTCCACACTGAGGCAACTATTATGTTGGATTTAGTTTATGTATGTTTGTTTTGCTCTTTGTTTCATAGGATTACATTGAGGATTTCAAGTAAGTTTGGCCAAGGTGGCTTGTTACACTGGTGTTGGTGATTGGGCTTGATTTACTGAGTTAGATATAGCACTAACTTTTTTGTAAATGAATTGGTCTCATTTTACATAATTTCTTTTGCAGCTATATCCCTGAAGAAGAGACTCTAGTCTCGAAATGGATTGGGCGTGAAATCAATAATGTATATATTCTTATAAGGATTGTTACCTATCAAAATATGTGATAAATATCAATGATGTAAAATTCTTTTTTGAACCTTGTGGAGAAACATAAAAAGTTTATTTGAATGAACATTTGACTAAAAGCATTGAACGTTTTATTGCTCAAATATGTTGTTGTTGCATGTTGTTGTCCCAGTCGCCCTTGAGGGGCTGGGCCTCTAAGGTCTTTGAACTTATGCTCAGTAGGCATTTACACAACATTGCACACGTATCGTAATATCAAAACAAATTGAATCAGAGTGCGCCAGGTACATTATCATTTCTATACTTTGTTTCCTGCATTTTTGATCTCACAATGTCGGGATGCATGATGGTTTATTTTGTTTTGTGTTACTCTGCACAAATTTGTGGCCATATTCATTTATTGTGTGTAAACGCATACTGCAATATGTACTTAATATCGTTACAAGATGGCCGACACGCTTTGTAATACTTTTGCAAGTCCTACCTTGATTTCGATGTGTGTAACTTTATTCAAAACAGCACATTCACTCACACAAATTTATCACACGTGATCAAGGCAAGTCGCCGAAACGCGTTGTGTGAATAAACCGAAGATTTAATACTACTGGATAGTTTTGTGGTTCCTGAGAGCGTACAAGATATTGGTATCTTTGTTGGACATAGTAATTACCGGCTGTTTCACCGGGACGTACGCCACTTTTCTATGGGTCACAGCGTTGCAGCAGAAGCAGCCTTGTTTTTGGATATATATATATATATATATATATATATATATATATATATATTACCTACTGGCGTGTCGCCAGTAGGTATATATAGTTAGGATTTTTTCCCTATGGGATTTTTGAAAATTCTATGTCTAATAACTTTGGCGTTTGTGGACGGAATCGGCTGAAATTTTCAGGAAAATGGCACATTTTGTTTCTGAGCAGCCCCTGAAAATTTGGGGGGGTTTCCTCAAGGGGGGCCGAGAAAAAAGGGGGGTCCCAAAACGCGTTTTCCCCATGTTAATTTCCATAGGGCGGTTGGCCTCACTTTTAGCTCGAACGGCTGAATGGATTTGCACGAAACTTGGCAAAATTGTAGGGACTGTTAGCCCGATGTGCCTTTGCTAGGTCTCAATATATGTGCTCCAGTGGATTTTGAGAAATTAACGTTCAAAACAAGATATATATCTGTAACAGCGCTCCGGGCTGCGCTCCGGTCCGCTTACTTTTCGCGAAACGGAACTTTGCGATGCGAAGCTGATTGGCTCTCCGGTGTCTGTCAACATTCTAAACAGTCCGGAGCGGCCGCCATCTTATCTCTCGGTAGGATCGAGAGAGAAGAAGAGGTGAAAAACGAAGGGGGAATTTAATGAAAGGGGGCAAGGTATACCCCTCTTGACCCCCTAGGAATGTTGTTGGGGTTATTAAAGGGTCCCGTGGGGAAAATAAAAAAAATTATTTTTCACGGTAGAAGCGCTTCCCGGGCCGCGAACTGGGCCGCAAACTGGTAGCGAAACGGGAATTCGCCATTTTGTGCTTCGTTTTAATTAAATTACTAGGTATAAGGGGGTGCGGGAGACGTATCCTAATCCCTTATGTTTTCTGACGGTGGCTGAGGAGGCTCATATATGTTGATATATGTCTTCCAGCGGCTGTGCGTGCGCCATCTTGTCTCTCGGTAGGATCGAGAGAGAAGAAGAGGTGAAAAACGAAGGGGGAATTTAATGAAAGGGGGCAAGGTATACCCCTCTTGACCCCCTAGGAATGTTGTTGGGGTTATTAAAGGGTCCCGTGGGGAAAATACAAAAAAAATTATTTTTCACGGTAGAAGCGCTTCCCGGGCCGCGAACTGGGCCGCAAACTGGTAGCGAAACGGGAATTCGCCATTTTGTGCTTCGTTTTAATTAAATTACTAGGTATAAGGGGGTGCGGGAGACGTATCCTAATCCCTTATGTTTTCTGAGGGTGGCTGAGGAGGCTCATATATGTTGATATATGTCTTCCAGCGGCTGTGCGTGCGCCATCTTGTCTCTCGGTAGGATCGAGAGAGAAGAAGAGGTGAAAAACGAAGGGGGAATTTAATGAAAGGGGGCAAGGTATTCCCCTCTTGACCCCCTAGGAATGATGTTGGGGTTATTAAAGGGTCCCGTGGGGAAAAAAAATTGATTTTTCACGGTAGAAGCGCTTCCCGGGCCGCAAACTGGTAGCGAAACGGGAATTCGCCATTTTGTGTTTCGTTTTAATTAAATTACTAGGTATAAGGGGGTGCGGGAGACGTATCCTGATCCCTTATGTTTTCTGAGGGTGGCTGAGGAGGCTCATATATGTTGATACATGTCTTCCAGCGGCTGTGCGTGAGCTTTTTTTTTTTTTGCTGCGTGACATCTGTTAACGTTCGATTCGATGGAAATCAGGAAGTGTTGACCGCCAATTTGTCAGTGCGATAAAATATTTTGTTATAAATGAATCCTTATTGATAAACATTGTCTGCGCCATCTTGCCTTTTTTCCAATGCCACAATTTTGTCGTGCACGGCAGCCATTTTAGATGCCAGGCCGGTCCCAGGCTATCACCTAGCCCTGCGGATGTAGTTTATGGCCCCAGCTGTAGAGAATCCAGACATGCCAACCCTCCCGATTCAGGCGTGAGACTACTGATTTCAGTGCTAGTCTCCCGCCTCCCGATTTCTGCAAGCAAAAACCCGGGGGCATATTACCAACAACTAGCGATAATTTTTGTCTCTAACTTGTTTAGAGACAAAAATTATCGCCGCACATCGGCGATTTTTATCGCAGATAAACCTTGCTATTAGCAAGGTTTATCGCAAATGCGATAAAAAACGGCCGCAATGCATGAATATCGCTGAAAAGTCAGCGATATTCATGCATTATCGAGCAAATGCTCTTAGCCATGTTATCCACCTCCCATTGGATAACATGGCTAAGAACTGCTCAGGGCAGGTGTTAGCTTTTGGAGATATTCGCGCTTAGCGCGAATATCTCCAAAAGTTGGTAATAGGAGATAGCGATGTTAGGGACTGTTTCCAGTCGCTAACATCTTGGCACGCCCACTTTGCATGTCATTAGTGATAAATATCACTGACATGCAAAGCGGGGCCCAAGATGGTCGCTATCTCCTTTTAGCTGTCACTAACTGGTGTTAGCGACAGCTTGGTAATAGGGAGATAATTTTATCTCCGCTTTCTTGGCTTTTAAAGCCAAAAAGCGGAGATAAACCCCCTTGATAATATGCCCCACGATTCCTCGGGGGTTTCAGCTGACAGGGCTTGGTATTGTGTTACGTGCTAATTCTTCCAGGAAACGTCAGAGGGTCGATGCAGGGGCTCTAGAAGGGGTGATAAACCATTTAAGCCTCATGAACAAGCGCATGGTCTTTTAAAGATCTGTGAAGTACTCGGGGCGGCGGTGTGTGTGTGCCCTCTTTCAGGAGCGGGCGGGGGGGGGCACTGCCAGCAACTTGCCAGGCCAGGCAGTGTTCAACACTTGCATCACCCTTTCTCTGCCTGCTATTGCGCTCCATGCTTCGGAAAGGTAAGAAAAAGAACGTGCATTTGAGTTTGAAATGTCCGATCCTGTAGCAGTACACTTGCAAAGCCCACACAGGACAATAACCCGATTCAAGGCCCCATTCACCCGATTTTTTAAAAATATATAGCACTCCAACAAAGTAGGATTATAAAACTTTATTAACTTTTAAATATAACGAACGCAACAAAAACTGTAAATACATTTAAACATTTTTTGACAAAAAAAAGCAACAATGGTCAGAAGCTGTCTTTTGTGCGAATAGTCCCAAGGCAGCACAACGTGCTGAGTTCTGGACGGCACCCAGGTGATGTCACCTGGGTGCCACACTGGTTTTTGGTTTCCAACAATGCAGCTCAGAAAAACAGCGTGGGGCGTCCCGGGTGGTGCGGGGGGAGGCCTCGTCAGTAGCGGTCTGTTGTGCGAATAGTCCCAAGGCAGCAAAACGCGCTGAGATGTGGATGGCACCCAGGTGATGTCCAGTAAACGGCCGCACTGGTTTTGGTATCCTACAATGCTGCTCCGAAAATTGGCGTGGGGCGGCCCGGGGGGGGCGTGGGGGAGGCGGCGTGAACGGGCCTCCCCAGGTGGCAGCCATCCAGCTGAGTTGCGCCCGCTCTTGCGGCTACAGGGTCTCGCTCACCATGTAGTTGACTTCCGCCCACTCTTGCAGTGCAGCGATAGGCGGCTGCCACAGGACTCTTAAAATGGCGGACGGCTCTTCGGTTTTGGGCCTGGTCCACTAAAATGGCCCTGGGACACCTTGGAACTCGGACGCTTGCCTGCTAGGGCTTGGGCTCCATTCTCGAAAGCGTCCCCTCAGCCGTGAAGATTCTAAAAAAGTCTTGGGGGCCCCCGACTCCCGCAGGCTTCCGGTGGGGAGCGGCTGCCATGATTGCTCGCGGAATGACCACGACGGAGCCACGAGATGGTGGTGCTCTCATGCTGACGCCAGCTTCAGTCTGAATCATCCAGAAACAAGGTGGGGCTTTCATCGTTTGGGAAAAAAAAATGTTCTAAACCAATGAAAAGTGTTATTTTTAGGTCATATGACCAAGCCTTCCATCTTTAGGAAACCAAAAGTAAAATGAACCAATGAAAAGTTTTATAAACAAGTCACATGACCTGTTATGCGGCATAGGGCTACAAAAAGCGTAGAAAATCCGTTGGCACGTGAGGCGGCGTCAGTAGCGGACCGATGTGCGAATAGGCCGAAGGCAGCACAACGCGCCGAGATCCGGATGGCACCGAGTTAGTGTCCAGCAAGTTGCTGCACTGGTGTGGCTATCCTACAATGCTGCGCCGAAAGTCGGCGTGGGGCGCCCCGTTGGCCTGTGAGGTCGCGTCAGTCAGTGGGGGCTGTGCGTCTCCCCCAAGATGGAGGCTCCTCGGCTGCAGTGGGGCGCCCCTTAGCATTTCACTCGCCGTCCAACTGAGTTGCGTCCGCACTTGCGGCTACAGTAGGCCGAAGGCAGCACAACGCGCCGAGATCCGGATGGCGGAGGTGGTGTCCAGCAAGTTGCCGCACTGGTGTGGCCATCCTACAATGCTGCGCCGAAAGACGGCGTGTCCAGCTGAGTTGCGGTACAGTGACTCGAACGCGCCGAGATCCGGATGGCACCGAGGTGGTGTCCAGCAAATTGCCGCACTGGTGTGGCCATCCTACATTAATTTCATGCGCAAACATGAGTGTGAAGTTAATTAATCTGGCTTTCGAGAAACACCAATGTTCCAAACGCAAGAAGTTTTAATTTTTTTTTTTTGCTCCTGTTGAGCCATTTTCAATGCCTCTTTCTGTTCTTTCCCTTTGAAAAAAAAACAAAAAAAATGGCGGCTTCACACAAAGCTGACTGAAGCGTTGCTGTTGATGCTATACAGACAAAAATTGGTTTTCAGTTTGTACATTCTTCAGGATTTTTTTTTCCATCCAAGGCTGGTTGAGAGTTTGTAGAAAAATGGCTTCAGATTTTCCACATACTACTCTTCAACATTCTTCCTAAATGTAACAATGTGAGACTCACTAGGAGAACGGCTGTTTATCTTTCCTTTCAAAATGCTGCCAACAATATTTTCTGAATGGAAGACACCATCTTGTAGCATAAAGGGCCGAAATGGGTTCTGGTCTGGCCGATGGTTGGTGGAGACATTTTGACTATATCTTGCACCTGCCCGGCCTCGCCCAAAATGGCGCCGGTATAAATGGGACTCGTAACTCCTTGTTGTGTACTGGTTGAACAACCTTGATATCACGAGATATGAATGCAGTTTTGATGCTCATGGCGGGCGGGGACGAGAATTGATTGAATATTTTGACATCCCTATTGATATTAAGTTCTGATGTGTTATTGATTACTGTAGTATTGAAAGTTTGAATTAACGTCACCCATGGTACTTGCCCGCAAATGTATATCTAGATGATTTTTTTGTAAGTGGCCCTGTCGTAATTTAATTACAAAATGTACGTCCACCGATTCCGCAACTGTTAGACACCTTAGTTCTTGCAACCTAATGGCCCGCTCGTTACGTTCCTCTATAATGTAAATGTCTCCTCATCATATACGATTTCAGTTTGCTCCGTGGCCGGCCCACGTGGTTATAGGCCCGTATTTGTATACTGACATTTTCACAATAAAGGTTTTTAAAACAAAACATGGTAGTAGTATTTACATTGGTAAAGTTTTTACTTTTAGTCACTGTTTTCGAATCAGTAAAAGGCAAGTGAAATAAAGCAGTTCAATTACATGACGGATAAAAGGTATAATACGTAGGAACGCAGTAAAGATAAATGGTCAAGGGCAGTTGTGTTTTCCACTCCTGCAACATAAAGTGATCGATAAGAATCTGATAATCAGGCGTATCGGCGACTAAGACAGCAGGCCGAGTCTCTTTTACTCAACGGCCCCGTCATGGAACGAAGAAACGCCCTTTTTCTCGAAAAAGGAATATATTTTACTTGCAGGACAGTTGTAAATTTTCCGGGAAAGTACATTAGCCTGGAATATTATAACATATATGTTTAAAAAAAAAAGTTCGAAATCAATAAAAAGCGTATTTTTTAGGTCATATGACCAAGCTTTTCATTATTAAAATAACAAAAGAAAAATGAACCAATAAAAAGTTTTATTAACAAGTCACATGACCTGTTATGCTTACGTTACGCGCTGCGCGCCGCGCCCCGGATCACTTCCGGGTGCGCTAACGCGGCGTGTCATATAACGCATTACGCGACAACGTAGGTCAAGAATATAGTCAAAATGTCTCCACCAACCAGCGTTCGGAACACAACCCCTTTCAGCAGTCCAAAAAGTTCTGTTAAATGACAACAGAGGGGACAGGCAACAAGAACCATCAGTCAAAGAGGGGAGGGCAAGTTCTTCTCTACCGGGTCATGTTGGGGCGCTACCGGTATTGATGGAATTGGTAGTCTACAGTGTTTCTGGATGTTTCAGACTGAAGCTGGCGTCAGCATGAGAGCACCACCGTCTCTGTCGTGGCCATTCCACGAGCAATCATGGCAGCTGCTCCCCACCAGAAGCCTGCGGGAGTCGGGGGCCCCCAAGACTTTTGTAGAATCTTCACGGCTGAGGGGACGCTTTCGAGAATGGGACTCAAGCCCTATCAGGGAAGCGTCCGAGTTCCAAGGTGTCCCAGGGCCATTTTAGTGGACCACGCCCAAATCTGAAGAGCCGGCCGCCATTTTGAGAGTCCTGTGGCAGTCGCTTATCGTTGCATCGCAAGAGCGGGAGCAACTCAACTACATGGTGAGCGAGACGCTGTAGTCGCAAGAGCGGGCGGTAAACAGCTGAATGGCGGAAGAGGCACAGTGTAGCAAAAGCGGGCGGAATGGCAACTAAAACGGTAAAGGGGCGCCCCACTACAGCGTGTCTTCAGGTCAAACGGATTGTGGGACAAGGTCCAGAATAGAAGAGTCATCAAAAGGCAAAAAGTTCCGCCGGACCCCGGGAGCCGGCCGCCTATGTCGGGGGCGATCTCAGGCTACACCGGTGCTATAAGACTTGGGGAGGGGGTCGGAGCCAAGCGTCTTCTCCGAGTCCGTGCCATCACACCGCCCCTCGGGGGCCTCCGTCAAGCGGTTTAGGGAGGTACCTTATCACATTGTTTTCAAATGCAGTCAGGTCCACAAACGACCCTCACTTACTTTGAGAATAGTGAAGCTGCAGTAGGTGCAAATAAGCTTCAGACAGTGTTACAAGCGCTGCTCAGAACTCTGAACTATGACACCCAACATCCAGAACTTATGCCATTTGAGAATGGCAGTGACATCGAAGCAACTCAGGGACCAAAATCATTAACGTACTTTCACGTATGAAAATCTTACTTGGGGAGGGGGCAGGAGCCAAGCGCCCCCTCCCAGTCCGCGCCAACTCACCGTATGTTTAAAATCTGAAGCCATCGTTCTACAAACTCAATTAACCTTGGATGGAAAAATCTAGAAGAATGTACAAACTGAAAACCAGTTTTGGTCTGCATAGCATCAGCAGCAACGCTTGCTATCAGTGTATGAGTTTCATGCTAGATCGATTGAGCTAGCCGGATCGGGCAACAAAAAGTATAAAATAGTTATGTAAATAGTTATTTAATAAAATGTTTTACCCTGTTACTTTGCTGGTGTGTTGTATATATTTTTAATATTTGCATAGGGTTTGTCGTTATTTTGGGCGGGGTGGGTGACGTAGTCGAGCTGTCTTGCAGCCCTCATGGTGTGGAGCTCAGTTCATCTCACTATTTTCGTATTTCTCATGAAGGGTTGTTCCTAATGTTTCTATTTTAGCGAGGTCAAAAAGAGATCCAATTAGTGGTCTACTGATTTTGCTCGATTACTTTTATTTTTTTACACGATTTTTCAATATCTGCAAAGACTAAACAGAGTATTGCGACTTTGTGCTTGTTTGTAAATAGAGAATGAACCAAAGAGAACCAATTCTAAAATAGTAAATGCTTGGATAACAATCAATCAAATGGAGAGACAAGCTGGCACGACGGATTACAACGGGGGTAAAGGTCTGCGTTAACTACCCTTCACTATCTGCAAATAGAGAGTACTACTAAGAGAAAAGAGGGGGGGGGGCAGCGTTCAAAGCACATCAGCGTGCATAAACACAAAAACGTTTTTACCTATCACGTACTTGACATTTGACAGCTTTTGATATTTGCTATTAAAAAACCATTGAAATTCACAGAAAAAACCATAGGTTATAGTCCATATATAGTTAGGAATTTACATTTACAAAACCTTGAAAATTCACTGAAAAAACCATTGGTTATAGACCATATATAGTTAGGGATTAGCCTTTTCAAAACCTTATTTTACTCGCATAAAACCATTGAAATTCCATATATAGTTAGATGCGCTAACTATATATCGCGCACCCGCAATCCACTGCTGATGATGTCACATATTACATCATTCATGACATGGTTAGTGACATCACTGATGACATCACTGATGGCATCTCAAATGACATCACTGATGAAATCACTGATAACATCTCATTTGACATTACTGATCACATCACTGATGATATCATTCATGTGATAATACCATGAACCTCTTCAGACTCTAATATAACCTTAGATACAATCAGTGTAAACAGACAGTCACAGACTGTCACTCATCCATGGAGTTACTCACACACCTAGTCAGTCATGCAAAGAATCAATCACACCTCCATTTCCTCAACTATACAGTTATACACACCTTACTTATTCAAACATATACTAACACATATTTACTCTCTTATACAATCCCTGATACATGTTCACAATGATCCATACAGCCACTCACACATTCACTGGCTCTTATGCACAGTTATTTATATATGTCAACTCTCACATGTACTGTGTTTTACATATGTACTTACTTTGACATGTAGCACTGAGATATCCATTCACTCAGCAATACACCCATGCACAGTCAACCGCCCATACAGCTATTTCCACATGCAGTTTTGAACCCATACATATAGTGAATCAACTACTCACACATCTATGTACAGAGTCACACACCTCCCAGCCACCCATACACACACACTCAGTGTCCCATACAAATACTTGGACAACCAATCAATAACCCATACAGTTATTCATATAGCTACTGATCAACACATGCAGCAGTTTGTAGAACAACAGATATAATGATGCACAAATTAAGATAGTTTAGTCACTAACCCATGCACTCATTAAGACACATTTAATCATTCTCTCATACAGTCAGTCATGCACCTACTAAATCCTTCTTCCAGACACTTATACATCCACTCATTCTTCAATATGTAAGACACATTTTAACTTTACAGAAACATACAGTCACTGGATGTTGTCATCAGTGATGTCATTTGAGATGTCATCAGTGATGTCATCAGTGATGTCACTAACCATGTCATGAATGATGTAATATGTGACATCATCAGCAGTGGATTGCGGGTGCGCGATATATAGTTAGCGCATCTAACTATATATGGAATTTCAATGGTTTTATGCGAGTAAAATAAGGTTTTGAAAAGGCTAATCCCTAACTATATATGGTCTATAACCAATGGTTTTTTCAGTGAATATATATATATATATATATATATATATATATATATATATATATATATATATACTTCAAACTGTGAAGAGAGTTTTGGGAGATATATACATATATCTCCAAGGACTCTCGTCACAGTTTGAAGTATGTGTAAATAAAATCTCTGACTGTAATATCCTATTTATCGTTATACACAAATAGGGCCGCTGCCATCAGAATGACCTAAATAGTGCTCAGAAATGTTATGTGTATCTGAGTGTAGACATCTCATAAAAGGTTTAGGACTGGCCTCACACACTACCTGGTGTCATGCTTCATATTCGGCTCTCCTCGCCCTCTAAAAACTTGGTTTGATAGAGGGCGGGCATACATTTGACGACAGGGATGCACTTCTAACTAAGCGGGGGCCCAAAGTGAGTGAATGAAATTAAAAGCCATTACAGTTACCTCACTTAATTTTAATGAACTAGGTGACTGTATGGTATCTAAAAACAAGTGAGCGGTAAAATGGGGAGTGTTATTAACCCCTCTACCGAATTCTATATGGCGAGGGGTTAATAACCCTCCCCATTTCGCCTCTCATTTTTGGGTCTCTCCTATTCTATCCCGTTAGGGATTGAATAGGCGAGAATATAGTAAGCGGTTCAAAAAGTCTACCAAACTCTGGATCGCGTACAGTTCATGTGAGGCAGGCGTGTGAGGCAGGCGCGTGCACATCATCGCCAGCCACATCCCACATCATGCCTCGGCATCAGACTTGAAAGGAAGCCGCTTGCACACCACCATTTGTCTGAGCCTCGGCATCAGACTTCAAAGGAATCTGCTCTCAAGCCGCTCCCCACCCCCCCCTCAGATTTCAAAGGAATGCGCTCCCGCTCCCCGCCACCTGCCACAGCAATGCAGAAAGCTTGTTATAAAAAGCGCAGCTGGTAGTTTAACTGATCGACCCATTCCCACCTTTATTAAACAGGAGCAGACCCTCGTAATCGGAGCAGGAAGCAAATATTTTGATACTCCCTGCATTTTTCAAATGAGAACCAGAGCGGAAACTTGCGTGTGCCTTATGCAAAACCTTGAGCTGACGTCTTGCGTGATTATTGTGTTTTCTGCTGTTAATAAACCTCCAAACCATGTACTTGCCATGTTCACCTGCAGCACTTCTCCCGACAGTATCTTCTTGCAGACTTGTTTGAGTGGGAATGGAGTGCAAGCTTAATATTTGAGCTCACTTGGATATTTTGTAAAAGTGTCCACCCTCCTTTTGGCCTCTATCCACTTTTAATCACTTAAACTAGGGTCTCTTGCCACCAACTGTCTCCCCTCACAATCACCCCGTCTCCCTCACCTCTCTGTGACTCCCTCATCCATCTCTTTCGCCGCTCTGTGTCTTAACCCTCTGACTCTATTCCCGCTTCTCTCACTGTCTCATTCAAGCCACTAGTTTCTCATCTCTCTCCATTTCTTTGTCACTAACCTAAGCTCTCTCGCTGCTGTCTCTTTAACCACTCTCCCTCACTCTGTCACTCACTACGTCACTCACTACTCATTCCGTGTCTGCCACACCTCTGTCTCTACCCCTCTGACCCATCTCGCTTCTCTCACTGTCTCACTCGGTCTCACCTCTAGTCACTTTGTCACTCACGTCTCTCCCTGTGGCCTTTCATGTTTTATGCACTTTGTTTTAATATTCCCCCCTTACTTTTGTACCAGCACTTCAAAGTTGTCAGAATGCTGACTCGAATCCAGTTCCCCTGCATCAAAGTCGCCCGCTCCAGCCATTACGCCAGAGCCTCTTCATTGCCCAGTTCTGCCTGATCAACCCTCCCCCAAATCACAGGCATAACGGGATCATCATTTTCGTGAAGGTCACTTTATCCTACTTCGAAGGAAGACGCTCCCCCACCACCGCCACCCAATGCCGCTCCCCCTCCTCCACCAAGGCAATGCCGAGAGCTTGTTTTTAAAGCTGCCCGGCACCCCGGACTTCATCATTAGCATTTGCTTGTTTTTATTTCCAGCGCGTCATGTACATTACATGTACATTACATCATGGCTACAGGAGTCTTCTTGTGCACCGCTGAACCAAGTCGTTTTTTAACACTCAATCATGGCAGCACCCCGTTTTGTGCTCTGGTCGCCTTTCATGTTTTATTCACTTTGTTTTAATTTCCCCCCCTTACTTTTGTACCAGCACTTCAAAGTTGTCAGAATGCTGACTCAAATCCAGTTCCCCTGCATCAAAGTCGCCCGCTCCAGCCATTACGCCAGAGCCTCTTCATTGCCCAGTTCTGCCTGATCAACCCCCCTCCAAATCACAGGCATAACGGGATCAGCATTTTCGTGAAGGTCACTTTATCCACTGTAGAAGGAGGAAGCTCTTCAGATGGGTGGAGTTATGAATAGTCCACAATACTTTAGATGTTTCCCCAGTGCTTAATTTATAAAATATTAAGCGCCAGGTCTCTGACCAGGAGGCCACTTCAGCTTCCACCACTTATCGCCCCTTTCATCGTTGCCAAAACTACTAACCATCTCTCACATGTAAATGCGACAGCTCAGATTATTCCAGGTCCCCAAAGCTAAAGGAATGGCTGGGGCAGCAGGTATTAGCAATTTTAATGTATACATTATTCCTAAACAACTGTTCTGCTCATCTCTAAATTAGATGAGCAGTGCCACCAAATGGTAGACTGTTCTAAGTATGATGTTGACCATTAGATGCCAGTGCAGAGAGCACCGATGTTCCCGCTGATGAAACAAAAAAGATCTCAGGTAGCAGAGATCAACACTGGCACCACGTGAGGCTCTGCTTTGTTTGCAGTTTTTTACAGCACAAACCCGATGGAAGTCATTTCGCTGGAAACACACACTACGTTAAATTGCTCATATTAACAATGGCCAGTTCATAAAATTCACCTATAGTTTATATATTGCTGACTTTTCAGCAATTCACAATATTTTCTGCCATATTCATTGGAAGTGGTTTCCGCCAGGCATTCCCAGAAATACTCACATTTGTGTCACTCTGTACTTGTATACACTTCTGATAAAATTTGATGTAACATGCATTTATAAATGCTTCTGTACTAAAACGTATTTTTTCCCTTTAGAGAAATGGCCACTCCTACGCCTCTGCCACTTGTTAGGATGTTCCCTCCCCACTCGCCGCCTTAAAATAGATTCATTCCTGCCTTTCACATTCACTCTATCTATCTATCGTCTTCACTCTATCTATCGCCCTCACTCTATCTATCGCCCCTCACTCTATCTATCGCCCTCACTCTATCTATCTATCGCCCTCACTCTATCTATCTATCGCCCTCACTCTATCTATCTATCACCCTCACTCTATCTATCGCCCCTCACTCTATCTATCTCCCTCACTCTATCTATCATCCTCACTCTATCTACCGCCCTCACTCTATCTATCTATTGTCCTCACTCTATCTATCGCCCCTCACCCTATCTATCGCCCTCACTTTATCTATCGCCCTCACTCTATCGCCCCTCACTCTATCTATCTATCTATCTATCTATCTATCTATCTATCTATCTATCTATCTATCTATCTATCTATCTATCTATCTATCTATCTATCTATCTATCTATCTATCTATCTATCTATCTATCTATCTATCTATCTATCTATCTATCTATCTATCTATCTATCTATCTATCTATCTATCTATCTATCTATCTATCGCCCTCACTCTATCGCCCCTCACTCTATTTATCTACCGCCCTCACTCTATCGCCCTCACTCTATTTATCGCCCTCGCTCTATCTATCGCCCTCACTCTATCTATCTATCGCCCTCACTCTATCTATCTATCTATCTATCTATCACCCTCACTCTATCTATCCCCCTCACTATATCTATCTATCTATCTATCGCCCTTACTCTATCGCCCTCACTCTATTTATCTACCGCCCTCACTCTATCGCCCTCACTCTATTTATCGCCCTCGCTCTATCTATCGCCCTCACTCTATCTATCTATCGCCCTCACTCTATCTATCTATCTATCTATCTATCTATCTATCACCCTCACTCTATCTATCGCCCTCACTCTATCTATCTATCTACTCTATCTATCACACTCACTAGAGCATCACTCAGCACTACCACATTATCACTCAGGGGCACCACAACATCACTATAGCTACCACAGCATCACAGAACGCCACAGCATCACTCGTCGCCACAACAACATCACTCAGCGCCACCACAGCATCAATCTGTGCAATAATTTAACAACAACTGGTTCAAATATGTTCTCTCAATGTTTCAAGCTTTAATACAAATGTCACAAAAAGATGTCCTGGGGCAGGGGGGCTACTGTTTTAGGAGCTGGGGTGCAGGGGAGTTTGTGAAAGGGTAATGTTTTAGGGTTAAGGGTAGGGAAACGACTGGGGGCCAGGAGGGGGTAGTGCAGGGATAGTTGTTTAGGGTAGGGAAAGGGCTGGGGGTGGGGGGTTGAGCAGGAGCAGGGTTTAGGGCAAGGGAAAGGGAAGAGCTGGGGGGCAGGGGGAGTCATTTTGGGGTAGGATTTTAGGGTTTAGGGCAGTGAAAGGACTGGGGGGTTGAGCAGGTTAGGGTTTTTAGGGTTTAGGGCAAGGGAAGGGGAAGAACCGGGGCCAGGGGGAGTCACTTTGGGTAGGGTTTTAGGGCTTAGGACAGGGGAAGAGTAATTTTTTTTAGAAGGGTTTGGGGCCGGGACTAGGGTGAGCCAGGGACTGGGATTAAGGTTTAAGGTAGGGGTCAAGGAAGCCTTTACCAGCCATATGCTTTTATCAGTAATGCGCAAAACATTTGGTCAACTCACTTGGGTGAGAGGTCACGCCACAGGTGCTAGGTCAATGCACTATACTTGTAAA
The DNA here is from genome assembly GCF_964263255.1 of Lissotriton vulgaris. Lineage (NCBI taxonomy): Eukaryota > Metazoa > Chordata > Amphibia > Caudata > Salamandridae > Lissotriton > Lissotriton vulgaris. The sequence goes on from NC_141698.1 coordinate 95,526,342, forward strand.
ATAAAAAAACGACTGCAGATGACACAAATACTAAACAAAACAAGCATTAGCAAAGTCACACAAGCTCAACGTTCAACTGTGTAATCCTGCCTTTTGGCTTTGCCAGTGCCGTTTGCTGATGCTGTTCTGCATTGGTAGTACAAAAGCCAAAAAATGCTTGCTTGTTGATGCCGAACAACATTGTTAAAAAAGTGCAATGAGGCACAACCACATCCATGTTTACACATGAACATGGTAGCATTATGACTGTATGACAGCCCCTGCACCACCAAGCACGTCCATGTCTCATGATGCAGTGGCCATTCGGTTCCAGTTTACTTTTTCCAATATAGTGGGGACACTTCTTGGAATGATGAACTAAAATATATATATATATATATATATATATATATATATATATATATGCAAGGAAACTTCTTCGAGGTAAAGAAGAACAAAGACCCTTGGGGAAACGGTTGGAGGCTTTTAATGTGAACACATGGCGGATGCATTTCTGGCCGATGTTTTGCCGTCTTCAGCGCCCAAAGCCTCCACAGGTAAGTGTGCACCTAAGCCAAAGTTCCACCTCTCTTTAAACCTGCCGTTCCAAGTTCGCACCGCCCCCAGTGCTTCAACTCAGCACACCTGTGTAGCATCCCTTGTGCTATGGGAAACTACACATCCCAGAATCCCCCGTAGAGAGTCCCTGGCGGTCAATGCTGGGGGGGTGGATTGTTGTTACATTCCAATGTGCGTCCATGAGGGAGGATGGCCAAAGTGCGCCCTGGGACACACCAACCAACTGCTGATGCGACTCCCGGCTTTAATGTCCACAGCAAAACCTCCTCCGTCTCCCCATGCCGCCTCCGCCTCTGAATCCAGGAGTTAATGTGACAGGGGCTGCAGAACAGTGTCTGCCGCCCAACACGGGGTCCGACTGACCTCGCTCCTGACAACGTTTTTCCCCTTGGTCTCCGAGGCAGGCTTAGGACAGTCCAAACACCTTTGGCATACAAAGAACTTAACAGTTCACGTCTGTGCAGTCCAAGCCCAGGATATATATATATATATATATATATATATATATATATATATATATATATATATATATATATATATATATATATATATATATATATATATATATATATATATATATATATATATATATATATATATATATATATATATATATTCCCTAAAGCGTGTGTTTTAAAGAAAAGAGCAGCCATGCAGCAAATTGCAGCTGCTGGAATAAAAAATTGTCTGTCATTTTGCCTTACTTACTATTTCCAAATAGAAAACTAACAAAAACACTATAACTATACTAGCCTACACATACTAACATATCTAATAGCACACCTGGCCCACTAAAATAGTTACAAAATATTAAACAAGTGTCCTTACCTGAATCAGAGACCCACACCTAGGAACCACAGCAATGGCAACTTCAGTTGAAGACTGAAAAAGTATACAAAAATACGGTGACAGGTTAAGCAAATGGCAGCAAAATGACACAGAAAAGCCTACTTTAACATGATAAGAAATTGGAGGAAAAATAATTATAATCTTAAACAATAATGTTGTGGGGCACAGTGCAAAATATTTATACAAATTCTGGAAATGTGTACAAAAATGTAAACTTTAATATCTTAATCCTTTAAATGAACTAAAAATGTAATACTACATATCAATATATGAAATATACTTTACATCAAAAAATATACGACACTTTCAATAATTTCAAGAATGTTATGTTAAAAAAACTACTTTTATTGTTATATATGACAAACAATTCGAATTATGTTATAAATATCATTATTTTACAAAAAAGTTACATTAAAATATCAGTCTGTTTTTAATTCTTATAAAATGTAAAATGAATTTTTAATATCTATCTATATATTTATAATAAAGTATTTTGTTATATTATACACAAGTAAAACTTTAATAACAAACGTGCAGTTAGGAGTTTTAGAATAACTATTACCACTCCAACCTAAACAAAAATAGGGAATATATCGGACTGGAGTGGTCACATTTATTATGACCACTCAAACCTAAACCACATTGGCAAAAGTGTTGGACTTTGATGAAGTCAGATTTACTTTCCCAGATCCAACCTAAGCAAAATTAGGTAAAGTGTTGACTTCTGGAATGGTAGGATTCACTATTCCCACTCCAACCTAAGCACCATTTGAAAAACTATTGGACTACGGAGGAGTGTCCTTTACTCTTCACCACTTCAACCTAAGCAACATTGGTGAAAGTTTTGGACTCTGAGGGAGGGGGTCACATTTCCTATTGCTTCTCCAACACAAGCAACATTAGGCAAAGTGGAGGACTTTGGAGAACTCAGATTTACTATCCACACCGTAATCTAAATAACAAAGGGGAATGTGTTGGACTTTTGAAGGGGCAAAATTATTATTCCCATTCTAACCTAAACAAAATTAGGAAAGTATTGGAGTCTGGAGGGTTCAGATTTACGATTCCCCAGCCTAAACAACACTGTGGAAAGAGTTGGACTTTGGAAGGGCCAGATTTATTATTTTCACTCAAACATAAAACATTAAGAAATATACTGAACTCTGGAGGAGTCATATTTACTATTTCCACTGGTATCTAATTAATTTTGGGGGTATGTGTTGACTATTGAGGCATCAGATTTACTATTCTAACTCCAGCCTAAGCAATATTGGGCATAATGGTTGACTCTGGAGGGGGTCACATTTAGTATTCCTTCCTACTCCAAACCTAGCTACACTGGGGAAAGCGTAGAACTTTGGAAGGGGCAATGCTAAGTATTTTCCCAATATTAAACAAAATACAAGAAAATTATACTGTGAGGGGAGAGTTACTCTTAACACCGAAAGAAAATGAAAATAAGTTCACTAATTCACCAATACACAACTAGTGGATTGATTTATAGTTTGACTGGGTGCTCTGTCACAAATGTGATGGATATTCTGTCCATCTAATTATAAGTGCATCAGAATATAATGCCTCTGTAAATAAGCGGACGGAAAATCTGTCATGTATGTGACCGTTTACTGCCCACCAGGCCATCAGGCTTTGTGTAACTACTCACAAATCAAGTACAATTAACAGAATACTATAAATTATTATTACAACAATATTTTGTAGAGAATTGAAACATAATTAATTTTTTAGGTTGTACAGAAATCCACCAAATTAAAATGTAGCAATTAAAAGACACTTAACATTAAAATTTATAAAAAAATAATTTTCTAACCTTTAAATATAATTAACTTACCATTAATCTATTAAATCTATCAACAACCTTATTAATAAAAGAATCTGTTTAATTTAAATATCATATTGAATAACACTTGCTATCTTTACTGAAAACAAAAATCCCACAAAAAAGTAAAATAAAAAACACATTACAAACAATTATTCTGAATAAGTATACTTATCATGTATATAGCACCTAAAATATTTCTTATTATAAAAAATAATAAATAACGGAAAAAAAAATACAAAATTGAATTGCCTCTTAAATAAATATTTGATTATAAAATATACACATAAATAAGCTACCTACCGAATTATTAATGAAAATAAATAACAAATGACAAATTGTTTTTATATACATACACAAATTACTCCCCATCCTACCCCTACAACACCCAATAACCTGTCAAAATATCACAATACTGATTATTTTAATTACAAGGTATAAATACATTTTTTTTTAAAACATGTACAATTAATAAAGTAAAAATAAAATAATAAAAGATAAACATCTATATATAACAATGTTAAAGAAATTTATCTTTTATACATCAATATTTTCTATAAAGTAAAATAAAATGATATTTTTACCTTTGATATTATGTTCCCAATTTTGAGTGTGGTGGACAGCATCCTTTACTTTTGTGAGTTAACGTGCACTCTGAGTTCTACCTTGTTGATCAAAATTTTAACAAAAGGCGTGCTGCCTCGGCTGTGTATGTGGTCAATCATACACAATATTACACAACAATAGACTGCCAAAGATACTCATTCCTTAGAACCCAACAGCACTGCTGAAAGATTATAGCACAAATAATACTCAAACATATTCAATGCTTTGAAAATATTATGTATTGATCCTGTTGCTTCAAATTTCAAACCCCAACTAATACATAGATCGCTCCTGTAATATACCTTCTTTTGCCATTATTGCCATACAAAAAACTTTATGATCCTATTTGTAAAACATACATTTTAGAACTTTACAATCATTACAAAACGTGATTACCCAGTGCATTTCGGGATGCTCTTCCATCTTCAGGGGCTCCTGTTTGTAACTAAAATGTAAACAAAAATGAACAATATTCATGTTCAAGTAGGCCCAATCCCTACGCAACAAATTGATTAATAATTTGATAATATTCGACTGTTACAGTGCCGTGTTGACAAACCTATTATGAGTTGTTATCCTTAATTAAAATGTGTTGTATCATGCATAAATGAGATCTGTGACCAATAAGTGTCTCAAGGCCGATACCTAAACCCTGTGAACAAATCAGCCCATTTGTGAAAAATGTTCGTAAGCAAAGGTTGACACTAAAAGAGTTGAGAGGAATCTAAAGCGGAAGGAAAATAAAATAAGAATAAGAACCTTCATTGATTATTTGTCCCAGTGATTCTTTTAATAACGAATAAAGGTGAAAAAATAATAAAGGTGATTATAAATCAACATGCTGCCGTAAGAAGTGTATAATCTGTCTCAGTGTCAAGAACTAGATCCCTGTTATCAACTTACTGACTCTGTTCGATTGAAGTTTCCAACTGCTCACATAGCGACTGTATAAATAATAACACATCCCAGTTTGTTGAAAACGGCCACTTCCTTTCATAAAGCTGTTAAATACTACATTCACACTCTATTGGAAAGGTTCCTACCCGTGTGTTCTGGTCCACTAATAACTCAAGGTTGCTGTATGCTCTGTGAGCCAATAGTAGCACCCTGCGCTGGGACTCTAACATGCCTCCTGGTGAGAAACAACCAAAACCAATTCTAAATGGAACTGCAGCCCGCATAACATGGGTGACTTCAACACTATGCCAAACAAACAACAACACCCGTTAAATCCATACCTTCTTTTACTCAATCTCTTCCTTGTAAACCAACTTATCAGTGCAACGAGTTACTACCGCGTACTCTCCTGTCCAACTTTATTGAAAATAGCATGAACATCGACATAGGACCATGACGCTGAAAAAAAAGGCATCATCTTTAAATTGCAAAAATTATATTGGGTGATTAACTATAAATACTACTGTCGTAACCTAAAAAGAGTGTTAAACAAAAAATATTTGTAAAAACAGATATGTATATTCATATGTTTTGTACCAACAGTACCTCACTGACAAAATCAATATACCCAATACGTGACCTACTACTAATTATTTAAATTACAAGGTATAAATATATTTTTAAAAAACTCAAAAACACGGAAAATAATAACGTAAAAATACAATAATAAAAGATAAACATATATATATATATATATATATATATATATATATATATATATATATATATATATATATATATATATATATATATATATATATATATATATATATAATGTTAACACCTTGGCTGCTAGCAGTTTTCCCGTCCTGTGCTGGAAATCAATATTTTACATGATTCATGACGAGCTCAGCTCGTCATCAGCACAGCTCAACTGTGCATCATGACGAGCTGAGCTCGTCATCAGTATCGAAAGGGTTAAAGAAATGTATATTTTATGCATCAATATTTTCTAGAAAGTAAAATAAAATGATATTTTTACCGTTGATATTATGTTTCCAATTTTGAGTGTGGCGGACAGGGTACTTTGCACAAACATGGTGGAGTACTGTCCCCCAAACCTCCAGTCCACCTGCTCTATTTAAAGTCATACAGACTGTCAGCTTTCCGATGGTGGTGATCCTTTTGTCTGACCGTCATTGCTGCGGTAGTGGGACCGGCCGTGTACGAGGCGGCCTACCCACCTACCGCATTACAATGCGATCACAACTGCGGTAGTCGCATCAGCCATACTTTACATTGGGGCTGGTGCTACTGGCTGCAGCACCCGCCGCATTGTAAATAGGGTACTGTTTACATTTCCTTGCACTACGTGGCAGGCACCATGCGGTGCCTGCCACATGGTGCATAGAAATGTAGGGGGGCACCTGTAGTGCCCCTCATCCCCCAAGAGAAAATGCCCAGGCTGAAGGGGGGCCAGCTACGGGCCCCAAAGGTCTCTTTCCGCCAACTGGTTCCTTGCGGGTTAACCTCCATGAATAGGCGGGCGGTAAGGGATATATTGATCTCAACAGCGGTGCCTGCAAGGCACCACCCCAATGTTGCTGTTCCGACAGGCAGTCGGAAATGGACTGCCTGTCGGAACTATGGAGGTTGGTCTTTCTGACTGCCACGCTTTCACAACGCTTCCCCCCGCCATCATGATATGGCTGGTGGAAAAGCTCTGTACGATGGCGGAGGGCCTTCCGCCATCGTAATCAGGCCCTATGTTCAAATTTTCTTCATATAAAAGCAAACCAATTTTTATTCCCCATATTGTTTCTAAACATGCAATGTTTCCAGATATTCGGATGAAAATTAAATCCTTAGATATCACTAAACGTCTGATACAGAGGTTGAGGATCACTGAAATAATATAGACTGCCAAAATATCGACCTGCAAAAATATCGTTGACAAAATATCGACAGACAAAATATCGACTTTCTATCTACAAACAGGTAAGTACAAAAATATAGAGTACAAAATATCGTTAACAATAATATAGATGTAAAAAATATCGACTTTATTAAAAACAGTGTTAAATTAAATTAATATTAAATTTTAATGACTAAAATATACTTAAAAATACTTAAATTAAATTATAATAATTAAATAATAAATGAAAATAATTAAAAAAAATTACAATCTTATTTGTTGACCCTGAACCCTAAAATATACCCCTTTACCCAAAAACCCAAAACTGACCCTGAACCCTAAAAATACCCCTTTACCCAAAAACTAAAAACTGACCCTGAACCCTAAAAATGCCCCTTTACCCAAAAACCCAAAACTGACCCTGAACCCTAAAAATACCCCTTTACCCAAAAACTAAAAACTGACCCTGAACCCTAAAAATGCCCCTTTACCCAAAAACTGAAAACTGACCCTGAACCCTAAAAATGCCCCTTTACCCAAAAACTAAAAACTGACCCTGAACCCTAAAAATACTCCTTTACCCAAAAACTGAAAACTGACCGTGAACCCTAAAAATGCCCCTTTACCCAAAAACTGAAAACTGACCCTGAACCCTAAAAATGCCCCTTTACCCAAAAACTAAAAACTGACCCTGAACCCTAAAAATACTCCTTTACCCAAAATGTATCAATATTATTTAATTACCAATTAATTATTAATTAACAATAACAATAAAGTAAATATATTAGCACATTAGCTGTAATTATTTAATTAATTAATATTATTTTTCCCAATTAATTACTTAACAATAACACAAAATTATATATATTAAAATATACTCTAATTAATGTAATTAACTAATTACAATTAATCAATTACCAATTAATTACTAATTCAAAATATGTACACAATTATATTAATTAATTAACTAATTATTATTAATTATCAATTAATTATTAATTATAAATATTTACAAACATATATTAATTAATTAATTATTATTAAATTACTTCCCACCCTATTCCCCTATAAACCCACAACCCGCTACAGAATTACATAACGCAATTATTAAAAAAACAAATTCCATTTAATAAAATATTTTATTACATTAATACACACTTTTCACACATATTATTACATAAAAATACACTATAAAATATTATATATTATTAAAAATTCGATATTTTTGCTATCTATATTTTAAACAGTCGATATTACTTCACTTACCTGAAAAACGATATTTTTGTAGTCGATATTATGTCCAGTCGATATTTTGTCCAGTCTATATTTAAAACTCGATATTATGTCCAGTCGATATTTTGGAGTCGATATTTTGTCTGTTCACCAGAGGTTGAACCTCCTCTTCTGTTGTATGGTCTTAACCATTAAAGGTGGCCTTCTAAATGGCTCTTGTTAGGATCCCTGTCCCTATTGGCTGGTCTTGATTTGCTTCTCAGTACCTTTGCGAAATCATCTTGGTGTCCTTCCACCATCATAAGTCGATAATTTCCTCCAAGGATTCAGGTATTCATTATCCAATGGAGCTTGATAATTGTCTATAGTGGACAAACTTTCTACTAATGTGCGATATGTAGAAAAGTGCCAAAAGGCATCAAGAAAAGGATTTCCCATTTTCTATGGATGATAAACTAGTCTTTTTTCGTCTGCACTTGGATGTCCCTTGCTTTACTCTGAAAAAAAAAAGAGGTAAGGAGGTGACCTAATCCTTAGCCCAAATTTTCATTGATCTCTTTTCTATTACCTGAGCTACCAACTTGTGATCTGACTCCTAAGGCTAGATTTGTTCCTAACCAAAATGTTGCTTTATTTATGAAACTCTTGTGCTTTTCTCTTGTATTTGCTTTAAGTTTAGGAGTTCGGTGAGGATTAAAAAAAGTGGAAGTTACTTTGAGGGAGCTGCAAATTTTTTTTATCTGGTCATATACTAGTTACTAACCAATCACAGACCATTAATTTGCAAATGCAAGAGTGCCACTCATAATATTTTGTTCTTTGTTTTGCCCTTCCCTATTTTCCATTATTAGTTTTGTGGCAACAACTAACAAATTCCATCTTTAATCTTGAAGCGTGTCACCGAGTTTCCTTACCGAGTGGGTCCAGCATACACACTGTATGCCTTCAACTGTAACCTCTGTTTGAGTTGCCATTTCTCAAGTTTTCTCATAGAACTTGGGAATAGCTAATGATATTCAATACCAGTTTAACTTTATCAATCTATCACTGATTTACTCAAGGATAGATCACATTCTTTGATGAATTTCATCAGTGCACTGAAGAGTAACCTCTCAGTTTAGTAGTCTAATTAGCTTCCATGAAGTACTTGTATGATATGTGGTAGAACCAAAGCCCACTTTTAGATGTTCTTTTCTTTCTACACACTCCTTTCTTTATATCTCTTTCCCTCCCCACCATTTCTAATCTCCATTCACAACCAACAAAGGCGCAGAGACCAATTTTGAAGATAACAGGGGGCGTGGCCTGGATGCCAATGGTGGCTGTCGCTCACTGCTGAGCTCCACGCCTACAGGTCCCGCTGACACACCATTATGCTCGGCGAAGTAGCTGCAAACATGCCCGCAACTCAGGAGAGTGGGGTAGGTCTGTGAGGACAACAAAAATCCCTACCCTCCCCAAGACGCTCAAGGGGGGGAGGGGCACGCCGCGGACATGCACAACGGAATTACCTTTTGCATCATGGTAAATGTAGTTTTCAAAGTTGCTGGTTTCTCAAATTTCATGGCCAGTGCCCGTATCCCTATACACGTGTTTCGAAATTCCTTTCTCTTCAGTAGGGAAAAAGTTCATAGGTTCCTGTGCATGCTGCCGTCATCTTATCAGGAATATTACCACTCTCAGCATGCGTCGCGCGCCCCTGAGCTCGTCAGCTCGTGGGAGCCTTTTAAACAGTCAAGGGGGGAGGGGCACGCCGCGGACATGCACAACGGAATTACCTGAGGAGAGAGCACGCGTGCAGCCACACCGCTGAAGAGGCGGGTTGCAGCCGGTTGCAGAGATGTGGAGAGGTGAGGTGGGCCCCAGAACAGGGAGACCCGGGCCCCGTAGTGGGTGCCAAGGCCAAGAGAGACAAACAGACCAAGAGAGACCAATTGAGGCCAACATTAGGCCCAGAGGTGATGGGTGAAACCTGCAGTGGGTCCTGGGGAGACACACACTCGATGCTTGGAGGCGCCAATGGAGATGGTGTGGCACCCCCCCCCCCCACATCAGAGGCCCCGGAGGAGTGATGGCAGAGGGAAGGCCAGGGGTGTGAGTGCTCATGGCCGGGCTTTGGAGTGGAACTTGGGTCAAAAGGAGACGAAGTGCAGCTAGCCCTCAGGGTGAGACATGGGCCCTGTGCAGTGACAGGGTACTAACTGCAAAAAAAGACAGTAGGCCCTGTCTCACATTGAAACTATAAGGCAATGTTGGCAATAAGGCAATGCTGCAAAAACATATGACAGAGGTGAAAGAGATATACTTTTTGGAGAATGGGGCCTTGTAACGTCAGGGGTTAACCTGTGGGAATCATATAAGACCCCCTAATTGCATACACCGTAAAGAAAACCAGGGAGAGAGAATGGGCATGTAAGGAGCTAGAGGTAAAACTGTCTTAGTGGGAAGCACAATACGTGGTACACCAGAATGAGAGGTTAGCTCCCAAATAGAATCCATGAGAGAGGAACACCATAGACTGGTACAACAGGAAGCGAGGTCAATATTTGGAGCCAAACAGCACAAACTATATGAAGGGGGAGTAAGGCAGGTAAGCTGCTAGGAGTGAAGGTAGGTGCGGAGAATAATAACAGAAGAGGGCAACAGAGCATAGTGCAAGCCTTCGCAGACTATCTACAGGAGCTCCACATCCAACGACGGAACCACAGCCGCATCAGGGAGCTCAATAACTTTCTCAAAGACATCAAAGCAGTGAAATAGGGGAGGGAGGTGTTGAGATCACTTGAGGGTGACCTCCAAGAAGGAGAGATAGCTGAGGCCCTAGAACAGCTGAGAGGGGGAAAGCACAGGGCCCCAATGGCCTACCGGTGGAGTTCTTTTGATGCATGAAATGACACCTGGTAGCACCTATCCAAATGATGCTCCTAGAAGCTAGGATAAGGGGAGAATTTCTGGCAGATCTCTGAAAGGCAAGTATAGCCCTCAACCACAAGCAAGACAAGCCCCCAAATTCTGCTAATCATACAGACCAATTGCCTTACTCAGAGCTGCATCCCTTCTACGCTTTATAATCTGTGTGAAGACATCTAGTTGCATCTAGCTAGATTATGTTCTTTTTGTTCAGTCACTGCTATGACAGGTGAATTATGGAGGCACAGGAGTTTTTGGTTTGTCAGTGGGTCGTATCTGCATATGCCAGTTTTTTGTGGTAACCTGGGCTGCATCAGAGCTGTATTAAGACTTTACAAGCAACACAACCCACCCAAAAACATCTGGAACTACCCCTCTCTGCATGGTTACTGACATCTGCATAGCTTTTTAACCCCTTCGCCGTGGCGCAAATTCGGCCGCGGCGCAGGGGGGAGGGGGTGCGAGCGTGGCACTTCCGTGCTCCTGACAGCTCCACGCCGTCATAAGTCATGGGCGGCGTGTGCTCATGACGGCGTGGAGCCGTCATGACCCCGCCCACTCACTAATTCGCCCGCCAGGCGGGGAATTAGTGCCGTGTGGGCGGGTCAGCAGTTGAATGACGGCTCCACGCCATCATGACGGCGTGGAGCTGTCATGAGCACGGAAGCGGTTAAGATATGTACTTTTTTACTTTCTCCTATACCCTGTGCCTTAAATGGGCCGGTACCGTCCAGTACTGAGCATCAGCACTTTTTTATTTTGAGGGGGAGAATAGCGGCACTTCTCAAAAAAGATAAACTTTTATTTGGACAGTACCGGCACTTCCCAGAAACAAGCAGGTACTCTGCTACAGAGTACCTGCACTTCTATTTTTCCACTTCAAGCACTGCCTATACCTTATTAATGTTGCAATTAGGTTCAGGTCTTCTGCTATATATTTTACCTTGTAAAATTCATACCTCAGATGAGAAAAACAAACCAGCCAGTCTGCTACCACCTTCCTACGAGTTTTGTTTTAAAAACACATCCATTGATTGACATTCTGTTTCTGCAGTGTGCCTTTTGTGATGACGGATGGGGAGGTTGTGGGTGTGGATGGAGGGAGGATGGGCACATATCTTCTTGGTACAGTGATGTTTTCAAGAGACTGAGGCGTCCAAAGATCCAGGCTAAGCGACTTTCATTGCATTTACTGTTTTTCGAAAAGACCATATATCTGTCTGTTGGCATATTCTGATTCCCACATTTTTAACATGAATTGGTATTTGTAGCCCCTTTTGGACACTTATATGCTTGCCATCGGGGTGCCATGAATCAGTCATTACCAGGGACTGGTCGTAAAATAAATAGTGTGCTGTGCTGTGTGAAATACGAGTGCTTGTGGGGTGCCATTTCTGCAAATAAGAAGTGTTTGGCTTCTGTTATGATAAAGGATGCCCGTGCTTCAGTGGGCGGCGGAAATGCCGAATCTGCTCAGTTATTCCTGTGACTCATTTAACTACTTTTCCATGGAGGATGGAAGCTCTGGATTCCCCAGGTCAACTTAAAATAATCGTAGCCCGTATTATGGAAGAAGTGGTAGGAGCTACACCGAATCTAAATGCTGATTACTGATTCCGCTGTCAATTCTTAGTTTTTTGGCGGATTCTCAGGGGTAATTAGTTCTGAGGCTGTAGAATTAACACCCCTACAATGTGGTCTATTGTAAAAGGGCCCCTAAGTGGTAAACGAAATCTATTACAGAAGGAAGCCAACAGTGGCGGCTCGCACAGGTATGAGCGATAGGGCGGTGAGGCAGGGCAGAGTAAATGATGGTGGAAGTCGACAGACGACGGGATAAATGATTTGAAAAAAATAAATAAAGCCACTTATATTGCGCTCGCCGTATCGCCGGCGCAAAGTAACTGTTTTACTTTCTTTCTTTAATATTGCTTATCCCGTTGTCTGTTGACTTCCACCACCCCCCACTCCGCCCCAGCCTCACCACTCTTACACGTGTGAGCCCCTACTGGAACCAAAACAACGGTAAAGTCCATTCTAGTGGTCACCTCCAAGTCTAAAAGATCCTCCGATGGGAACTGCATTATTTTCACTTGTAACTGCATTACCACCAGCAGTTCCCATTGCATGATAGCTACTGGCTGAAAATGTTGGTATTTACGTTCAGTATAGTTAAAATATAGCTTGTGGGTATCTTTAACACCTTCGGTGCTCATGACGGCTGTGTGATTCCTGGCGGATTTTTTGACACCTGTCGGTAATTGCCACAAATGCAGTTTACCATCGCTAACAGTAATGAATATTTGCAGCATTCGCAAGTGGTAATCACAAACAAGACCTTATTCCTCAAACACGCAGCCTTCACATCCTTAGAGTGAAGACCAGCGTCTTTGTTGTGTATCTTTTAATTAGGTTAGGGGCCACAGTCATTAAAATTGTTTTGAGTGGACCTCCTTTCCTATTTTAATTCACTATATTCATATTCATTTTCACCTACACTAACTCCCCTAAGGCCCTCACACACACCTCACCTGCCGGCATTAAGGAAAAAAGATCTACGCCAAGTAGGCCCCATCACGGGTGCCTGATCGGGTATCGCACCGCCGGCCCGATAAGGAGCAGACCCGATGATGAAGCAAGATACCTAGCTGGCTAGGTGTGTGAGGGTCTTTTTCCGAAGGAGATAACCCTTCTCCGTGTTATCCAATCCCAATGGATGCTATTGATCAGTCCTCATCGAACACTTTAACTCCTGCCTTTTTCTGTTAGGAACAGCAGACTTTTTTGCCTCACAATCACAACCAAGAGCCTAACGCTCAACTGAACTGTCATGTTGTTGGAATTCTTAATATTTGCGAAATGCTCTGTATATTATTTCCGATAATGCTCAAGCAGAAACATGTACGTTTCACAAAGTGTTTGTCAAAAGCATGTTCTCTGGAGAATACACATTTCAGCCAGGTGTGCCCAAACTATGAACAAGGTCTCTATAGCCCATTCCACAGTGTAATTGACGCGGCAGCCCTAGACACCCCTAGATTGAAGGAGCACATGGATGTAGAGCATTGCGAATGTAGTAGTATTCGGTATGACTGGTGTGTAGGTAGTATACCTGATTGCCCTTCCTTCTAGAATAGTTTTCTTTTTTTCTGTTAATTTTTACAATGCCTTTCCCAGGGTGATTCAATGCTGGTAGGTTAGCTAAAGGGTTGTGAGTTTCCTGTAACACAAGGAGCTAAGACTACACAAGGACTACAAGGACAACACAAGGGCTACAAGGACTACACGAGGACTACAAAGACTACACAAGGACTGCAAGGACAACACAAGGACTACAAGGACTACACAAGGACTACAACGACAACACAAGGACTGCAAGGACAACACAAGGACTACAAGGACTACACAAGGACTACAAAGACAACACAAGGACTACAAGAGGAGTCAATCTGGGGTGCACAAGCAGGTCCTGGAACCAACTCTAGCTGAATGGAAAACACATGAGGTTGTTTTCGAGGTCTGACTAACACTGGCTGCAGACACATTTAGGTGTAATAGGACCTCATGTCAACAATTCTTTAAAAAAGTACAAAGAGAAGTACAGAGAGACAGGAAGAGTGAGCTTTTGTGATCCCCCCGTCAGACATACTTTCATGTATCTTTCAGAGTTTTCCATTGTTTTGATTGATTTGGCATCAGCCCTACGCCATTTTGCGGATGGTCACAATGTCCATTTCAATTCCCATTACGTTTTGGAGATAGGACATCACAAAGGCAGTTTGACAGACTGCAAACAGAATATAAGATATAGCTAGTAATTGGGTGTGTTCTTTTATACGCTTACTTTGCTGACACAGCAACGTTTTAATTGTTGATTTGTGTATTTTGTGTTTAGAATTGTGCTGTTTGGATGCCATGGCCTGTCACAAAGACAGGGTGCTACTTACTAAACAACTTACAGGTTTGTTTTGCTTTACTTTCTTGATAATATACTGCTGAATGATTTGTTCGCAAATACATGCACATACATGCTTTCTTGAAGATTCAATGAATACTAGCCCTTTATACCTAATATGCAACCTTTTCCTGAATATATCTTTTAAGTTCGCAACCTACCATGCAAAATTAATTTTCGGACTCCTTTTCATGGCAGTTTTGTTTGGGGCGAGTGCTTAACTCTATCGCTAATGGAGTCTATTCAGCAAGAGGGACCTACACCCTGCTAGCCTATTGTTGTCACCATCTCCCTAGTTTTCAGGTACATGTAGAGCTGAATCAAAACTATTTTAACTCAGTTTTTTTTTTAAAAAAAGAGGTAACCCAATTTTCCTAATTTTTGAGCTTTCTACCTAATTCCAGTTTGTGGTGGAAACACATGGGTGATCCTGAAAAGTAATAGATTTCTAAAAAGTCAGCACCATTCCGAATGCAGCAAGTGGTCATTTGTGTAGATCCGTCAAAGTTTTTCCAAACAAACTAATTATTTAAATATTGAAAATGAGTAGGAAAAAACGGCCATTTATGACAACGTTTTAATTTGTAACTTGTTGTCACAATGTCCAATGCACAAAAGCAGTATATCATTACATCCGCTAGACCCTTGTAGTTGCAGGTATATATAAAGTTTGTACGTTTTCCAAGAATCAAAGGCACCCAGAGACAACAACTGAACAGTACCTTACAATGGTTTTTCATTGTGTACCAATTACAGAGCAATCCATGTGGCAAAATATAAAGAGTGAAATATGGATTTCAAGAAAACCTGTGTATTTCAGAACTGTACATCAGATGATGAGTTTAGCAGTAGTGATTATTTGCACATCTCTGAATTTGTGGGTACCCATATTAGCATGTGATTCGAAGAGCATTTTTCAAAAAAACTTCTCTCTTAAACACTGGCTTGCATTTGGAAAGCACAAGTAAAAAGAAACCAGTTGATAATAACAAATGTTCTACTATTCTGTATTCCCATATGTCTTCCGATAAAGATGGTACCTCTCTTGTTTGTGTAGGTCTAGTGCTTGTGACAGAAAATGCCCAAAACACCACATGTACACATCACAATATTTTCCACTGAGAACGGACCTCTCTTTTAATGTGGATAGTTGTGGATTGTTGGCCATAGCTCAGCCAGCACCTAGGGAAACCTAGCAAACCTTTTCATTTTTGCAGACACCTAGGGGTCCAGGATGACTTTACAAACCTCAAACTTTGACTAACACCACAAACTTTCCTCACATTTTTGACAGGACAACTTCTGTAGTTTGTGAGGAGCCAAACATTTCATACCACCCAGCATTCCCCCAAGTCTCCTGATAAAAATGGTACCTCACTTGTGTGCATGGGATTAGTGCCTGCAACAGGAAAGCCCCCAAAAAGCAACTTAGACATATCACATTTTTCAACTTAAACTGACTCTTTTTTTGCAATGTCGCTAGCTGTAGATTGTGATCATTACCAACTACAGGGGCAGTCCAACAAACCTGAACCAGGGACAGTCAGTATATACACCTAACAAATGGTTCAAGAGGCAAATTACTTCAAACATACAATATAACACAAAAATATCCTAATCTCAAACCAAACAGTTATACAAAAATAAGAAAAGAAAGAAGTAAAAGAAAGAAGAAGCCCGAATACAAGAAAATCATATATCAAAAATATTATTTATTACATTTAATAAAAACAGCTAAGACAATTACGCTGAAGACAAAATGCTGGTGTACAAACAATACATATCACAAACCAGACAAGTGGCAAACAAAGAAATACACGTTACAATTAAGGAACAACATATACAAAAATAATTTGTCCGTCTATAATTTTTTGGCCATATAAGCGTTGATGTCGATTCGACCACTGTACAATTACACGGTCATCATCAGGACTCTGATTTCCCTTGAGCATCCCAAGCAATTCTGTTTAAAAACAATCCAACCGACTTTCAATTAGGTTGGTCCACAAGAAATTTAAGGCATAAAATAGCGGCATGTGTTGCTTCAAATCATCTCAGTGTAGTGTTTACAATTAGTTACATCTATCCATTGCATCAGGGGATAGATTTCAGTAGTACGGTGAACAAATCACCAAAATGTTTCCGCCCAGCAGTCGGCGTATCGATACGTAATGCTGCTAGCAAAGTCCGAGAATGCTAGCCACCCAGAGAAACCCACTACACCATTTTGAAATGTAGACACTCAGGGGAGTGTGGAGTGATGTGCCTCATGTTGATCCCACAAAATGTTGTTTACCCGCAATGCCAAACTTCTGGAATCAGCAGGAAACCACAAAATTCCTACCACCCAGCATTCCACCAAACTTCCAAATAAAAAAACTGCCCCATGTGTGTGGGGTGGAAGCAAAGTAAAATTGTGCCCTTGAATGGAAGGAACCCCACATAGCATGTAGACTACATAACATGTAGACTACATTTCTAGTGTCTAATGGCTTTCCACCACCCCCCAGGGGGCAGATCAGCCTTACAAATGGCTGATCTATCCCCGGAGAGAGACATAAAACAGCCAAAATATATTCATTCTCTATTAGGGAGAGGCCTTTGTCCAAGGGGCTGCTCCCATCATCAAAAAATACATCCTGAGTGTCTAGAGGTGCATTCCTGCTGCAAAATTGTGGTCCGAGCCGTATTCCCACTTTTTGAATGCACTTTAGAGAGACACAGGTGAAAAAGAAAAACTCTTTCACTTTCCTCTGTGTTTTTCCTGCCTCCCGGGAGAGACAACTTACCCAAAAACATCCTCTTCGGCTGGATGCGCTGGAAGGAAATAGCTTCCAGTGCATCCCTGGCACCTGTTGATGACGATACTCTGTGCGCACGCTGACATCATCAGATGGCTGGGGAGGAATTTGGAGGTGGCAGCAGAAGCGCCTATGCAGCCTCTACTGGAGGAGGCCTTTGGCTGAGGGGTGGTGGGGGCATACTTTTCTTTTTTTTCTAGAACTTCATTTAATTTCTTAACCAGTTCAATCAGCAGCTTACCAAATCAAATAGTGTAGCAAATATAGAATTACCCCATATTTTGGGCTTTTCCGTGGAACCAAATTGTGTTGGTTTTAGGAATCTGTGACAGTGCCTTGAGACCCTTACTGGCGAGTAGCTGCACTATATAAATTCCTGATTGATTGACCTGTGCCATTGCTATTCAGTGTCACAATACCTATTCTGTAGCCCTGAAGTGGCAGTTGTAAAAGGTGCCATTCTCATCCTGTGCACTGGCCAGTGATTGGAGAATTTCCCATACAGATTCCTAGCCACGTTCGAGCCCCATGCCCACTTCTTTTATCAACATTTAATCTTCATTTTACTGTAACATTTTCTAGCACCCCAAGTTTCAAAATGGCAGCATCCTTCTGCTAACAGGTATGCCTTTCTTCAACCCCGTAGGCACAACCCTGGTTAGATGAGCTATGCTCCCACCTGATAGGATTGAAACTGGTTCTCTCACCCCCCTAAGACTGGAGCCAATTAAAATGGAAGGAATGATAATTCTGCCTTTTATTCTATCAGCTGTCCTGCACCCCTCCAAGATTGCTAATCCCACCAAGTGGCTAATGGTCAACACCACCCTGTTCTTCCGAGGCTGAGGTGCAGGCTATTGTCTTCTGAGCAGGTTTGATACCTCTCTCAGCCAAGAATGTGTATTCTGGCTCTGGAGGTGTGATGAGACCTCGAATATGGATGCGGGGATGCATTTTGTGCTAAGAAACAGTGTTAAATGCAACAGAACACAAATAGCAAGAACAATATTATCTCGCAGTAGGCTTCCCACCCCCTCAACCAAAGTTCTCTAAAGTATGCAAGAAGCAATTGCGTTATCATCGGTAATCTCATGGCAAAGAGTAACGTGGAATTACCAAAAATATTGCGATTACTCTGGCATAATTGAAATTCCACCCAGGCCTAATTACAGCCTACCACTGTATCACTCTAGGCAGAGGCCTGCCTTATGCAAATCAGTACTGACCCCGCTTCTCATGGGAACTGTTCATCGCAAGCTGCCAGCCTTCTAGTACCAAGAGCTACTGACTCTATGACAGAGGGCAGATGTATCACATCATCTGTAATACTTTTGTAGCTTCTGGTATATCACCCTTGCCCATTGAGAACCAATGCAAAAGAAAAAAAACTAAAATACAAAGAACTCTGGAGATTGACAAATACTTGAAGTTCCCATCCTGTAAAATTATATTGTAATTTATGCTTTGATGTTATTCTCAATGAGGTCAAATATTGCTTACTCCTTACAATTCTGTTTGGAGTCATAGCCCAGGTCCTGAAGGAGCTAGAACCTTCTGGTCTCTATTATTGTTCATTGTTTTAACCATCCACCTTTACTATCTTGAAGAGAAAATCATACCCTGCCTAATAGCCATAACTGTGAATGGTGTTTGACTAGATTGTCTGTGTTTACTGTTCCCATGTCCATATCAGTTCTAGACCTACTGCAGCCTCCTGGAGTAAGCGTTGTCTGCTCGATATACTTCGCCTCGTTGAGCCAAGTGTACAAAGGAAGTACCCGAGGCACTAGGATTTATCAATAACAGCACCCACCACAGATACTGCTTGGTAACCAGTGACGCTGGAAGTTTGCAGCAGTGGGGAACCAAACTATGCAGCCGGGTTGACTAAATTATTCTTCAAGAAATGGCAAATTATGCGGCATAATGAGGCACATTTTATGATGGTATTATTTTATTATTTTGTCATTTTTACACACCCTAACACTGTCTGATCAAAGGTTTCATCTCACTGGTATCAACTTAACACCCAAATACAGCAATAAGCAACAAAAAGATGACTAGTCAATCTTCATGGAGGGTCTTCCAGTTTCCGGCAACACGCTATAACTTCGTTTTTAGTAAGTTTTGACCTGTTTGAGCTGGAAAAATAATTTGTAGGTTAAAACTTGCAGATGATAGATTATGTTTCAAATCCATATTTATGCGGAAAACCTGCGGCCGCTAAATCACATAATTCCAGTGGCCCTCTCTGGAAACAATGACTACACCAGGACCTCTAGGAAATGCTTTACACCGCATGGTCCCTTTGGGACCAGCTAAAGTCAGCTCAAGGCATGCATAATTTTACAGTTACCAGGTATGGCTGAAAGATGAAGTCCTTCCACAGCTCTGTAACCCTTCGCTCCTGGAGGCGGTATTGTCTGTATTAATGATAACTTCTCGACCGTCTCTTCACTCATCAGAGGGGCATGGCAGCCAGTGAGCTGATGCGAGACACGGCTAAACAGCAATCTTGTGCATCCCAGAGTGGGTTAATCAGCCTCTATTGTTACAAAAATGTGCCTAACGTGTATATCGACTGCCTCAGTCCTGATAAACATCAGTACCCCTACTATGGAGCACTCTGTATGCAATTTGTGTGAGTCACACGTGTCTGGGTTTGGTAACAATTATGAGGTTCAGCCCGGAGGACTTCTATGTCTACTCTGTTTTTCATAGACCAATCATTGAAAATATGAAGTGAAGAATGAGGCTTTGTTTAGGCCCCTTCTTTCATTTCTTAACTGTACTCTATTTTTTCCTATTGGGGATATTGCCAAGTAGGCAACATTGCCTGTTCTGCCTGGAAAACAGGTTGTATGCTTTCATCTTTTCTTCCATCATCACCTACACACATCTTTGTTATACGGGAACTGACATTACCACAGGGAAGGTAAAGGGATTACCAAGGTCCTGACCAACGTCCTCGATCTAACGGGGTCTATACACAGTGTAGAGGCATCTTCACCATGGTAATAAGACATATAGAATCTTTATTATGCTTGATTCACAATGTTGTATACATTCTATGATCCCTAACCACAGGATCAACTCAAACATGGAAAAATCTTCTGCTAAAAATAGTTTGCAAGAAACTACTCAGTGCAGTCACAGTCTTATAAAATTTACATTTAATTTGTCATTTTACGCTAGCAGGGTGAGGGTTTGCGTCCTTTTTCTAAAGATACATTGCTGGTAAAAGCCTCTATTCTCTCCAATATTTTGTTTTGGATAGCTCTTTGAGAATCAGGCGGTTAGAGGCTAAAGTGTCATGGTGATTCTGTAAATTGAAAAGAACTGTGAAGTCACCATGACTGGTCTTCACTATAGAAATTTTAAATTAAAGAAATAAAGAAATACATAAACATCCCATACATAAAATTCAGAAGAAATTCATACATTTATTCCATGGACGCATGAACGGTAAATTGCATCAAAGCCACATAGTCGCCAAAGATGCTTTCAACTTGACTAGCCATCATCACAAGCTAAGCAGTGCCCACCTTGCATACCAGGGGTGAATAGACAAGTGTTTTGACAGAAACAATCACATTCATAATGCTGTACAGAGATCATATTATAATCTTTCGGATACCATTCAGTGTAAACCATACTAAACATACTTTACGCAGTTGTAACTGTGGGTGGGGGAAGTTATGAAGTGAGGCCACTCTTGATTTTTTTTTAAACTTCACAAGGTGAAAAGATTAAAGGAAGGACAGCACCAATGGCCCTTCGCTGCACTGAGAAACCATTCTGACTGCTGGGATGAACTGTGGAAGTCACTGGGTGGACTTCCATCCCTGCCCCTTCTTGCTAGCCCTCAACACTGGACAAAGTTATAAGT
This sequence comes from Lissotriton vulgaris, assembly GCF_964263255.1. Taxonomy (NCBI): domain Eukaryota; kingdom Metazoa; phylum Chordata; class Amphibia; order Caudata; family Salamandridae; genus Lissotriton; species Lissotriton vulgaris. The sequence continues at coordinate 95,547,792 of NC_141698.1, forward strand.
ATGGCCCCAATAGCTCCCTCACAATTCGAGCAGTTCCCTGTATATTGCACATTCCCGCTTCTGCCCACTGTCTGCTGTCCTCTCCCAGTCCCTTCTCTGCAACTCATGTTTGTGCGTGGGGTTGCAGCCGCCACCTCAAGTTGACCAAGTGCCAAATATTCCCCCCACAGCCACCCAGTTGTCACTCACAGCCACCTAGAGCAGGGCAGCTGACCAGGAGCAGGTCATACAGGTCTAACTTTGCCTTGAGTGAAGTCAGGAAACTTTACCCACATTTGCCAAGGAAAGATTCTGAACTTCATTGACTTCATGGACATAGGAAAAAACTTCACTCAGCTAACCTTGCCATGCTCTATGCAATATGATTCATCTTTAAACATTATGATACACAACCATATCAAATCGCCACAAGCAACTTTGACGTGGGTTAACGAGAATCCCAGAACTCTGAAGGGCACCACATTCTGAGTCTGCCATGGGGCGAAATAAAGGGCAGAGATGCATTAGTCAAACACGAATAACTTAACACATAACTAGCTTTTGCAGTTCTTCAAGGCTTTTAGTTCTAGGGGTGGCTGTAAGGCAGGGTTAGCCAGCCTTTTCTGTAATAAGAGCTACTTATGTTAAATGAAACTCTCCCTGAGCTACTAATATCATTATTGTTGTTATAGTGACCACATCAGACAAGATTACATTAGTGGCCACCATACATTGTACCAGTGATAGACTCAGTGGATCAGGCTTGGTTGCCATCAATAATGTAAAAAAAAGGCTTTGTCAGTATGGAATTCCTCGTCATGGGTAATACATAACAGCCGTAGCTACAATGCCTCTCGTACCGAAGTAGTAACCTTTGTAAAAAGTCTCCCCATTGCCACATGATTTATCACTCAAATATCCAATATATTTTGAAAATTCATCATTTTATCTCCAAATATTAGCTAACAAGTTCTGAAAATAAGCATGCTTTCATCTCTAATATAAACTCACAATTTTGTTATATGGCAATTAATTCAGCAACTCAAAAGCTTCTGACTTAGTAGGCTGGACTGCAACGGGAGAGCTACTTACAGGTAGCTGGAGAGCTACCAGTGGAGAAGCCAGCCGTAATGCTTAAGTTCTAGTTTATAGCTACTGAAGGTTGGGGTTATATAGCAGACAGTGGCTACAGGTTTCAACGCGAATCACACTAATTATTGTGATCGTATCATATAAAGAATTGTAGGAAAGAACCTTGTGGTCTTCAGACAAAAGCCAGGTGATTAAACCATTTTATCATGGACAAACTGCTTTTTTCTCAAGCCCTATGAAGCCTGGAATAAACTCCTGAAATAAATTAAAGAAAAACGCTGTGAGTAGTGGGACAAAGAATTATTTTGAAGTTTGCAACACATCCTTGATTGACAGGGAGAGTACCAAGAATATCCTGTAATATTTACCTACTTATTAAGTTAAAAATAAATGCAAATTACTTATTGCAAAATATACTTGTTACAAAGAGAGCTCATTGTGAACAAGTTCCCTGAAATTCATTATAGTTTGGGTAAGGATGAGTGCAAGGATTATGGATAAATATAGGTTAATGGTTATGTTAAAAGCTATATTTGGGTTCGGTATAGAGTTACAGTTTTGGTTACAGCTGAAATTATCAGGAATCCCGCATTTTAATTGAAAATGTGTGAAATTATTTCCACGAAGATGAGTCAGAGAGCGAATGTCAACATTAAGTGTAAAAATAATTTAGTTTAAAAATACATTTCTATTTTGTTTTACTTTATCCGTCCTTTTATTCACTGTATGACTAATTTATTCCAGCCTTCACCCTCACTCATTGCAAACATAATTGACTCAGATAAGGGCCAGGGAGCTATGTTTGGTAAAGTTCTAATGTTTGTTGACATGTTACTTCATGCTTAAAATGGCCAATCCTTCTGAAATTTGCTGCTCAATATGTAGGTTTGGGGAATAATTTCTTTAAAAAAAGAAAGATAGGGAGATGCATCATGTTAAAGAGAAAAATATTGGTTCAGTATTTAACCCTTCTGGTGTGTGTGTCAGCCAATGCCGACACACACACTACCTCCCCAGTGTGTGGAACGGCCATTGGCCGACACAGGGGAGGACTAATTAGAATCCACTGGTGCTTGCACCAGAGGATTCTTGTTTTAAAGGAAAGGGCTGGGGAGACGCGTAATTGCTTCCGTGTCATCCCACGCCCACCCTTCCCCCCATCTGTGATGACAGCGTCGTGCAAGTCATCACAAATCCTCACCAGAGCGGATAGATGGGCAGCAGGTAAGAGCTGCTTCCACGTCCTGTGATGACTGTCCCATCGCAAGCACAGTCCGTGCAGCGGACAACAGTAGTAGGTTAGACCAACCCAGAAAGCATGCGCATGCGGCTACAAGCACAGACTTAGTGCTCTCTTGACAGCTCCCCAATTCAGTTATGTCCCAAATTCCTCACTGGCGATGCTGCATGGAAAGTCAATACTGCTTCCAAATTGACAATATCCATCTCTTTTTGGATGTTGATTTCCTTGAGCAAATTGTGCAGCAAACAAATTTGCACACCAAACAATTTCTGAGGGAGCATGGAGGCACTCTTGGGCCTCATTCTAATGCACCCAAGTTGACTCCCACTTTATTAAGGGGAGAGGAAGACATTTTTGGGCCTTATGCTCAAAATGGGGGTAGTGTATAAACCAACCTTGCTGTCCTTTTGGTCTACTCGCACAGTTTGGGTAACCCCATTTTCGCACTGTACATGCACAGAGATAATTTTTTGCTATTGCAGTGAATGCTGCCTTTCTATTGCAGTGCATGCAGAATTTCAATGACAATTCTGCTGCATTGCCCCGGGACCATCCAGACCATGACAGGTTGTTCAAAATTCGACCTGTTATGGAAAATTTGTTTGCCAGGTTACCAGAGGTTTATACTCCTGGAAAGAATATGGCCATTGATGAGTCCTTGATCCTGTACAATGGGCAGCTGCTGTTCAGGCAGTACATTGCGGGTAAAAGCGACCACCGTCGCATGAAGCCATTCATGCTGTGTGAGAGTACGACTGGCTATGTGTACTGCTGAAGAGTGTATAGAAGGAAAGGCTCCACTCTCAACCCTGTAGGTTGCCTTCCCACGCTAGGAGTCACAGGAAAGATTTCATGGGAGCTTGACCTTCACAAAGGTCATAACCTTTATGTGAACAATTTCTATATGAGACTAGAGCTGTTCAGTGAGCTGTTCAAAGAAAGCACTGTGGCCTGAGGTACAGTTCAATGTCGCCGCATAGGATTCTCACAGGATCTTTTTTGTAAGAAGCTCCAGAAATCCCAGAGCACTCGGTTGCATTCCAACGAACTGCTCACAATTAAGTTCTTGGATAGGTGTGATGTGTACGTGCTCACTACAATTCATGACGAGCGCTTCCCCATCACAGTTTGGGGTCAGATGGCCAAAGTCCACAAGCCCACCTGTATACTTGATTACCATAAGAACATGGGTGGAGTGGATAAAAATGACCAGGTTCTTCAGTCGTGCAATGCGGGTTGTAAAACACGCACTTGATAAAAGAAACTGTTTATCCAACCGATTGAGACGGTATGTTGGTTATCGTCAGAAAACCACAGGAAGACTCATGTCTTTCCTTGGCTTTCTGTTGTCCATCACTGAAAGTCTTTCTACTACAAAAGCATCAGCCTCCACGCCACATGCTCTGGAAGATGTGGCAAGGCTCCAGGAGCGACACTTTGCTAATCGCATTACTGCAACAGCTAAAAGAACTTGACTATGTTGTCGTTGTAAAGTCTGCTCTAAGCATGGAAAGAGGCAGGAGAGTTGTATTTACTGCCCCACTGCCCATCTATGTTTTTTCCTAAATGCTTTATATTGTGCCATGCAAAAGTGAAGTATTGGGAAATTGACTGAGGTGGAATTGCCGTTAAGTAAACCTTGCAATGGCTGTGCATGGATTCCTACCTTCCACATGCCACTATTTCACTAGGCAAGCTTCCACTGAATTTTTGTACCTCTACTTCACATACTTAATCATGGACTTGCTTATCTGCTGTCAGAATGTGTTGTGTTCTGTTGCCAATTGGCAAGTGCATTATAGTACCCACACTGTACATAGTGGTGGACGGAACATAAGCCACACTGCCACGAAGTACCCTATGTGGCAAAATTGTTAAGGGTTCACTAGATTGTGAAGTACTTATTAGGAAACTTATGTATACAACAGAAGGACCACCCTGATTGTCCACAAGAAGTGAAATAAGTCAAATAAATGTCCAGTTTGGGCTATTCACCAACACTTCTACTTGATTTGAAAGTGTGCCAACTCAATTAGTAACTTGTATCATAACCATTGTTATTTAAAAAGGATATAGGACACAATATTGTGTATGATGATTGTTTTCACATCTTTAGTATTGCTTATGATACTAGTTCGTAACTGAGTTTACACAATTTCAAAGCAAAAGTAGAACTGTTGGTGAATGAGTCCCACAGGACATTTGTTTGGCTTATTACTTTAGGTGCTTAGTCGGTATTCCCCAGCATGTTTGACTTACTTTCAATGGTAGATATGCTGGCTCAGTTGGAGGAATGAGCTCTCGGAGGAAGGCATACTCGGGCACTCCAACTTACATCCACAAACTGGAAGGAGTTGGATTTAGCTCAGTAAGTGTGCTGATGGGACATGAAAGACACATTTTCTTGAACTTCAAGTAGCTAGGGACAGAAGGAAATAGTATAGGTTCACTGGCAATTATAAAAGATTAGTCAGGACTCTGATGAGGACAGAGACATGAACGGGTATGAAAAGCTTACAGTAGAGTTGCTTTTCCAGAGTGCCCAAAGCAGAGCCAGCCTAAAACTGTACAAAATAAAAATGTCCTTTTGGACCTGCTTTGATTCCCTCTTAATCTTTACGTGTTTTTGGCCCTTTCATGTCAGAGGCACTTGTCCCACCCAGACAAGTGAGGTAGCATTTTATCAGGAGAATGAGAAAAACACTGGGTGGTAAGAAATTGGTACCAGCGTGGTGATCCCGCACAGAAATGGGAAGAAAATCTGATTTTTTTGCTAAATTTAAGGCTTGAAGGGGATTCTACGTAAGGAAACATTGGGGAATCAACACAAGCCACACCTCCCTGGACTCCCCTGAGTGCTTAGTTTTCAGAAATGTCTAGGTTTGGTAGGTTTCCCTAGATTGCTGCAGAGCCTAGGACCAAAAATGCAGGTGCTCCGCTTGCAAAAACAGGTTGTTTAGTGATAGATAATGTTGATGTCTCCACAATAGGTTTTGAGCCCTTCCCTGTCACAGGCACTTAGACCACTCACACAAGTGACATAGCATTTTTATCGGGAGATCTGGGGAAACGCTGGGTGGTAGGAAATTTGTGCCGCCCAGTGATCCCACAACTTTACCTCGCAGAAATGTGAGGCAAATGTGATTTTTAGCTAAATTTGAGGTTTGCAGAGGATTCTGGGTAAGAAAACATTGGGGGATCCATGCAAGCCACACCTCCCTGGACTCCCACTAGTGCCTAATTTTCAGAAATGTCTAGGTCTGGTAGGTTTCCTGAGACGGCCACAGAGCCCTGGACCAAAAACGCAGGTGCCACCTTTCAAAAATAGGTTGTTTTGTGATAGATAATTTTGATTTCTTCACAATATGTTGTGGGCCCTTCTCTGTCGCAGGCACTAGGTCCACCCCCAGAAGTGAGGTACCATTTTTACCGGGAGACTTGGGAAAATGCCAGGTGGATGGAAGTCCATCTGAGAAATGTGAGGAAACGTGTTTTTTTGTCAAAGTTTGAGGTTTGCAAGGAATTCTCGGTAAACAAATGTGGTGAGAGCCACACAAGTCAGCCCACCCTGGATACCCATAAGTATCTAGTTTTCTAAAATTTACATGTTGGCTAGGTTTCCCTAGGTGCTGAATGAACTAGAGTCAAAAATCTAGAACTACCCATATTGGAAAAAAGGGTCAGTTTTTGGTGGAAAAATGTGATTAGTCCATGTTGCATTTTGGGCTGGTTCCTGTTGTGGCCACCAGTCCTATCCACAGAGGTGAGGTACCATTTTATCAGAAGGCTTGAGGGAATGCTGGGTGGATGGAAATTTGTGGCTACCCACAGATTCCAGAACTTTTCATCACAGAAATGTGAGGAAAATTTTTTTTTTTAGTGAAAGTTTGAGGTTTTCAAGGGATTCTGGGTAGAAAAATGTGGTGAGAGCAAGTCAGCAAAACCTGTATACCCCTCAGTAGCTAGTTTTCGAACATTTACAAGTTAGCTAGGTTTCCCTAGGTGCCGGCTGAGCTATGGTCCAAAAACTAGAGCTACCCACATTGAAAAAAGGGACTGTTTTCGGTGGGAAAATGTGATGCGTCCATGTTGTGTTTTGGGCCGTTTCTTGTTGCGGCCACTAGGCCTACCCACAGAAGTGAGGTTCCATTTTCATCTGGAGACTTGGGGAAATGCCAGGTGGCTGATAGTTTGTGGCTCCCTCCAGTTCTTTCCATAACAGAAATGTGAGAAAACGTGTTTTGTTTTCAGTCAAGGTTTGAAGTTTTCAGGGAATTCTGGGTAAAACAATACATGGTGAGAGTGACACAAGTCAACCCACCCTGGATACCCCTAGGTGTTTTGTTTTAAAAAACATACAGGTTGGCTAGGTTTCCCTAGGTGCCGGCTGAGCTAGGCTCAAAATATAGAGCTACTCACATTGGATAAAAGGTCAGTTTTCGGTGGAAATATGTGATCGTCCATGTTCCGTTTTTGGCCGTTTCCTGTCGCGGGCAGTAGGCTTACCCAAAAGAGTGAGATACCATTTTTGTCAGGAGCATAGAATATTAGAACATTTGTTATTACCAATTGGATTTCACTGCATTTGTGTCTTTCAAATGTAAGCCAGTTTAAAAAAAACATGAAATTTAGAAAAATAGCCTCTAAATCCTATGATAGTATGGGTATCCAGAACTTCAGAGATGTACAAATAACCACAACTCCCAAACTCCATGGGGCTTATTTAGAAGTATGTCACATTTTCCCATATTAAAAGTGAGGCACCAGTGGTGCAAGGGGCTCGGAAATAGACCCCAATATCTTTTGCCCATTTCAGAAATACATGGGTTTACTACATGTCATTTTTCACTCTGTCTATTTCACTATATGAATTGGTCCATACTCAATACTCAATGCAAAACCATTGCACGGTGCAGCTCAGTTGTTGGCTCTGGGAACCTTGGGCTCTTGGAGATCCTACAAACCCTATATATGCCTGAAACAAGATGGGTCTAGCAGATGTAATGGTATATTGCTTTTGTAAATTTACCATTGTGACAAAATGTTAAAGATGAAAATGTTGTCACAAATGCCAGTTTTTCCTACTCATTTTCAATATTTCTTTAATTCAAGTTATTTTCCTTGGGAAAGTCTTGAGGGATGTACACATATGACCCCTTGCTAAATCTCACATTTTGTCAACTTTTCATGAATCTGTAGCTTTTCTGGATCACCAATGGGTTTTGCACTGGTTTCCATCACAAACCGGAAGAAGGTTGAGGGCACAAATATTAGGGAAAATAGGCTACTTTTTTGAAAAATGCCCAAACTGCAGTATAGAATCAGGTTTTATGATTCAGCTCTGCAAGTTCCTGAAAACTGGGAAGATGGTGACTTAAGTACAGTAAACCGTTTGTGGATGCGATGTTTAGGGGAAAAAACAGACACTTTTATCTGGAGCACTTTTTGCCTATTTTCTTTCCAAAGACTCAAAAGTTTGCTTCACTTTGCCTATTTTCTCAGTCCTCTCCAGGGGGATCCACAAACCCTGGGTACCTTTAGATTCCCCAGGATGTTGGAAAAAAGGGCGCAAATTTAGCATGGGCACCTTATGTGGACAAAACGTTATGGAGCCCTAAGCGCAAACTTCCCCAAAAAGGGCTCAGCACTGGGGGAAAGTTAAGGGGTTAATGTTCGTTTAGTTGCAGGAACTCTTAAAGGACAAGTTTAGGTTTATTTTTTGCATTTTTTTCAAATAAGAAGACCCACAGGAATGTTCCTCTGGTAATTTAGAGGACAGGTTAAACTCCATGGAAATTAATATGCTTTGATGCAGGTGTGGGTAGATATGTGTGAATGAACTCAATAATCTATAAAATACGAAGACACAATTTGCAGTGGTTGATGTCAGACAGTATTATCAAGAAATTGGTGAAAGACATCTGGCAAACTATTAATCCTTCTATTAAGACAGTTGTTGGACTTTAAAATTAAGGTGTATTCAAGATTTGGTGAACCTGGAGGATATAGGAATTAGGAACGTTTGTTTATGGTTATACATTAAACTCCATTAACACCTTGCGTGCTCCCCTCGGCGTTGGCCGATGGGAGCACTACCTCTCTAGTGCTGCCGTCAGCCAACGGCCGACGGAACCCCGCCCACCTAATAGAACGCCCGCACCGCGGCGGAAAAACCGCCGCGGTTAAGGCGTTAAACTCCAATGGCATTTCCAATGCGGCTCAAGAGAGAGATGAATTTTAGAACAAGGCAGCTTTACTGAAGATATCAGAAGGGAATGGGATTATAATTTTTGATGTGGTAATGGAGGGGCAATTAAGGAAGCCATTGCATCTCTCAGAGTAAACAAGTTAGTGAGTTTAAGTATGCTTCCAAAGGAGTTTAAACCAAGTGTTCCAATGTGTTTGTTCTATGGTTTGAAGTCATCTATAATGGCTTTTGTTACTGGTTGAAATCCAGCATCAATAGACACTTTTTAGGTTAATTCTACCACTCTGTAAAGAGGATACTTTGCTGTTCTTCTTGTAACATTTCATCGTTTAATATTGACTTTATTCTCCCTTATATTATTCATCACACACAGGCTGGTTTAAATAGACAATATTTTTTGCATATTCATGATTTGAGCTTTTCAAATAGGGATGAAAAGTCCCATTTTTAAGCTGTAAATCTATTTGGGGAGAAAGTATTTTATAGAATGTGTTGATGTGTTTTTTAAAATCAGCCTTTCTCAGCCTTTGGTCTTCTTGAAATATTTATTGCTGGAATGTTGTTTCAGGGACTGAGATGCTTACTATGTATGAATCTTTCAGGTTTCTCGGTGTTCAAGGCAGGATTACCCTATTTCTGCTGTCTTTTCATTTGTTTTTGAAACTTCTAGAATCCTTGCTATGTAACTGCCTACAGATTTCAGCCAATGGAAAGCATTATACATTACATTTATATCCTGACAACTTTCAGCTGGTAAATTTACTCTGGATTATAGTCTTGTTTAGGTATATATGTTAATTTTATATAAATTGAATTTGTTTCTAAAACCAACTTTGAAGTTCATGTGGCTTCACCTAGTCTCAAAAAGCGTTCCCAGTCAATCATATATTTAGGGATTTAGGGATTGATATACCAAATGACCTTGTGAAAGACTTTCAGAAAAATCGGATAGTATTTGCCTCTATTTTTTGCTTGACTTTATGGGGCAAAGTAGTCATTTAAATCGAGTCAGTCTGGTATTAAGCTAGTAACACATCAGGTTGAGGACTATACAAACGTTGGCAGGAATCTGTGTGGTTAAGTACCTGTACCAATTTTAGATTTTTGATGATTGTTGGTCTTGAGTTAGTCTCAGTTGCCTATAAACATAATATTTTTGGAGGGCGCTGGGGGTGAGGGTTTGTGTAAGGTTTCTTACATGCTAAGTCAATACCTAGGTATTGCTGGTAGGGCTGTGGTAGAGTAGATTAAAGTTTAAGTTAGTGTCTCTGAAAGGTTTGAGGAGATTCAGTTGCATGTAATTGTAATTGCATTTATATGGCGCTTACTACCCCAGACAAGGTGTTGAAGCGCTTTTTTGGCCAGTAGCACACTATTCTGGAACCCAAAAAGAGTTTGTGGTGAATTAGTATAGGGAAGTATGAAATTAGTGTGAGCGGTGGACATGTGAATCTGTTATTTGGATTGAAAAAGGATAGAGGAGGGAAAGAAGAGGTAAGAGTGTGCATTTATATAGCGCTTGGTATCCCTGATGAGGTGTCAAAGCACATTACAGCAAGTAGCACGTTACTCTAGAACCCAAACAGGATTAGTGGTAAATTAGTATAGGGAAATATGAAGTTAATTAAGGGCTGGAAGAGGGAGGGTCTAGAAAGTGTTTATTGGGAGATCTTAGCAGCAGGGGGGTGTCAGAACAATGTCTCTGTAGGCCTGGAATCAACTCAGTTATATGCCGGACAAGTGCCTCAGAGAAGAGGTGTCAGGCTAGACTGTTACATATTGGGAATCTCTGATGGAGTAGGGGAAGGAATGGAAGTTTGTTAGTTGGGATTGTGACTCAAGAGTCTGTTCATCCTGCGTCACAGTGTATTGAACAGTTGGATGCACCTATATTCATAACTTTTCCATTCCTTAGTGCCTTACCTTTGGATCTTGGATGCTTTAGTTGGGTATAACTCATGTGTGAATGTGAATGCTTGATTACAGATTATAGATTATTAGTGGGACACTCATAATCTAGGTCTTGGCAGTATGTTTTAAAAAAAAAATGTGCTGGCCAGGCACAGGGGTTTTAAATCAATCTATTACTATGCTGACATTTTTTAATGGAGTTTTCTCAATAGAAAAAATGTCATTTGACATAGACGTACTCCAAGCAAACTATTGGGCACTGGTGCAAATTAGTTTGTTTTAGGGTCCCACAATCTATTAAGGCGCACAGCCCAAATAGGTAAACTGGATGTGGTATATTTATGGAGTTTGTGAGATTCGGTAGGCAATATTAGTTTAGTTGAAATCAGGGATGCGGTGCTGCATGGCCAAAACCATTGGCAAAGCTTCCAGATCCCAAAGGCAAGACCAATTGGCTTCGCCAAGACTTGTTTTTAAATTACATTTTTCGGATGCATTTTTTTTTAAATCACAGGATTTTTCCAAAAAGTGCCGATTTCAAGATATTTTGCAATATGCAAAATCTCTAAAACCTGGAGAAGTGTGTCTACAGACATATAAGGGGTTTAGGCTAACTAAAATCCTGGATAATCTTAATTAGTTGAAATATAAGCACTTATAAGAGTGGCATTATATTTGTTTGGTTGGAACAGTAAACCTGATTATAAAAATATGATATTTCCACACCTATTATGTATTTCACAAATACCATTTTGCTTGGATGTAGGAGTTTTCAAAGAACTGTGTGAGATAAAAACAGCAGGTACTTCGCCTGGCTAACCAAGTTGCAGGTCTGAGAAGCAGTTGTGAGAAAGACTGAGATTCGAGTATAGTCACCTACTGATCCTGATATCCTCATATCGACTGTGAGGTTTATTATTTTACCTTGAACCTCCAATATAATTGTACAAATTAGATTTCCGGATGTTCAAACTATGTTTATGATTATGCATTAATAGAGAGGAGTATTATAATTCCTGGACTCGTATAGTTATTCACCTATTTTGGAGAATCTTAACCTACCCAGAAAGTTTATAGTAGAGGGACATAAATATTCAATTGAAGTCCAAATAACAATTTTGTTCAGCTCGGGGAATTCAGCAGTGTACACCTCATTGCTTGTATTGCTGACTCAATATAGTATCTTTTTCTGTTCCCCCAGATTCTAATGTTTTTTTTAAAATGGGAAATGTGAAGAAATGTTTTCATGAGATGTGTGGAACACATTTTGAAAAGCCAACTTTATTCACTCCGGGTTGCAGGAAAATCTGATCATTTGTGACATCTACAAAAGCAGGTGGGAAATGTACTGAATAGTAATGTTGAACAAGATGTTCTGCTCTGAAAGGAGGGCTGTGCCTGTGACCAGAGTTTAATGTTGTTGTATATCCTATACGCTAAGGTGTTTACATAAAATGCTCCACCTGAAAAGCAAAGTTTGCATCCTTGATACTGATGAGGAAAGATCACGGGAACTTGTGGAAACATTATGGCAGGCTGTATGTGATAGGATTGCAAGGAGAGTGGAGTTAATGGTGGTCTCAGAGTGGGGAAGACATGCTGAGATATTCTGATAAGAGATACTTCTGAATTTGATCCATTTTTTAAGCCCTTGCATGCGACCGCAATTCTGCGCCTGTACGGCAAAATCGCAAGTGGGCAGGTTTATGACGGCCCCCAGCCGTCATCAGAACACGAGCGCCGTAGTGCATGACGGACGGGGGACGTCATCAGCATGCAAGGGGTTAATCTGCTGTGTGTTCAATCATTATGGAAGGCAATAGGAATGTCGTAGAGATTTAAAGTTAAATGTGAAATAACTTAGCAATAATATATGATCCATTTTTGTTCAGTTATGTAACATAACTTCATAAAAAACAAAAATGGTTTCCGATGTAATATTTTCAAACAATGGTAATTCCATTGGCAATAGTTGCATACTGCTTAGCAGGTTTCATTATATATTTGATGTGAGGTGACGAGGGATGCAGTGACTTGTCTATTATGTAAGAGTGTTGCTATGATTTAGTATATGAGGGATAGTAGAACGCAATGCTCATAGGGCTTTACAACTCGCTCCTTCTCCCACCTGGCTGCCAAGACCTGGAACAACTTAAAATATAGAATACATTCAATGAATTGATTTACTGTACGAAAACATTCCAAAAACACCTTGGCCCCAGTTCACTAGGTCAAATCTCCATGCCGTGATATTTTTACATGCAAATGTATGCCTATACCTCGGTATAAATCTCTCAAAATTCAGTAATGGCAATTCAGTAACTCAGGTGGAGATTTACGTTTAGTGGTAGACATTTACACGAGGGGGTGGAGAGACAACCAACTCAAAATATGACAGTAAAGTTACTACTAGTAGCTGCTAGTAACTTAACAGTCATATGTTCGGCAAATATGTTTCTACAAAGCACAGGTGGTGGCCTCCTCCTATGCTATGTAAACCTATGATGTGAAAGTAATGCTGTAACAGCTATCACCTGAAGAAAACAATATACACCTTACAATCATCACAGGTAGGATGACATACATATAGCTCACACACTGGGCTCTGTCCTCTTCCTCTTGTACTGTTCGGTTGTGCGTCATAGTGTGTGTCTGTGTGTACGCTGAATTGTTTTTGAAACAGGCAAAGTGTTATGATGTGTCTTTGAGTGTGCTTCGAGTGGTGTTAGAGGTGAGTCATGCATTTTGTTTATATTAGATTAACAATTTACATATTTGTAATTTTCAAAGTATGTTCATCTGTTACGTTTAGATTTCTATAATGTGATTTGTGTTGGTGTTTGCAAAGTCTAAAGTTATTTGACCATTTTTAACTTAATGATATTTCTTCCTAATATTTTTACAATGTATTCTGCAGAAGTGTCTTCAATGTCTTTGTTAGACATGGCATATTTGTCGTGTTTTTCCCCTGTATTTATTTCTTCTGATCTCCTGTTTTTGACTTTGCATTTTGTTTTTGCTGGTTTTAGAACTCTGGGAACTTTACCACTGCTGATCAATGCTAAAGTGCAAGTGCTCCGTAGGTAAATTGTGATTATGATTGGTTATCCATGATTGCCTTTTTTGATCTACTGTTGAGATCCTAGTAAAGTGCACTGTGTGTGCACAGGGCCTGTAATTCAAATGCTACCAGTGGTCCTGCAGCATTGATTGTGCCACCTACACGAGAAGCCCTGCAAACATGTCTCATGCCTGCCACTGCAGTTTCGGTGTGGGCAGTTTTACACTGCCATGTCGATCAGGCACGTGCACCCACTTGCCAGGCCCAAACCTTCCCTTTTACTACATGAAAGGGACCCCTAAGGTAGGCCCAAGGTAGCCCCAAGGACAGGGTGCAGTGTGGTTAAAAGGTAGGACATGTACTGGTGTGTTTTACATGTCCTGATAGATAGCTCTCCTATAGGTTATCATAGGAGCTGCCTTGTAACCTATTACAAGTATAACTTCTGATTGGGAAGACTTGCGGCCACATGCATCAACCTATTTAGGAAGTGCAAACGGTGCGAATCGGTAAATTCGGCCGTTTGCGATTCCTAAATAGGTTTTTGGGATGCATGAAACAGCTTTGGGAAAATCACTATTTTTAGCGAATTCCTAAAATGCGATTGCTTCTAAGGAATCGCAAATTTGCGATTCCTTAAAAGCAATGCATGATTGCTTTTAAAATTGCGAATTCGCAATTAGGGGTGCAAATTACCAATTTGCGAAAAAAAATTAAAATGCTCAAATTAGCATTTTAAACACTGTCATGTTACAGACACACATGTCCTTAGGACATGTGTGTGTGAAACATGCACTTTAAAATACATTTCAGGGGTGCAGGGGGGGGGTCCTTTGGACCCCCCTGCACCCATGGAATGCATTAACATTTTGCGAATCGCTAATTGCAATTCGCAAAATGTCAATGCCTTCCTATTGATTCCTATGGGCCTTTTGGCCCATAGGAATCAATGGGAATTGCGAAATCGCAAATTAGAATTCGCATAATATTTGCGATTCGGTAAAAATTGCGATTTTTACCGAATCGCAAAAATTATGTGAATAAATTGTTGCATCCCGTTTTGCGATTCCTTATTTGCGATTCCCTAATTTTCGCAAATAAGGAATCGCAAAACCGGACTTTGATGCATGTGGCCGTTAGAGATTTGGAGTTTGGGGTCTCTGAACTCACAACTTAAAAATACATCTTTGAAGTTGGTTTTTAAATTGTGGGTTTGAAAATGCCTCTTTTAGAAAGTTGGGATTTTCTTGCTTTACCATTCTGTGCCTCTGCCTGCCTGTGGAATCCATGTCTGGGTTTGGTTGACAGTTGGGCTGTTTGTGCTTTCCCTCTAGACAGTCATACAAAGGGAGCTGAAGTATGCCCTGCATATCCTGATGGCACATCACCAGGCTGATGGGCCTTCTGAGCTAGTGGTGGGAGGAGTTGTCACTGACACCGGAATAGGGCTTCTCCTGTCGTAACACAAAGCTGTCTCCACCCCCCTGTTGTGTGTCTGGTGCCTGGTGAGGGAAAGACAGGGTCTTGTGCACTACAAAGACTTTCCCTTGAAGTTTGCCTACTTGTATAAGTACTGGAGCGATGACACCATAACTTCAGAACACTTCTGGACTAAGGGGACATTCTGCCAGGAAGAAGAGCTGGTGCTGTAGGAGGGGAACTGCCACTCTGTTTCTTGCTTTGTTGTGCTGGCCTGCTGCTTACTGTTTCTCTCCTGGGAGTAAAAGGACTGGACATTGCTTTCTATATCCTGCATTCCAAGGTTCTCCAAGGGCTTGTGTGTGCTTGATTCCTGTTAAGAAGTCCCAGGACCATCAAAGACTTCGCCTGAAGCCCCTGCACTTCTCTGCTGGAGTTCTGACCTGCAAAGTGGGCCTATTCCAGTTCTGGGCCCTTGGAGGTGGCTGTTGCTGCACAGAAACCCAAAAATCCACGCATCAACCTCCAGCACTGTTTTTTTTTTCCTGATGCAGCCCGCTGTGCGTTTGAAAAACCAATACATTGATGCGGTGCACCTGAAGAATTGATGTAGTGCCTGCTGTGCGGCTGTAAGATTGCCACCGCCCAAGTCTCGAGCACCAGTGTCTCCGGCGTCCAAGGCACCCGCTCCGATTCTAATGCAGGCCCTGCTGTGCATCAAGGTTTAACTTGGTTGAAGCTTCATTCTTTTCTTTTAACCCATTAGAGTGCTACAACCTCCTAAACATTGCCTGGTTTTTGTACAATGCCCAGGGTGAATCTTTGTGCCCCTTGCCCTCTCCAACCTTCCCCCTAAAAGACCCAATCCAAACCTCCCCCACGCGCACACACACCCGTTCCCATTCTTGTCCTACTTTCCCAGGAAAGTAGTGCTTTGAGAGCTTCTGTGTGAGTCCACACCGATACCACCCTTTATGTCAAATTGTAACAAGACTGACAAGAAAAACCCAGACCAAGAGTACATCACAGCAAACATAGCAATAATATGCCCAGCCTTTTCTCCTAAATTCCATATTTTGTAAGAAAAAATAGAGG